>NW_028133246.1:0-539215 GCF_964374135.1 Grampus griseus | reverse complement strand
AGTTGGCCAAAAAGGGCGTATGCGTTTTTTCCTGAATATATTCAGGAAAAAACGCATACGCCCTTTTTGGCCAACCAAGCAAGCTTGCAAAGGAAATCTGCACTACAATGAAGTCTCACTTCCCCCCGGTCAAAAGGGCCATCTGAAAAAAGTGTAAAATCCAGAAAGGCAGGACAGGCCATGGAGAACTGGGAGCCTTGTTATGCTGATGGGCGGGATGTAAATTGCCAACAGACACTCGGGAGAAGTGTATGGTGTTTCCTGAAACATCTAAAAAACAAAGCAACAGAGCCTAGGGCACTTCCACTTATGGTCCTATAGCTTAGGGAAATTAAAATCAAAAAGACACAGCCACCCCATAGTTTGGGACGCCTCTGTTTACAAGAACCTCGTTTACTGTACAAGTGCAATATCACAGAAAGTGAAAAATGGATAAAGAACTTGTGGTACTTACGTACAATGCAGTATCACTCAGCAATGAAATCTATGTTATCAGGCCCGTAGCAGCATAATGAGTGGATTCAGGTACGATGATTCTAACTGAAATAAGTCACACAGAAAAAGAAACATCATAAGATATCACTAATACACGGAATGTAAACTTGGCTACACAGGAACTGAATTCCAAAACAGAACAGGGTCTCAAATTTAGAAAACCAACTTATGCTTGCTTAAGGGGAAAGGTGAGTTGGGGTGCTGCATAAAACCAGAGATTGAAATGAGCACAGATAAAGTTCCTTAAGCCAAATATGGAATAGACAAGAGCTACTCCTTGCTCAACGAAATGGACTCAACACCCCATATTAAACGCCTAAGAAGGTACCTGACTAGTAAGTATCTTAAAACCTATGGATTGCTATGTCTCCAAAAGAGAATCAAGCGTGTGTACAGGGGCATAAACGCAGCAGTGATAGGATTGGAGAGGTTCGGTGAGCAAATGAAGACCCTTTGAAGTCATATTGCACGGTACCCATTACACGGGTCTCAACTCTCCAATTTAAGGTATTCTTTCTTCAGCTAAAACATGCATGTGGTACACAGAGTATGATCAACCATGTGAGTGGGAGACGTGTTCAAATATATCTCAGTTTTCGTACCCTGGTACTCGGGTGCAACATTTCAGACGCTTTACTAACACTCTCCCGACTTGGAGAGTCAGTCCCTTTAACCTCCTGTTTGGCCCAGTTTGCAATTTCTGCGGAAGATGTACAGGAATAGGGAGAACCAATGAGAGACTAGCTGGAGGTGTCTGGACGGGCAAATTTAACTCTCATTTCCCACCAGGAAGAGGAAATAACCAAAGGCTCAGCGTGCCGTGCCGGAACCAGATTAGGGCCTGAAGCCATCCTGCGGTGTTGCGGCCAGCTCAAAAGAAAGCGAGTTGAAGAAAGGAGCTCAGGGGCACTGTAATTCACAAACCTGCAGAGTTATAAATGACAGCTATCGTCCAAAAATATACTGAAGTAAGGCTGCCAAGAGGACTTGAAAGCGGGGCAGAATTGCAGGAAACCGATTTCAGGAGGTAGACTGGAATTGCATTGAAAGCATAGGAAAAGAGGCAGAACGTCCACAATGATGCACTTGGCCAAAAAGGGCGTATGCGTTTTTTCCTGAATATATTCAGGAAAAAACGCATACGCCCTTTTTGGCCAACCAAGCAAGCTTGCAAAGGAAATCTGCACTACAATGAAGTCTCACTTCCCCCCGGTCAAAAGGGCCATCTGAAAAAAGTGTAAAATCCAGAAAGGCAGGACAGGCCATGGAGAACTGGGAGCCTTGTTATGCTGATGGGCGGGATGTAAATTGCCAACAGACACTCGGGAGAAGTGTATGGTGTTTCCTGAAACATCTAAACAACAAAGCAACAGAGCCTAGGGCACTTCCACTTATGGTCCTATAGCTTAGGGAAATTAAAATCAAAAAGACACAGCCACCCCAAAGTTTGGGACGCCTCTGTTTACAAGAACCTCGTTTACAGTACAAGTTCAACATCGCAGGAAGTGAAAAATGGATAAAGAACTTGTGGTACATACGTACAATGCAGTATCACTCAGCAATGAAATCTATGTCATCAGGCCCTTAGCAGCACAATGAGTGGATTCAGGTATGATGATTCTAACTGAAATAATTCACACAGAAAAAGAAACATCATAAGATATCACTAATACACGGAATGTAAACTTGGCTACACAGGAACTGAATTCCAAAACAGAACAGGGTCTCAAATTTAGAAAACCAACTTATGCTTGCTTAAGGGGAAAGGTGAGTTGGGGTGCTGCATAAAACCAGAGATTGAAATGAGCACAGATAAAGTTCCTTAAGCCAAATATGGAATAGACAAGAGCTACTCCTTGCTCAATGAAATGGAATCAACATCCCATATTAAACGCCTAAGAATGTACCTGACTAGTAAGTATCTTAAAACCTATGGATTGCTATGTCTCCAAAAGAGAATCAAGCATGTGTACAGGGACATAAACGCTGCAGTGATAGGATTGGAGAGGTTCGGTGTGCAAATGAAGACCCTTTGAAGTCATATTGCATGGTACCCATTAAACGGGTCTCAACTCTCCAGGTTTAAGGTATTCTTCCTTCAGCTAAAACATGCATGTGGAACCCAGAGTATGATCAACCATGTGAGCGGGAGACGTGTTCAAATATGTCTCAGTTTTCGTACCCTGGTACTTCAGTGCAACATTCCAGACGCTTTACTAACACTCTCCCGACTTGGAGCGTCAGTCCCTTTAACCTCCTGTTTGGCCCAGTTTGCAATTTCTGCGGAAGATGAACAGGAATAGCGAGAACCAATGAGAGACTAGCTGGAGGTGTCTGGACGGGCAAATTTAACTCTCATTTCCCACCAGGAAGAGGAATTAACCAAAGGTTCAGCGTGCCGTGCCGGAACAAGATTAGGGCCTGAAGCCATCCTGCGGTGTTGCGGCCAGGTCACAAGAAAGCAAGTTGAAGAAAGGAGCTCAGGGGCACTGTAATACACAAACCTGCAGAGTTATAAATGACAGCTATCGTCCAAAAATATACTGAAGTAAGGCTGGCAAGAGGACTTGAAAGCGGGGCAGAATTGCAGGAAACCGATTTCAGGAGGTAGACTCGAATTGCATTGAAAGCATAGGAAAAGAGGCAGAACGTCCACAATGATACACTTGGCCAAAAAGTGCGTATGCGTTTTTTCCTGAATATATTCAGGAAAAAACGCAAACGCCCTTTTTGGCCAACCAAGCAAGCTTGCAAAGGAAATCTGCACTACAATGAAGTCTCACTTCCCCCCGGTCAAAAGGGCCATCTGAAAAAAGTATAAAATCCAGGAAGGCAGGACAGGCCATGGAGAACTGGGAGCCTTGTTATGCTGATGGGCGGGATGAAAATTGCCAACAGACACTCGGGAGAAGTGTATGGTGTTTCCTGAAACATCTAAAAAACAAAGCAACAGAGCCTAGGGCACTTCCACTTATGGTCCTATAGCTTAGGGAAATTAAAATCAAAAAGACACAGCCACCCCAAAGTTTGGGACGCCTCTGTTTACAAGAACCTCGTTTACCGTACAGGTTCAATATCACAGAAAGTGAAAAATGTATAAAGAACTTGTGGTACTTACGTACAATGCAGTATCACTCAGCAATGAAATCTATGTCATCAGGCCCGTAGCAGCATAATGAGTGGATTCAGGTACGATGATTCTAACTGAAATAAGTCACACAGAAAAAGAAACATCATAAGATATCACTAATACACGGAATGTAAACTTGGCTGCACAGGAACTGAATTCCAAAACACAACAGGGTCTCAAATTTAGAAAACCAACTTATACTTGCTTAAGCGGAAAGGTGAGTTGGGGTGATACATAAAACCAGAGATTGAAATGAGCACAGATAAAGTTCCTTAAGCCAAATATGGAATAGACAAGAGCTACTCCTTGCTCAACGAAATGGACTCAACACCCCATATTAAACGCCTAAGAATGTACCTGACTAGTAAGTATCTTAAAACCTATGGATTGCTACGTCTCCAAAAGAGAATCAAGCGTGTGTACAGGGGCATAAACGCAGCAGTGATAGGATTGGAGAGGTTCGGTGAGCAAATGAAGACCCTTTGAAGTCATATTGCACGGTACCCATTCCACGGGTCTCAACTCTCCAGGTTTAAGGTATTCTTCCTTCAGCTAAAACATGCATGTGGAACCCAGAGTATGATCAACCGTGTGAACGGGAGACGTGTTTAAATATGTCTCAGTTTTCCTCCCCTGGTACTCGGGTGCCTCATTCCAGACGCTTTACTATCACTCTCCCCACTTGGAGAGTCAGTCCCTTTAACCTCCTGTTTGGCCCAGTTTGCAATTTCTGCGGAAGATGAACAGGAATAGCGAGAACCAATGAGAGACTAGCTGGAGGTGTCTGGACGGGCAAATTTAACTCTCATTTCCCACCAGGATGAGGAAATAACCAAAGGCTCAGCGTGCCGTGCCGGAACCAGATTAGGGCCTGAAGCCATCCTGCGGTGTTGCGGCCAGCTCAAAAGAAAGCGAGTTGAAGAAAGGAGCTCAGGGGCACTGTAATTCACAAACTTGCAGAGTTATAAATGACAGCTATCGTCCAAAAATATACTGAAGTAAGGCTGCCAAGAGGACTTGAAAGCGGGGCAGAATTGCAGGAAACCGATTTCAGGAGGTAGACTGGAATTGCATTGAAAGCATAGGAAAAGAGGCAGAACGTCCACAATGATGCACTTGGCCAAAAAGGGCGTATGCGTTTTTAACTGAATATATTCAGGAAAAAACGCATACGCCCTTTTTGGCCAACCAAGCAAGCTTGCAAAGGAAATCTGCACTACAATGAAGTCTCACTTCCCCCCGGTCAAAAGGGCCATCTGAAAAAAGTGTAAAATCCAGAAAGGCAGGACAGGCCATGGAGAACTGGGAGCCTTGTTATGCTGATGGGCGGGATGTAAATTGCCAACAGACACTCGGGAGAAGTTTATGGTGTTTCCTGAAACATCTAAAAAACAAAGCAACAGAGCCTAGGGCACTTCCACTTATGGTCCTATAGCTTAGGGAAATTAAAATCAAAAAGACACAGCCACCCCAAAGTTTGGGACGCCTCTGTTTACAAGATCCTCGTTTACCGTACAATTTCAATATCACAGAAAGTGAAAAATGGATAAAGAACTTGTGGTACTTACGTACAATGCAGTATCACTCAGCAATGAAATCTATGTCATCAGGCCCGTAGCAGCATAATGAGTGGATTCAGGTACGATGATTCTAACTGAAATAAGTCACACAGAAAAAGAAACATCATAAGATATCACTAATACACGGAATGTAAACTTGGCTACACAGGAACTGAATTCCAAAACAGAACAGGGTCTCAAATTTAGAAAACCAACTTATGCTTTCTTAAGGGGAAAGGTGAGTTGGGGTGCTGCATAAAACCAGAGATTGAAATGAGCACAGATAAAGTTCCTTAAGCCAAATATGGAATAGACAAGAGCTACTCCTTGCTCAACGAAATGGACTCAACACCCCAAATTAAACGCCTAAGAATGTACCTGACTAGTAAGTATCTTAAAACCTATATACTGCTATGTCTCCATAAGAGAATCAAGCGTGTGTACAGGGGCATAAATGTAGCAGTGATAGGATTGGAGAGGTTCGGTGAGCAAATGAAGACCCTTTGAAGTCATATTGCATGGTACCCATTCCACGGGTCTCAACTCTCCAGGTTTAAGGTATTCCTCCTTCAGCTAAAACATGCATGTGGAACCCAGAGTATGATCAACCGTGTGAACGGGAGACGTGTTCAAATATGTCTCAGTTTTCCTCCCCTGGTACTCGGGTGCAACATTCCAGACACTTTACTAACACTCTCCCCACTTGGAGAGTCAGCGCCTTTAACCTCCTGTTTGGCCCAGTTTGCAAATTCTGCGGAAGATGAACAGGAATAGCGAGAACCAATGAGAGACTAGCTGGAGGTGTCTGGACGGGCAAATTTAACTCTCATTTCCCACCAGGAAGAGGAAATACCCAAAGGCTCAGCGTGCCGTGCCGGAACCAGATTAGGGCCTGAATCCATCCTGCGGTGTTGCGGCCAGCTCAAAAGAAAGCGAGTTGAAGAAAGGAGCTCAGGGGCACTGTAATTCACAAACCTGCAGAGTTATAAATGACAGCTATCGTCCAAAAATATACTGAAGTAAGGCTGCCAAGAGGACTTGAAAGCGGGGCAGAATTGCAGGAAACCGATTTCAGGAGGTAGACTGGAATTGCATTGAAAGCATAGGAAAAGAGGCAGAACGTCCACAATGATGCACTTGGCCAAAAAGGGCGTATGCGTTTTTTCCTGAATATATTCAGGAAAAAACGCATACGCCCTTTTTGTCCAACCAAGCAAGCTTGCAAAGGAAATCTGCACTACAATGAAGTCTCACTTTCCCCCGATCAAAAGGGCCATCTGAAAAAAGTGTAAAATCCAGAAAGGCAGGACAGGCCATGGAGAACTGGGAGCCTTGTTATGCTGATGGGCGTGATGTAAATTGCCAACAGACACTCGGGAGAAGTGTATGGTGTTTCCTGAAACATCTAAAAAACAAAGCAACAGAGCCTAAGGCACTTCCACTTATGGTCCTATAGCTTAGGGAAATTAAAATCAAAAAGACACAGCCACCCCGAAATTTGGAACGGCTCTGTTTACAAGAACCTCGTTTACAGTACAAGTTCAACATCGCAGAAAATGAAAAATGGATAAAGAAGTTGTGGTATTTACTTACAAAGCAATATCACTCAGCAATGAAATCTATGTCATCAGGCCCTTAGCAGCACAATGAGTGGATTCAGGTATGATGATTCTAACTGAAATAAGTCACACAGAAAAAGAAACATCATAAGGTATCAGTAATACACGGAATGTAAACTTGGCTACACAGGAACTGAATTACAGAACACAACAGGGTCTCAAATTTTGAAAACCAACTTATGCTTGCTTAAGGGGAAAGGTGAGTTGGGGTGCTGCATAAAACCAGAGATTGAAATGAGCACAGATAAAGTTCCTTAAGCCAAATATGGAATAGACAAGAACTACTCCTTGCTCAACGAAATGGACTCAACACCGCATATTAAACGCCTAAGAATGTACCTGACTAGTAAGTATCTTAAAACCTATGGATTGCTAGGTCTCCGAAAGAGAATCAAGCATGAGTAGAGGGGCATAAACGCAGCAGTGATAGGATTGGAGAGGTTCGGTGAGCAAATGAAGACCCTTTGAAGTCATATTGCATGGTACCCATTCCACGGGTTTCAACTACCCAGGTTTAAGGTATTCTTCCTTCAGCTAAAACATGCATGTGGGACCCACAGTATGATCAACCGTGTGAACGGGAGACGTGTTCAAATATGTCTCAGTTTTCCTCCCCTGGTACTCGGGTGCAACATTCCAGACGCTTTACTAACACTCTCCCCACTTGGAGAGTCAGCGCCTTTAACCTCCTGTTTGGCCCAGTTTGCAATTTCTGCGGAAGATGAACAGGAATAGCGAGAACCAATGAGAGACTAGCTGGAGGTGTCTGGACGGGCAAATTTAACTCTCATTTCCCACCAGGAAGAGGAAATAACCAAAGGCTCAGCGTGCCGTGCCGGAACCAGATTAGGGCCTGAAGCCATCCTGCGGTGTTGCGGCCAGCTCACAAGAAAGCGAGTTGAAGAAAGGAGCTCAGGGGCACTGTAATTCACAAACCTGCAGAGTTATAAATGACAGCTATCGTCCAAAAATATACTGAAGTAAGGCTGCCAAGAGGACTTGAACGCGGGGCAGAATTGCAGGAAACCGATTTCAGGAGGTAGACTGGAATTGCATTGAAAGCATAGGAAAAGAGGCAGAACGTCCACAATGATGCACTTGACCAAAAAGGGCGTATGCGTTTTTTCCTGAATATATTCAGGAAAAAACGCATACGCCCTTTTTGGCCAACCAAGCAAGCTTGCAAAGGAAATCTGCACTACAATGAAGTCTCACTTCCCCCCGGTAAAAAGGGCCATCTTAAAAAAGTGTAAAATCCAGAAAGGCAGGACAGGCCATGGAGAACTGGGAGCCTTGTTATGCTGATGGGCGGGATGTAAATTGCCAACAGACACTCGGGAGAAGTGTATGGTGTTTCCTGAAACATCTAAAAAACAAAGCAACAGAGCCTAGGGCACTTCCACTTATGGTCCTATAGCTTAGGGAATTTAAAATCAAAAAGACACAGCCACCCCAAAGTTTGGGACGCCCCTGTTTACAAGAACCTCGTTTACCGTACAAGTTCAATATCACAGAAAGTGAAAAATGGATAAAGAACTTGTGGTACTTACGTACAATGCAGTATCACTCAGCAATGAAATCTATGTCATCAGGCCCGTAGCAGCATAATGAGTGGATTCAGGTACGATGATTCTAACTGAAATAAGTCACACAGAAAAAGAAACATCATAAGATATCACTAATACACGGAATGTAAACTTGGCTACACAGGAACTGAATTCCAAAACAGAACAGGGTCTCAAATTTAGAAAACCAACTTATGCTTGCTTAAGGGGAAAGGTGAGTTGGGGTGCTGCATAAAACCAGAGATTGAAATGAGCACAGATAAAGTTCCTTAAGCCAAATATGGAATAGACAAGAGCTACTCCTTGCTCAACGAAGTGGACTCAACACCCCATATTAAACGCCTAAGAATGTACCTGACTAGTAAGTATCTTAAAACCTATGTACTGCTATGTCTCCATTAGAGAATCAAGCGTGTGTACAGGGGCATAAACGCAGCAGTGATAGGATTGGAGAGGTTCGGTGAGCAAATGAAGACCCTTTGAAGTCATATTGCATGGTACCCATTCCACGGGTCTCAACTCTCCAGGTTTAAGGTATTCTTCCTTCAGCTAAAACATGCATGTGGAACCCAGAGTATGATGAACCGTGTGAACGGGAGACGTGTTCAAATATGTCTCAGTTTTCCTCCCCTGGTACTCGGGTGCAACATTCCAGACACTTTACTAACACTCTCCCCACTTGGAGAGTCAGCGCCTTTAACCTCCTGTTTGGCCCAGTTTGCAATTTCTGCGGAAGATGAACAGGAATAGGGAAAACCAATGAGAGACTAGCTGGAGGAGTCTGGACGGGCAAATTTAACTCTCATTTCCCACCAGGAAGAGGAAATACCCAAAGGCTCAGCGTGCCATGCCGGAACCAGATTAGGGCCTGAAGCCATCCTGCGGTGTTGCGGCCAGCTCACAAGAAAGCGAGTTGAAGAAAAGAGCTCAGGGGCACTGTAATTCACAAACCTGCAGAGTTATAAATGACAGCTATCGTCCAAAAATATACTGAAGTAAGGCTGCCAAGAGGACTTGAAAGTGGGGCAGAATTGCAGGAAACCGATTTCAGGAGGTAGACTGGAATTGCATTGAAAGCATAGGAAAAGAGGCAGAACGTCCACAATGATGCACTTGGCCAAAAAGGGCGTATGCGTTTTTTCCTGAATATATTCAGGAAAAAACGCATACGTCCTTTTTGGCCAACCAAGCAAGCTTGCAAAGGAAATCTGCACTACAATGAAGTCTCACTTCCCCCCGGTCAAAAGGGCCATCTGAATAAAGTGTAAAATCCAGAAAGGCAGGACAGGCCATGGAGAACTGGGAGCCTTGTTATGCTGATGGGCGGGATGGAAACTGCCAACAGACACTCGGGAGAAGTGTATGGTGTTTCCTGAAACATCTAAAAAACAAAGCAACAGAGCCTAGGGCACTTCCACTTATGGTCCTATAGCTTAGGGAAATTAAAATCAAAAAGACACAGCCACCCCGAAGTTTGGAACGGCTCTGTTTACAAGAATCTCGTTTACAGTACAAGTTCAACATCACAGAAAATGAAAAATGGATAAAGAAGTTGTGGTATTTACTTACAAAGCAATATCACTCAGCAATGAAATCTATGTCATCAGGCCCTTAGCAGCACAATGAGTGGATTCAGGTATGATGATTCTAACTGAAATAAGTCACACAGAAAAAGAAACATCATAAGTTATCACTAATACACGGAATGTAAACTTGGCTACACAGGAACTGAATTACAGAACAGAACAGGGTCTCAAATTTAGAAAACCAACTTATGCTTGCTTAAGGGGAAAGGTGAGTTGGGGTGCTGCATAAAACCAGAGATTGAAATGAGCACAGATAAAGTTCCTTAAGCCAAATATGGAATAGACAAGAACTACTCCTTGCTCAACAAAATGGACTCAACACCGCATATTAAACGCCTAAGAATGTACCTGACTAGTAAGTATCTTAAAACCTATGGATTGCTATGTCTCCAAAAGAGAATCAAGCATGTGTACAGGGGCATAAACGCAGCAGTGATAGGATTGGAGAGGTTCGGTGAGCAAATGAAGACCCTTTGAAGTCATATTGCATGGTACCCATTCCACGGGTTTCAACTACCCAGGTTTAAGGTATTCTTCCTTCAGCTAAAACATGCATGTGGGACCCAGAGTATGATCAACGGTGTGAACGGGAGACGTGTTCAAATATGTCTCAGTTTTCCTCCCCTGGTACTCGGGTGCAACATTCCAGAGGCTTTACTAACACTCCTCCCACTTGGAGAGTCAGCGCCTTTAACCTCCTCTTTGGCCCAGTTTGCAATTTCTGCGGAAGATGAACAGGAATAGGGAGAACCAATGAGAGACTAGCTGGAGGTGTCTGGACGGGCAAATTTAACTCTCATTTCCCACCAGGAAGAGGACATAACCAAAGGCTCAGCGTGCCGTGCCGGAACCAGATTAGGGCCTGAAGCCATCCTGCGGTGTTGCGGCCAGCTCACAAGAAAGCGACTTGAAGAAAGGAGCTCAGGGGCACTGTAATTCACAAACCTGCAGAGTTATAAATGACAGCTATCGTCCAAAAATATACTGAAGTAAGGCTGCCAAGAGGACTTGAAAGCGGGGCAGAATTGCAGGAAACCGATTTCAGGAGGTACACTGGAATTGCATTGAAAGCATAGGAAAAGAGGCAGAACGTCCACAATGATGCACTTGGCCAAAAAGGGCGTATGCGTTTTTTCCTGAATATATTCAGGAAAAAACGCATACGCCCTTTTTGGCCAACCAAGCAAGCTTGCAAAGGAAATCTGCACTACAATGAAGTCTCACTTCCCCCCGGTCAAAAGGGCCATCTGAAAAAAGTGTAAAATCCAGAAAGGCAGGACAGGCCATGGAGAACTGGGAGCCTTGTTATGCTGATGGGCGGGATGTAAATTGCCAACAGACAGTCGGGAGAAGTGTATGGTGTTTCCTGAAACATCTAAAAAACAAAGCAACAGAGCCTAGGGCACTTCCACTTATGGTCCTATAGCTTAGGGAAATTAAAATCAAAAAGACACAGCCACCCCGAAGTTTGGAACGGCTCTCTTTACAAGAACCTCGTTTACAATACAAGTTCAACATCGCAGAAAGTGAAAAATGGATAAAGAAGTTGTGGTATTTACTTACAAAGCAATATCACTCAGCAATGAAATCTATGTCATCAGGCCCTTAGCAGCACAATGAGTGGATTCAGGTATGATGATTCTAACTGAAATAAGTCACACAGAAAAAGAAACATCATAAGATATCACTAATACACGGAATGTAAACTTGGCTACACAGGAACTGAATTCCAAAACAGAACAGGGTCTCAAATTTAGAAAACCAACTTATGCTTGCTTAAGGGGAAAGGTGAGTTGGGGTGCTGCATAAAACCAGAGATTGAAATGAGCACAGATAAAGTTCCTTAAGCCAAATATGGAATAGACAAGAGCTACTCCTTGCTCAACGAAATGGACTCAACACCGCATATTAAACGCCTAAGAATGTACCTGACTAGTAAGTATCTTAAAACCTATGGATTGCTATGTCTCCAAAAGAGAATCAAGCATGTGTACAGGGGCATAAACGCAGCAGTGATAGGATTGGAGAGGTTCGGTGAGCAAATGAAGACCCTTTGAAGTCATATTGCATGGTACCCATTCCACGGGTTTCAACTACCCAGGTTTAAGGTATTCTTCCTTCAGCTAAAACATGCATGTGGGACCCAGAGTATGATCAACGGTGTGAACGGGAGACGTGTTCAAATATGTCTCAGTTTTCCTCCCCTGGTACTCGGGTGCAACATTCCAGAGGCTTTACTAACACTCTCCCCACTTGGAGAGTCAGCGCCTTTAACCTCCTGTTTGGCCCAGTTTGCAATTTCTGCGGAAGATGAACAGGAATAGCGAGAACCAATGAGAGACTAGCTGGAGGTGTCTGGACGGGCAAATTTAACTCTCATTTCCCACCAGGAAGAGGAAATAACCAAAGGCTCAGCGTGCCGTGCCGGAACCAGATTAGGGCCTGAAGCCATCCTGCGGTGTTGCGGCCAGCTCACAAGAAAGCGAGTTGAAGAAAGGAGCTCAGTTGCACTGTAATTCACAAACCTGCAGAGTTATAAATGACAGCTATCGTCCAAAAATATACTGAAGTAAGGCTGCCAAGAGGACTTGAAAGCGGGGCAGAATTGCAGGAAACCGATTTCAGGAGGTAGACTGGAATTGCATTGAAAGCATAGGAAAAGAGGCAGAACGTCCACAATGATGCACTTGGCCAAAAAGGGCGTATGCGTTTTTTCCTGAATATATTCAGGAAAAAAACGCATACGCCCTTTTTGGCCAACCAAGCAAGCTTGCAAAGGAAATCTGCACTACAATGAAGTCTCACTTCCCCCCGGTCAAAAGGGCCATCTGATAAAAGTGTAAAATCCAGAAAGGCAGGACAGGCCATGGAGAACTGGGAGCCTTGTTATGCTGATGGGCGGGATGTAAATTGCCAACAGACACTTGGGAGAAGTGTATGGTGTTTCCTGAAACATCTAAAAAACAAAGCAACAGAGCCTAGGGCACTTCCACTTATGGTCCTATAGCTTAGGGAAATTAAAATCAAAAAGACACAGCCACCCCGAAGTTTGGAACGGCTCTGTTTAGAAGAACCTCGTTTACAGTACAAGTTCAACATCGCAGAAAGTGAAAAATGGATAAAGAAGTTGTGGTATTTACTTACAAAGCAATATCACTCAGCAATGAAATCTATGTCATCAGGCCCTTAGCAGCACAATGAGTGGATTCAAGTACGGTGATTCTAACTGAAATAAGTCACACAGAAAAAGAAACATCATAAGATATCACTAATACACGGAATGTAAACTTGGCTACACAGGAACTGAATTACAGAACAGAACAGGGTCTCAAATTTAGAAAACCAACTTATGCTTGCTTAAGGGGAAAGGTGAGTTGGGGTGCTGCATAAAACCAGAGATTGAAATGAGCACAGATAAAGTTCCTTAAGCCAAATACGGAATAGACAAGAGCTACTCCTTGCTCAACGAAATGGACTCAACACCGCATATTAAACGCCTAAGAATGTACCTGACTAGTAAGTACCTTAAAACCTATGGATTGCTATGTCTCTGAAAGAGAATCAAGCATGTGTACAGGGGCATAAACGCAGCAGTGATAGGATTGGAGAGGTTCGGTGAGCAAACGAAGACCCTTTGAAGTCATATTGCATGGTACCCATTCCACGGGTTTCAACTACCCAGGTTTAAGGTATTCTTCCTTCAGCTAAAACATGCATGTGGGACCCAGAGTATGATCAACGGTGTGAACGGGAGACGTGTTCAAATATGTCTCAGTTTTCCTCCCCTGGTACTCGGGTGCAACATTCCAGAGGCTTTACTAACACTCTCCCCACTTGGAGAGTCAGCGCCTTTAACCTCCTGTTTGGCCCAGTTTGCAATTTCTGCGGAAGATGAACAGGAATAGCGAGAACCAATGAGAGACTAGCTGGAGGTGTCTGGACGGGCAAATTTAACTCTCATTTCCCACCAGGAAGAGGAAATAACCAAAGGCTCAGCGTGCCGTGCCGGAACCAGATTAGGGCCTGAAGCCATCCTGCGGTGTTGCGGCCAGCTCACAAGAAAGCGAGTTGAAGAAAGGAGCTCAGTTGCACTGTAATTCACAAACCTGCAGAGTTATAAATGACAGCTATCGTCCAAAAATATACTGAAGTAAGGCTGCCAAGAGGACTTGAAAGCGGGGCAGAATTGCAGGAAACCGATTTCAGGAGGTAGACTGGAATTGCATTGAAAGCATAGGAAAAGAGGCAGAACGTCCACAATGATGCACTTGGCCAAAAAGGGCGTATGCGTTTTTTCCTGAATATATTCAGGAAAAAACGCATACGCCCTTTTTGGCCAACCAAGCAAGCTTGCAAAGGAAATCTGCACTACAATGAAGTCTCACTTCCCCCCGGTCAAAAGGGCCATCTGAAAAAAGTGTAAAATCCAGAAAGGCAGGACAGGCCATGGAGAACTGGGAGCCTTGTTATGCTGATGGGCGGGATGTAAATTGCCAACAGACACTCGGGAGAAGTGTATGGTGTTTCCTGAAACATCTAAAAAACAAAGCAACAGAGCCTAGGGCACTTCCACTTATGGTCCTATAGCTTAGGGAAATTAAAATCAAAAAGACACAGCCACCCCGAAGTTTGGAACGGCTCTGTTTAGAAGAACCTCGTTTACAGTACAAGTTCAACATCGCAGAAAGTGAAAAATGGATAAAGAAGTTGTGGTATTTACTTACAAAGCAATATCACTCAGCAATGAAATCTATGTCATCAGGCCCTTAGCAGCACAATGAGTGGATTCAAGTACGGTGATTCTAACTGAAATAAGTCACACAGAAAAAGAAACATCATAAGATATCACTAATACACGGAATGTAAACTTGGCTACACAGGAACTGAATTACAGAACAGAACAGGGTCTCAAATTTAGAAAACCAACTTATGCTTGCTTAAGGGGAAAGGTGAGTTGGGGTGCTGCATAAAACCAGAGATTGAAATGAGCACAGATAAAGTTCCTTAAGCCAAATACGGAATAGACAAGAGCTACTCCTTGCTCAACGAAATGGACTCAACACCGCATATTAAACGCCTAAGAATGTACCTGACTAGTAAGTACCTTAAAACCTATGGATTGCTATGTCTCCGAAAGAGAATCAAGCATGTGTACAGGGGCATAAACGCAGCAGTGATAGGATTGGAGAGGTTCGGTGAGCAAACGAAGACCCTTTGAAGTCATATTGCATGGTACCCATTCCACGGGTTTCAACTACCCAGGTTTAAGGTATTCTTCCTTCAGCTAAAACGTGCATGTGGAACCCAGAGTATGATCAACGGTGTGAACGGGAGACGTGTTCAAATATGTCTCAGTTTTCCTCCCCTGGTACTCGGGTGCAACATTCCAGAGGTTTTACTAACACTCTTCCCACTTGGAGAGTCAGCGCCTTTAACCTCCTGTTTGGCCCAGTTTGCAATTTCTGCGGAAGATGAACAGGAATAGCGAGAACCAATGAGAGACTAGCTGGAGGTGTCTGGACGGGCAAATTTGACTCTCATTTCCCACCAGGAAGAGGAAATAACCAAAGGCTCAGCGTGCCGTGCCGGAACCAGATTAGGGCCTGAAGCCATCCTGCGGTGTTGCGGCCAGCTCACAAGAAAGCGAGTTGAAGAAAGGAGCTCAGTTGCACTGTAATTCACAAACCTGCAGAGTTATAAATGACAGCTATCGTCCAAAAATATACTGAAGTAAGGCTGCCAAGAGGACTTGAAAGCGGGGCAGAATTGCAGGAAACTGATTTCAGGAGGTAGACTGGAATTGCATTGAAAGCATAGGAAAAGAGGCAGAACGTCCACAATGATGCACTTGGCCAAAAAGGGCGTATGCGTTTTTTCCTGAATATATTCAGGAAAAAACGCATACGCCCTTTTTGGCCAACCAAGCAAGCTTGCAAAGGAAATCTGCACTACAATGAAGTCTCACTTCCCCCCGGTCAAAATGGCCATCTGAAAAAAGTGTAAAATCCAGAAAGGCAGGACAGGCCATGGAGAACTGGGAGCCTTGTTATGCTGATGGGCGGGATGTAAATTGCCAACAGACACTCGGGAGAAGTGTATGGTGTTTCCTGAAACATCTAAAAAACAAAGCAACAGAGCCTAGGGCACTTCCACTTATGGTCCTATAGCTTAGGGAAATTAAAATCAAAAAGACACAGCCACCCCGAAGTTTGGAACGGCTCTCTTTACAAGAACCTCGTTTACAATACAAGTTCAACATCGCAGAAAGTGAAAAATGGATAAAGAAGTTGTGGTATTTACTTACAAAGCAATATCACTCAGCAATGAAATCTATGTCATCAGGCCCTTAGCAGCACAATGAGTGGATTCAGGTATGATGATTCTAACTGAAATAAGTCACACAGAAAAAGAAACATCATAAGATATCACTAATACACGGAATGTAAACTTGGCTACACAGGAACTGAATTCCAAAACAGAACAGGGTCTCAAATTTAGAAAACCAACTTATGCTTGCTTAAGGGGAAAGGTGAGTTGGGGTGCTGCATAAAACCAGAGATTGAAATGAGCACACATAAAGTTCCTTAAGCCAAATATGGAATAGACAAGAGCTACTCCTTGCTCAACGAAATGGACTCAACACCGCATATTAAACGCCTAAGAATGTACCTGACTAGTAAGTATCTTAAAACCTATGGATTGCTATGTCTCCAAAAGAGAATCAAGCATGTGTACAGGGGCATAAACGCAGCAGTGATAGGATTGGAGAGGTTCGGTGAGCAAATGAAGACCCTTTGAAGTCATATTGCATGGTACCCATTCCACGGGTTTCAACTACCCAGGTTTAAGGTATTCTTCCTTCAGCTAAAACATGCATGTGGGACCCAGAGTATGATCAACGGTGTGAACGGGAGACGTGTTCAAATATGTCTCAGTTTTCCTCCCCTGGTACTCGGGTGCAACATTCCAGAGGCTTTACTAACACTCTCCCGACTTGGAGAGTCAGCGCCTTTAACCTCCTGTTTGGCCCAGTTTGCAATTTCTGCGGAAGATGAACAGGAATAGCGAGAACCAATGAGAGACTAGCTGGAGGTGTCTGGACGGGCAAATTTAACTCTCATTTCCCACCAGGAAGAGGAAATAACCAAAGGCTCAGCGTGCCGTGCCGGAACCAGATTAGGGCCTGAAGCCATCCTGCGGTGTTGCGGCCAGCTCACAAGAAAGCGAGTTGAAGAAAGGAGCTCAGTTGCACTGTAATTCACAAACCTGCAGAGTTATAAATGACAGCTATCGTCCAAAAATATACTGAAGTAAGGCTGCCAAGAGGACTTGAAAGCGGGGCAGAATTGCAGGAAACCGATTTCAGGAGGTAGACTGGAATTGCATTGAAAGCATAGGAAAAGAGGCAGAACGTCCACAATGATGCACTTGGCCAAAAAGGGCTTATGCGTTTTTTCCTGAATATGTTCAGGAAAAAACGCATACGCCCTTTTTGGCCAACCAAGCAAGCTTGCATAGGAAATCTGCACTACAATGAAGTCTCACTTCCCCCCGGTCAAAAGGGCCATCTGAAATAAGTGTAAAATCCAGAAAGGCAGGACAGGCCATGGAGAACTGGGAGCCTTGTTATGCTGATGGGCGGGATGGAAACTGCCAACAGACACTCGGGAGAAGTGTATGGTGTTTCCTGAAACATCTAAAAAACAAAGCAACAGAGCCTAGGGCACTTCCACTTATGGTCCTATAGCTTAGGGAAATTAAAATCTAAAAGACACAGCCACCCCAAAGTTTGGGACGGCTCTGTTTACAAGAACCTCGTTTACAGTACAAGTTCAATATCGCAGAAAGTGAAAAATGGATAAAGAAGTTGTGGTATTTACTTACAAAGCAATATCACTCAGCAATGAAATCTATGTCATCAGGCCCTTAGCAGCACAATGAGTGTATTCAGGTATGGTGATTCTAACAGAAATAAGTCACACAGAAAAAGAAACATCAAAAAATATCACTAATACACTGAATGTAAACTTGGCTACAGAGGAACTGAATTACAAAACAGAACAGGGTCTCAAATTTAGAAAAGCAACTTATGCTTGCGTAAGGAGAAAGGTGAGTTGGGGTGCTGCATAAAACTAGAGATTGAAATGAGCACAGATAAATATCCTTAAGCCAAATATGGAATAGACAAGATCTACTCCTTGCTCAACGAAATGGACTCAACACCCCATATTAAACGCGTAAGAATGTACCTGACTAGTAAGTATCTTAAAACCGATGGATTGCTATGTCTCCAAAAGAGAATCAAGCGTGTGTACAGGGGCATAAACGCAGCAGTGATAGGATTGGAGAGGTTCGGTGAGCAAATGAAGACCCTTTGAAGCCATATTGCATGGTACCCATTCCACGGGTCTCAACTCTCCAGGTTTAAGGTATTCTTCCTTCAGCTAAAACATGCATGTGGAACCCAGAGTATGATCAACCGTGTGATAGGGAGACGTGTTCAGATATGTCTCAGTTTTCATCCCCTGGTACTTGGGTGCAACATTCCAGACGCTTTACTAACACTCTCCCCACTTGGAGAGTCAGTGCCTTTAACCTCCTGTTTGGCGCAGTTTGCAGTTTCTGCGGAAGATGAACAGGAATAGGGAGAACCAATGAGAGACTAGCTGGAGGTGTCTGGACGGGCAAATTTAACTCTCATTTCCCACCATGAAGAGGAATTAACCAAAGGCTCAGCGTGCCGTGCCGGAACCGGATTAGGGCCTGAAGCAATCCTACGGTGTTGCGGTGAGCTCACAAGAAATCGAGTTGAAGAAAGGAGCTCAGGGGCACTGTAATTCACAAGCCTGCAGAGTTATAAATGACAGCTATCGTCCAAAAATATACTGAAGTAAGGCTGCCAAGAGGACTTGAAAGCGGGGCAGAATTGCAGGAAACCGATTTCAGGAGGTAGACTGGAATTGCATTGAAAGCATAGGAAAAGAGGCACAACGTCCACAATGATGCACTTGGCCAAAAAGGGCGTATGCGTTTTTTCCTGAATATATTCAGGAAAAAACGCATACGCCCTTTTTGGCCAACCAAGCAAGCTTGCAAAGGAAATCTGCACTACAATGAAGTCTCACTTCCTCCCGGTCAAAAGGGCCATCTGAAAAAAGTGTAAAATCCAGAAAGGCAGGACAGGCCATGGAGAACTGGGAGCCTTGTTATGCTGATGGGCGGGATGTAAATTGCCAACAGACACTCGGGAGAAGTGTATGGTGTTTCCTGAAACATCTAAAAAACAAAGCAACAGAGCCTAGGGCACTTCCACTTATGGTCCTATAGCTTAGGGAAATTAAAATCAAAAAGACACAGCCACCCCAAAGTTTGGGACTCCTCTGTTTACAAGAACCTCCTTTACTGTACCAGTTCAATATCACAGAAAGTAAAAAATGGATAAAGAACTTGTGGTACTTACGTACAATGCAGTATCACTCAGCAATGAAATCTATGTCATCAGGCCCATAGCAGCATAATGAGTGGATTCAACTACGATGATTCTAACTGAAATAAGTCACACAGAAAAAGAAACATCATAAGATATCACTAACACACGGAATGTAAACTTGGCTACACAGGAACTGAATTCCAAAACAGAACAGGGTCTCAAATTTAGAAAACCAACTTATGCTTGCTTAAGGGGAAAGGTGAGTTGGGGTGCTGCATAAAACCAGAGATTGAAATGAGCACAGATAAAGTTCCTTAAGCCAAATATGGAATAGACAAGTGCTACTCCTTGCTCAACGAAATGGACTCAACACCCCATATTAAACGCCTAAGAATGTACCTGACTAGTAAGTATCTTAAAACCTATGGATTGCTACATCTCCAAAAGAGAATCAAGCGTGTGTACAGGGTCATAAATGCAGCAGTGATAGGATTGGAGAGGTTCGGTGTGCAAATGAAGACCCTTTGAAGTCATATTGCATGGTACCCATTACACGGGTCTCAACTCTCCAGGTTAAAGGTATTCTTCCTTCAGCTAAAACATGCATGTGGAACCCAGAGTATGATCAACCATGTGAGCGGGAGACGTGTTCAAATATGTCTCAGTTTTCGTACCCTGGTACTTCAGTGCAACATTCCAGACGCTTTACTAACACTCTCCCGACTTGGAGCGTCAGTCCCTTTAACCTCCTGTTTGGCCCAGTTTGCAATTTCTGCGGAAGATGAACAGGAATAGCGAGAACCAATGAGAGACTAGCTGGAGGTGTCTGGACGGGCAAATTTAACTCTCATTTCCCACCAGGAAGAGGAATTAACCAAAGGTTCAGCGTGCCGTGCCGGAACAAGATTAGGGCCTGAAGCCATCCTGCGGTGTTGCGGCCAGGTCACAAGAAAGCAAGTTGAAGAAAGGAGCTCAGGGGCACTGTAATACACAAACCTGCAGAGTTATAAATGACAGCTATCGTCCAAAAATATACTGAAGTAAGGCTGGCAAGAGGACTTGAAAGCGGGGCAGAATTGCAGGAAACCGATTTCAGGAGGTAGACTCGAATTGCATTGAAAGCATAGGAAAAGAGGCAGAACGTCCACAATGATACACTTGGCCAAAAAGTGCGTATGCGTTTTTTCCTGAATATATTCAGGAAAAAACGCAAACGCCCTTTTTGGCCAACCAAGCAAGCTTGCAAAGGAAATCTGCACTACAATGAAGTCTCACTTCCCCCCGGTCAAAAGGGCCATCTGAAAAAAGTATAAAATCCAGGAAGGCAGGTCAGGCCATGGAGAACTGGGAGCCTTGTTATGCTGATGGGCGGGATGAAAATTGCCAACAGACACTCGGGAGAAGTGTATGGTGTTTCCTGAAACATCTAAAAAACAAAGCAACAGAGCCTAGGGCACTTCCACTTATGGTCCTATAGCTTAGGGAAATTAAAATCAAAAAGACACAGCCACCCCAAAGTTTGGGACGCCTCTGTTTACAAGAACCTCGTTTACCGTACAGGTTCAATATCACAGAAAGTGAAAAATGTATAAAGAACTTGTGGTACTTACGTACAATGCAGTATCACTCAGCAATGAAATCTATGTCATCAGGCCCGTAGCAGCATAATGAGTGGATTCAGGTACGATGATTCTAACTGAAATAAGTCACACAGAAAAAGAAACATCATAAGATATCACTAATACACGGAATGTAAACTTGGCTGCACAGGAACTGAATTCCAAAACACAACAGGGTCTCAAATTTAGAAAACCAACTTATACTTGCTTAAGCGGAAAGGTGAGTTGGGGTGATGCATAAAACCAGAGATTGAAATGAGCACAGATAAAGTTCCTTAAGCCAAATATGGAATAGACAAGAGCTACTCCTTGCTCAACGAAATGGACTCAACACCCCATATTAAACGCCTAAGAATGTACCTGACTAGTAAGTATCTTAAAACCTATGGATTGCTACGTCTCCAAAAGAGAATCAAGCGTGTGTACAGGGGCATAAACGCAGCAGTGATAGGATTGGAGAGGTTCGGTGAGCAAATTAAGACCCTTTGAAGTCATATTGCACGGTACCCATTCCACGGGTCTCAACTCTCCAGGTTTAAGGTATTCTTCCTTCAGCTAAAACATGCATGTGGAACCCAGAGTATGATCAACCGTGTGAACGGGAGACGTGTTTAAATATGTCTCAGTTTTCCTCCCCTGGTACTCGGGTGCCTCATTCCAGACGCTTTACTATCACTCTCCCCACTTGGAGAGTCAGTCCCTTTAACCTCCTGTTTGGCCCAGTTTGCAATTTCTGCGGAAGATGAACAGGAATAGCGAGAACCAATGAGAGACTAGCTGGAGGTGTCTGGACGGGCAAATTTAACTCTCATTTCCCACCAGGATGAGGAAATAACCAAAGGCTCAGCGTGCCGTGCCGGAACCAGATTAGGGCCTGAAGCCATCCTGCGGTGTTGCGGCCAGCTCAAAAGAAAGCGAGTTGAAGAAAGGAGCTCAGGGGCACTGTAATTCACAAACTTGCAGAGTTATAAATGACAGCTATCGTCCAAAAATATACTGAAGTAAGGCTGCCAAGAGGACTTGAAAGCGGGGCAGAATTGCAGGAAACCGATTTCAGGAGGTAGACTGGAATTGCATTGAAAGCATAGGAAAAGAGGCAGAACGTCCACAATGATGCACTTGGCCAAAAAGGGCGTATGCGTTTTTAACTGAATATATTCAGGAAAAAACGCATACGCCCTTTTTGGCCAACCAAGCAAGCTTGCAAAGGAAATCTGCACTACAATGAAGTCTCACTTCCCCCCGGTCAAAAGGGCCATCTGAAAAAAGTGTAAAATCCAGAAAGGCAGGACAGGCCATGGAGAACTGGGAGCCTTGTTATGCTGATGGGCGGGATGTAAATTGCCAACAGACACTCGGGAGAAGTTTATGGTGTTTCCTGAAACATCTAAAAAACAAAGCAACAGAGCCTAGGGCACTTCCACTTATGGTCCTATAGCTTAGGGAAATTAAAATCAAAAAGACACAGCCACCCCAAAGTTTGGGACGCCTCTGTTTACAAGATCCTCGTTTACCGTACAATTTCAATATAACAGAAAGTGAAAAATGGATAAAGAACTTGTGGTACTTACGTACAATGCAGTATCACTCAGCAATGAAATCTATGTCATCAGGCCCGTAGCAGCATAATGAGTGGATTCAGGTACGATGATTCTAACTGAAATAAGTCACACAGAAAAAGAAACATCATAAGATATCACTAATACACGGAATGTAAACTTGGCTACACAGGAACTGAATTCCAAAACAGAACAGGGTCTCAAATTTAGAAAACCAACTTATGCTTTCTTAAGGGGAAAGGTGAGTTGGGGTGCTGCATAAAACCAGAGATTGAAATGAGCACAGATAAAGTTCCTTAAGCCAAATATGGAATAGACAAGAGCTACTCCTTGCTCAACGAAATGGACTCAACACCCCAAATTAAACGCCTAAGAATGTACCTGACTAGTAAGTATCTTAAAACCTATATACTGCTATGTCTCCATAAGAGAATCAAGCGTGTGTACAGGGGCATAAATGTAGCAGTGATAGGATTGGAGAGGTTCGGTGAGCAAATGAAGACCCTTTGAAGTCATATTGCATGGTACCCATTCCACGGGTCTCAACTCTCCAGGTTTAAGGTATTCCTCCTTCAGCTAAAACATGCATGTGGAACCCAGAGTATGATCAACCGTGTGAACGGGAGACGTGTTCAAATATGTCTCAGTTTTCCTCCCCTGGTACTCGGGTGCAACATTCCAGACACTTTACTAACACTCTCCCCACTTGGAGAGTCAGCGCCTTTAACCTCCTGTTTGGCCCAGTTTGCAAATTCTGCGGAAGATGAACAGGAATAGCGAGAACCAATGAGAGACTAGCTGGAGGTGTCTGGACGGGCAAATTTAACTCTCATTTCCCACCAGGAAGAGGAAATACCCAAAGGCTCAGCGTGCCGTGCCGGAACCATATTAGGGCCTGAATCCATCCTGCGGTGTTGCGGCCAGCTCAAAAGAAAGCGAGTTGAAGAAAGGAGCTCAGGGGCACTGTAATTCACAAACCTGCAGAGTTATAAATGACAGCTATCGTCCAAAAATATACTGAAGTAAGGCTGCCAAGAGGACTTGAAAGCGGGGCAGAATTGCAGGAAACCGATTTCAGGAGGTAGACTGGAATTGCATTGAAAGCATAGGAAAAGAGGCAGAACGTCCACAATGATGCACTTGGCCAAAAAGGGCGTATGCGTTTTTTCCTGAATATATTCAGGAAAAAACGCATACGCCCTTTTTGTCCAACCAAGCAAGCTTGCAAAGGAAATCTGCACTACAATGAAGTCTCACTTTCCCCCGATCAAAAGGGCCATCTGAAAAAAGTGTAAAATCCAGAAAGGCAGGACAGGCCATGGAGAACTGGGAGCCTTGTTATGCTGATGGGCGTGATGTAAATTGCCAACAGACACTCGGGAGAAGTGTATGGTGTTTCCTGAAACATCTAAAAAACAAAGCAACAGAGCCTAAGGCACTTCCACTTATGGTCCTATAGCTTAGGGAAATTAAAATCAAAAAGACACAGCCACCCCGAAATTTGGAACGGCTCTGTTTACAAGAACCTCGTTTACAGTACAAGTTCAACATCGCAGAAAATGAAAAATGGATAAAGAAGTTGTGGTATTTACTTACAAAGCAATATCACTCAGCAATGAAATCTATGTCATCAGGCCCTTAGCAGCACAATGAGTGGATTCAGGTATGATGATTCTAACTGAAATAAGTCACACAGAAAAAGAAACATCATAAGATATCAGTAATACACGGAATGTAAACTTGGCTACACAGGAACTGAATTACAGAACACAACAGGGTCTCAAATTTTGAAAACCAACTTATGCTTGCTTAAGGGGAAAGGTGAGTTGGGGTGCTGCATAAAACCAGAGATTGAAATGAGCACAGATAAAGTTCCTTAAGCCAAATATGGAATAGACAAGAACTACTCCTTGCTCAACGAAATGGACTCAACACCGCATATTAAACGCCTAAGAATGTACCTGACTAGTAAGTATCTTAAAACCTATGGATTGCTAGGTCTCCGAAAGAGAATCAAGCATGAGTAGAGGGGCATAAACGCAGCAGTGATAGGATTGGAGAGGTTCGGTGAGCAAATGAAGACCCTTTGAAGTCATATTGCATGGTACCCATTCCACGGGTTTCAACTACCCAGGTTTAAGGTATTCTTCCTTCAGCTAAAACATGCATGTGGGACCCACAGTATGATCAACCGTGTGAACGGGAGACGTGTTCAAATATGTCTCAGTTTTCCTCCCCTGGTACTCGGGTGCAACATTCCAGACGCTTTACTAACACTCTCCCCACTTGGAGAGTCAGCGCCTTTAACCTCCTGTTTGGCCCAGTTTGCAATTTCTGCGGAAGATGAACAGAAATAGCGAGAACCAATGAGAGACTAGCTGGAGGTGTCTGGACGGGCAAATTTAACTCTCATTTCCCACCAGGAAGAGGAAATAACCAAAGGCTCAGCGTGCCGTGCCGGAACCAGATTAGGGCCTGAAGCCATCCTGCGGTGTTGCGGCCAGCTCACAAGAAAGCGAGTTGAAGAAAGGAGCTCAGGGGCACTGTAATTCACAAACCTGCAGAGTTATAAATGACAGCTATCGTCCAAAAATATACTGAAGTAAGGCTGCCAAGAGGACTTGAACGCGGGGCAGAATTGCAGGAAACCGATTTCAGGAGGTAGACTGGAATTGCATTGAAAGCATAGGAAAAGAGGCAGAACGTCCACAATGATGCACTTGGCCAAAAAGGGCGTATGCGTTTTTTCCTGAATATATTCAGGAAAAAACGCATACGCCCTTTTTGGCCAACCAAGCAAGCTTGCAAAGGAAATCTGCACTACAATGAAGTCTCACTTCCCCCCGGTAAAAAGGGCCATCTTAAAAAAGTGTAAAATCCAGAAAGGCAGGACAGGCCATGGAGAACTGGGAGCCTTGTTATGCTGATGGGCGGGATGTAAATTGCCAACAGACACTCGGGAGAAGTGTATGGTGTTTCCTGAAACATCTAAAAAACAAAGCAACAGAGCCTAGGGCACTTCCACTTATGGTCCTATAGCTTAGGGAAATTAAAATCAAAAAGACACAGCCACCCCGAAATTTGGAACGGCTCTGTTTACAAGAACCTCGTTTACAGTACAAGTTCAACATCGCAGAAAATGAAAAATGGATAAAGAAGTTGTGGTATTTACTTACAAAGCAATATCACTCAGCAATGAAATCTATGTCATCAGGCCCTTAGCAGCACAATGAGTGGATTCAGGTATGATGATTCTAACTGAAATAAGTCACACAGAAAAAGAAACATCATAAGATATCAGTAATACACGGAATGTAAACTTGGCTACACAGGAACTGAATTACAGAACAGAACAGGGTCTCAAATTTAGAAAACCAACTTATGCTTGCTTAAGGGGAAAGGTGAGTTGGGGTGCTGCATAAAACCAGAGATTGAAATGAGCACAGATAAATTTCCTTAAGCCAAATATGGAATAGACAAGAGCTACTCCTTGCTCAACGAAATGGACTCAACACCGCATATTAAACGCCTAAGAATGTACCTGACTAGTAAGTATCTTAAAACCTATGGATTGCTATGTCTCCGAAAGAGAATCAAGCATGTGTACAGGGGCATAAATGCAGCAGTGATAGGATTGTAGAGGTTCGGTGAGCAGATGAAGACCCTTTGAAGTCATATTGCATGGTACCCATTCCACGGGTTTCAACTACCCAGGTTTAAGGTATTCTTCCTACAGCTAAAACATGCATGTGGAACCCAGAGTATGATCAACCGTGTGAACGGGAGACGTGTTCAAATATGTCTCAGTTTTCGTACCCTGGTACTCGGATGCAACATTCCAGACGCTTTACTAACACTCTCCTGACTTGGAGAGTCAGTCCCTTTAACCTCCTGTTTGGCCCTGTTTGCAATTTCTGTGGAAGATGAACAGGAATAGCGAGAACCAATGAGAGACTAGCTGGAGGTGTCTGGACGGGCAAATTTAACTCTCATTTCCCACCAGGAAGAGGAATTAACCAAAGGCTCAGCGTGCCGTGCCGGAACCAGATTAGGGTCTGAAGCCATCCTGCGGTGTTGCGGCCAGGTCACAAGAAAGCGAGTTGAAGAAAGGAGCTCAGGGGCACTGTAATTCACAAACCTGCAGAGTTATAAATGACAGCTATCGTCCAAAAATATACTGAAGTAAGGCTGCCAAGAGGACTTGAAAGCGGGGCAGAATTGCAGGAAACCGATTTCAGGAGGTAGACTGGAATTGCATTGAAAGCATAGGAAAAGAGGCAGAACGTCCACAATGATGCAGTTGGCCAAAAAGGGCGTATGCGTTTTTTCCTGAATATATTCAGGAAAAAACGCATACGCCCTTTTTGGCCAACCAAGCAAGCTTGCAAAGGAAATCTGCACTACAATGAAGTCTCACTTCCCCCCGGTCAAAAGGGCCATCTGAAAAAAGTGTAAAATCCAGAAAGGCAGGACAGGCCATGGAGAACTGGGAGCCTTGTTATGCTGATGGGCGGGATGTAAATTGCCAACAGACACTCGGGAGAAGTGTATGGTGTTTCCTGAAACATCTAAAAAACAAAGCAACAGAGCCTAGGGCACTTCCACTTATGGTCCTATAGCTTAGGGAAATTAAAATCAAAAAGACACAGCCACCCCATAGTTTGGGACGCCTCTGTTTACAAGAACCTCGTTTACTGTACAAGTGCAATATCACAGAAAGTGAAAAATGGATAAAGAACTTGTGGTACTTACGTACAATGCAGTATCACTCAGCAATGAAATCTATGTTATCAGGCCCGTAGCAGCATAATGAGTGGATTCAGGTACGATGATTCTAACTGAAATAAGTCACACAGAAAAAGAAACATCATAAGATATCACTAATACACGGAATGTAAACTTGGCTACACAGGAACTGAATTCCAAAACAGAACAGGGTCTCAAATTTAGAAAACCAACTTATGCTTGCTTAAGGGGAAAGGTGAGTTGGGGTGCTGCATAAAACCAGAGATTGAAATGAGCACAGATAAAGTTCCTTAAGCCAAATATGGAATAGACAAGAGCTACTCCTTGCTCAACGAAATGGACTCAACACCCCATATTAAACGCCTAAGAAGGTACCTGACTAGTAAGTATCTTAAAACCTATGGATTGCTATGTCTCCAAAAGAGAATCAAGCGTGTGTACAGGGGCATAAACGCAGCAGTGATAGGATTGGAGAGGTTCGGTGAGCAAATGAAGACCCTTTGAAGTCATATTGCACGGTACCCATTACACGGGTCTCAACTCTCCAATTTAAGGTATTCTTTCTTCAGCTAAAACATGCATGTGGTACCCAGAGTATGATCAACCATGTGAGTGGGAGACGTGTTCAAATATATCTCAGTTTTCGTACCCTGGTACTCGGGTGCAACATTTCAGACGCTTTACTAACACTCTCCCGACTTGGAGAGTCAGTCCCTTTAACCTCCTGATTGGCCCAGTTTGCAATTTCTGCGGAAGATGTACAGGAATAGGGAGAACCAATGAGAGACTAGCTGGAGGTGTCTGGACGGGCAAATTTAACTCTCATTTCCCACCAGGAAGAGGAAATAACCAAAGGCTCAGCATGCCGTGCCGGAACCAGATTAGGGCCTGAAGCCATCCTGCGGTGTTGCGGCCAGCTCAAAAGAAAGCGAGTTGAAGAAAGGAGCTCAGGGGCACTGTAATTCACAAACCTGCAGAGTTATAAATGACAGCTATCGTCCAAAAATATACTGAAGTAAGGCTGCCAAGAGGACTTGAAAGCGGGGCAGAATTGCAGGAAACCGATTTCAGGAGGTAGACTGGAATTGCATTGAAAGCATAGGAAAAGAGGCAGAACGTCCACAATGATGCACTTGGCCAAAAAGGGCGTATGCGTTTTTTCCTGAATATATTCAGGAAAAAACGCATACGCCCTTTTTGGCCAACCAAGCAAGCTTGCAAAGGAAATCTGCACTACAATGAAGTCTCACTTCCCCCCGGTCAAAAGGGCCATCTGAAAAAAGTGTAAAATCCAGAAAGGCAGGACAGGCCATGGAGAACTGGGAGCCTTGTTATGCTGATGGGCGGGATGTAAATTGCCAACAGACACTCGGGAGAAGTGTATGGTGTTTCCTGAAACATCTAAACAACAAAGCAACAGAGCCTAGGGCACTTCCACTTATGGTCCTATAGCTTAGGGAAATTAAAATCAAAAAGACACAGCCACCCCAAAGTTTGGGACGCCTCTGTTTACAAGAACCTCGTTTACAGTACAAGTTCAACATCGCAGGAAGTGAAAAATGGATAAAGAACTTGTGGTACATACGTACAATGCAGTATCACTCAGCAATGAAATCTATGTCATCAGGCCCTTAGCAGCACAATGAGTGGATTCAGGTATGATGATTCTAACTGAAATAATTCACACAGAAAAAGAAACATCATAAGATATCACTAATACACGGAATGTAAACTTGGCTACACAGGAACTGAATTCCAAAACAGAACAGGGTCTCAAATTTAGAAAACCAACTTATGCTTGCTTAAGGGGAAAGGTGAGTTGGGGTGCTGCATAAAACCAGAGATTGAAATGAGCACAGATAAAGTTCCTTAAGCCAAATATGGAATAGACAAGAGCTACTCCTTGCTCAATGAAATGGAATCAACATCCCATATTAAACGCCTAAGAATGTACCTGACTAGTAAGTATCTTAAAACCTATGGATTGCTATGTCTCCGAAAGAGAATCAAGCATGAGTAGAGGGGCATAAACGCAGCAGTGATAGGATTGGAGAGGTTCGGTGAGCAAATGAAGACCCTTTGAAGTCATATTGCATGGTACCCATTCCACGGGTTTCAACTACCCAGGTTTAAGGTATTCTTCCTTCAGCTAAAACATGCATGTGGGACCCACAGTATGATCAACCGTGTGAACGGGAGACGTGTTCAAATATGTCTCAGTTTTCCTCCCCTGGTACTCGGGTGCAACATTCCAGACGCTTTACTAACACTCTCCCCACTTGGAGAGTCAGCGCCTTTAACCTCCTGTTTGGCCCAGTTTGCAATTTCTGCGGAAGATGAACAGGAATAGCGAGAACCAATGAGAGACTAGCTGGAGGTGTCTGGACGGGCAAATTTAACTCTCATTTCCCACCAGGAAGAGGAAATAACCAAAGGCTCAGCGTGCCGTGCCGGAACCAGATTAGGGCCTGAAGCCATCCTGCGGTGTTGCGGCCAGCTCACAAGAAAGCGAGTTGAAGAAAGGAGCTCAGGGGCACTGTAATTCACAAACCTGCAGAGTTATAAATGACAGCTATCGTCCAAAAATATACTGAAGTAAGGCTGCCAAGAGGACTTGAACGCGGGGCAGAATTGCAGGAAACCGATTTCAGGAGGTAGACTGGAATTGCATTGAAAGCATAGGAAAAGAGGCAGAACGTCCACAATGATGCACTTGGCCAAAAAGGGCGTATGCGTTTTTTCCTGAATATATTCAGGAAAAAACGCATACGCCCTTTTTGGCCAACCAAGCAAGCTTGCAAAGGAAATCTGCACTACAATGAAGTCTCACTTCCCCCCGGTAAAAAGGGCCATCTTAAAAAAGTGTAAAATCCAGAAAGGCAGGACAGGCCATGGAGAACTGGGAGCCTTGTTATGCTGATGGGCGGGATGTAAATTGCCAACAGACACTCGGGAGAAGTGTATGGTGTTTCCTGAAACATCTAAAAAACAAAGCAACAGAGCCTAGGGCACTTCCACTTATGGTCCTATAGCTTAGGGAAATTAAAATCAAAAAGACACAGCCACCCCAAAGTTTGGGACGCCTCTGTTTACAAGAACCTCGTTTACCGTACAAGTTCAATATCACAGAAAGTGAAAAATGGATAAAGAACTTGTGGTACTTACGTACAATGCAGTATCACTCAGCAATGAAATCTATGTCATCAGGCCCGTAGCAGCATAATGAGTGGATTCAGGTACGATGATTCTAACTGAAATAAGTCACACAGAAAAAGAAACATCATAAGATATCCCTAATACACGGAATGTAAACTTGGCTACACAGGAACTGAATTCCAAAACAGAACAGGGTCTCAAATTTAGAAAACCAACTTATGCTTGCTTAAGGGGAAATGTGAGTTGGGGTGCTGCATAAAACCAGAGATTGAAATGAGCACAGATAAAGTTCCTTAAGCCAAATATGGAATAGACAAGAGCTACTCCTTGCTCAACGAAGTGGACTCAACACCCCATATTAAACGCCTAAGAATGTACCTGACTAGTAAGTATCTTAAAACCTATGTACTGCTATGTCTCCATTAGAGAATCAAGCGTGTGTACAGGGGCATAAACGCAGCAGTGATAGGATTGGAGAGGTTCGGTGAGCAAATGAAGACCCTTTGAAGTCATATTGCATGGTACCCATTCCACGGGTTTCAACTACCCAGGTTTAAGGTATTCTTCCTTCAGCTAAAACATGCATGTGGGACCCACAGTATGATCAACCGTGTGAACGGGAGACGTGTTCAAATATGTCTCAGTTTTCCTCCCCTGGTACTCGGGTGCAACATTCCAGACGCTTTACTAACACTCTCCCCACTTGGAGAGTCAGCGCCTTTAACCTCCTGTTTGGCCCAGTTTGCAATTTCTGCGGAAGATGAACAGGAATAGCGAGAACCAATGAGAGACTAGCTGGAGGTGTCTGGACGGGCAAATTTAACTCTCATTTCCCACCAGGAAGAGGAAATAACCAAAGGCTCAGCGTGCCGTGCCGGAACCAGATTAGGGCCTGAAGCCATCCTGCGGTGTTGCGGCCAGCTCACAAGAAAGCGAGTTGAAGAAAGGAGCTCAGGGGCACTGTAATTCACAAACCTGCAGAGTTATAAATGACAGCTATCGTCCAAAAATATACTGAAGTAAGGCTGCCAAGAGGACTTGAACGCGGGGCAGAATTGCAGGAAACCGATTTCAGGAGGTAGACTGGAATTGCATTGAAAGCATAGGAAAAGAGGCAGAACGTCCACAATGATGCACTTGGCCAAAAAGGGCGTATGCGTTTTTTCCTGAATATATTCAGGAAAAAACGCATACGCCCTTTTTGGCCAACCAAGCAAGCTTGCAAAGGAAATCTGCACTACAATGAAGTCTCACTTCCCCCCGGTAAAAAGGGCCATCTTAAAAAAGTGTAAAATCCAGAAAGGCAGGACAGGCCATGGAGAACTGGGAGCCTTGTTATGCTGATGGGCGGGATGTAAATTGCCAACAGACACTCGGGAGAAGTGTATGGTGTTTCCTGAAACATCTAAAAAACAAAGCAACAGAGCCTAGGGCACTTCCACTTATGGTCCTATAGCTTAGGGAAATTAAAATCAAAAAGACACAGCCACCCCGAAATTTGGAACGGCTCTGTTTACAAGAACCTCGTTTACAGTACAAGTTCAACATCGCAGAAAATGAAAAATGGATAAAGAAGTTGTGGTATTTACTTACAAAGCAATATCACTCAGCAATGAAATCTATGTCATCAGGCCCTTAGCAGCACAATGAGTGGATTCAGGTATTATGATTCTAACTGAAATAAGTCACACAGAAAAAGAAACATCATAAGATATCAGTAATACACGGAATGTAAACTTGGCTACACAGGAACTGAATTACAGAACACAACAGTGTCTCAAATTTAGAAAACCAACTTATGCTTGCTTAAGGGGAAAGGTGAGTTGGGGTGCTGCATAAAACCAGAGATTGAAATGAGCACAGATAAAGTTCCTTAAGCCAAATATGGAATAGACAAGAACTACTCCTTGCTCAACGAAATGGACTCAACACCGCATATTAAACGCCTAAGAATGTACCTGACTAGTAAGTATCTTAAAACCTATGGATTGCTAGGTCTCCGAAAGAGAATCAAGCATGAGTAGAGGGGCATAAACGCAGCAGTGATAGGATTGGAGAGGTTCGGTGAGCAAATGAAGACCCTTTGAAGTCATATTGCATGGTACCCATTCCACGGGTTTCAACTACCCAGGTTTAAGGTATTCTTCCTTCAGCTAAAACATGCATGTGGGACCCACAGTATGATCAACCGTGTGAACGGGAGACGTGTTCAAATATGTCTCAGTTTTCCTCCCCTGGTACTCGGGTGCAACATTCCAGACGCTTTACTAACACTCTCCCCACTTGGAGAGTCAGCGCCTTTAACCTCCTGTTTGGCCCAGTTTGCAATTTCTGCGGAAGATGAACAGGAATAGCGAGAACCAATGAGAGACTAGCTGGAGGTGTCTGGACGGGCAAATTTAACTCTCATTTCCCACCAGGAAGAGGAAATAACCAAAGGCTCAGCGTGCCGTGCCGGAACCAGATTAGGGCCTGAAGCCATCCTGCGGTGTTGCGGCCAGCTCACAAGAAAGCGAGTTGAAGAAAGGAGCTCAGGGGCACTGTAATTCACAAACCTGCAGAGTTATAAATGACAGCTATCGTCCAAAAATATACTGAAGTAAGGCTGCCAAGAGGACTTGAACGCGGGGCAGAATTGCAGGAAACCGATTTCAGGAGGTAGACTGGAATTGCATTGAAAGCATAGGAAAAGAGGCAGAACGTCCACAATGATGCACTTGGCCAAAAAGGGCGTATGCGTTTTTTCCTGAATATATTCAGGAAAAAACGCATACGCCCTTTTTGGCCAACCAAGCAAGCTTGCAAAGGAAATCTGCACTACAATGAAGTCTCACTTCCCCCCGGTAAAAAGGGCCATCTTAAAAAAGTGTAAAATCCAGAAAGGCAGGACAGGCCATGGAGAACTGGGAGCCTTGTTATGCTGATGGGCGGGATGTAAATTGCCAACAGACACTCGGGAGAAGTGTATGGTGTTTCCTGAAACATCTAAAAAACAAAGCAACAGAGCCTAGGGCACTTCCACTTATGGTCCTATAGCTTAGGGAAATTAAAATCAAAAAGACACAGCCACCCCAAAGTTTGGGACGCCCCTGTTTACAAGAACCTCGTTTACCGTACAAGTTCAATATCACAGAAAGTGAAAAATGGATAAAGAACTTGTGGTACTTACGTACAATGCAGTATCACTCAGCAATGAAATCTATGTCATCAGGCCCGTAGCAGCATAATGAGTGGATTCAGGTACGATGATTCTAACTGAAATAAGTCACACAGAAAAAGAAACATCATAAGATATCCCTAATACACGGAATGTAAACTTGGCTACACAGGAACTGAATTCCAAAACAGAACAGGGTCTCAAATTTAGAAAACCAACTTATGCTTGCTTAAGGGGAAATGTGAGTTGGGGTGCTGCATAAAACCAGAGATTGAAATGAGCACAGATAAAGTTCCTTAAGCCAAATATGGAATAGACAAGAGCTACTCCTTGCTCAACGAAGTGGACTCAACACCCCATATTAAACGCCTAAGAATGTACCTGACTAGTAAGTATCTTAAAACCTATGTACTGCTATGTCTCCATTAGAGAATCAAGCGTGTGTACAGGGGCATAAACGCAGCAGTGATAGGATTGGAGAGGTTCGGTGAGCAAATGAAGACCCTTTGAAGTCATATTGCATGGTACCCATTCCACGGGTCTCAACTCTCCAGGTTTAAGGTATTCTTCCTTCAGCTAAAACATGCATGTGGAACCCAGAGTATGATGAACCGTGTGAACGGGAGACGTGTTCAAATATGTCTCAGTTTTCCTCCCCTGGTACTCGGGTGCAACATTCCAGACACTTTACTAACACTCTCCCCACTTGGAGAGTCAGCGCCTTTAACCTCCTGTTTGGCCCAGTTTGCAATTTCTGCGGAAGATGAACAGGAATAGGGAAAACCAATGAGAGACTAGCTGGAGGAGTCTGGACGGGCAAATTTAACTCTCATTTCCCACCAGGAAGAGGAAATAACCAAAGGCTCAGCGTGCCATGCCGGAACCAGATTAGGGCCTGAAGCCATCCTGCGGTGTTGCGGCCAGCTCACAAGAAAGCGAGTTGAAGAAAAGAGCTCAGGGGCACTGTAATTCACAAACCTGCAGAGTTATAAATGACAGCTATCGTCCAAAAATATACTGAAGTAAGGCTGCCAAGAGGACTTGAAAGTGGGGCAGAATTGCAGGAAACCGATTTCAGGAGGTAGACTGGAATTGCATTGAAAGCATAGGAAAAGAGGCAGAACGTCCACAATGATGCACTTGGCCAAAAAGGGCGTATGCGTTTTTTCCTGAATATATTCAGGAAAAAACGCATACGTCCTTTTTGGCCAACCAAGCAAGCTTGCAAAGGAAATCTGCACTACAATGAAGTCTCACTTCCCCCCGGTCAAAAGGGCCATCTGAATAAAGTGTAAAATCCAGAAAGGCAGGACAGGCCATGGAGAACTGGGAGCCTTGTTATGCTGATGGGCGGGATGGAAACTGCCAACAGACACTCGGGAGAAGTGTATGGTGTTTCCTGAAACATCTAAAAAACAAAGCAACAGAGCCTAGGGCACTTCCACTTATGGTCCTATAGCTTAGGGAAATTAAAATCAAAAAGACACAGCCACCCCGAAGTTTGGAACGGCTCTGTTTACAAGAAGCTCGTTTACAGTACAAGTTCAACATCACAGAAAATGAAAAATGGATAAAGAAGTTGTGGTATTTACTTACAAAGCAATATCACTCAGCAATGAAATCTATGTCATCAGGCCCTTAGCAGCACAATGAGTGGATTCAGGTATGATGATTCTAACTGAAATAAGTCACACAGAAAAAGAAACATCATAAGTTATCACTAATACACGGAATGTAAACTTGGCTACACAGGAACTGAATTACAGAACAGAACAGGGTCTCAAATTTAGAAAACCAACTTATGCTTGCTTAAGGGGAAAGGTGAGTTGGGGTGCTGCATAAAACCAGAGATTGAAATGAGCACAGATAAAGTTCCTTAAGCCAAATATGGAATAGACAAGAACTACTCCTTGCTCAACGAAATGGACTCAACACCGCATATTAAACGCCTAAGAATGTACCTGACTAGTAAGTATCTTAAAACCTATGGATTGCTATGTCTCCAAAAGAGAATCAAGCATGTGTACAGGGGCATAAACGCAGCAGTGATAGGATTGGAGAGGTTCGGTGAGCAAATGAAGACCCTTTGAAGTCATATTGCATGGTACCCATTCCACGGGTTTCAACTACCCAGGTTTAAGGTATTCTTCCTTCAGCTAAAACATGCATGTGGGACCCAGAGTATGATCAACGGTGTGAACGGGAGACGTGTTCAAATATGTCTCAGTTTTCCTCCCCTGGTACTCGGGTGCAACATTCCAGAGGCTTTACTAACACTCCTCCCACTTGGAGAGTCAGCGCCTTTAACCTCCTCTTTGGCCCAGTTTGCAATTTCTGCGGAAGATGAACAGGAATAGGGAGAACCAATGAGAGACTAGCTGGAGGTGTCTGGACGGGCAAATTTAACTCTCATTTCCCACCAGGAAGAGGACATAACCAAAGGCTCAGCGTGCCGTGCCGGAACCAGATTAGGGCCTGAAGCCATCCTGCGGTGTTGCGGCCAGCTCACAAGAAAGCGACTTGAAGAAAGGAGCTCAGGGGCACTGTAATTCACAAACCTGCAGAGTTATAAATGACAGCTATCGTCCAAAAATATACTGAAGTAAGGCTGCCAAGAGGACTTGAAAGCGGGGCAGAATTGCAGGAAACCGATTTCAGGAGGTACACTGGAATTGCATTGAAAGCATAGGAAAAGAGGCAGAACGTCCACAATGATGCACTTGGCCAAAAAGGGCGTATGCGTTTTTTCCTGAATATATTCAGGAAAAAACGCATACGCCCTTTTTGGCCAACCAAGCAAGCTTGCAAAGGAAATCTGCACTACAATGAAGTCTCACTTCCCCCCGGTCAAAAGGGCCATCTGAAAAAAGTGTAAAATCCAGAAAGGCAGGACAGGCCATGGAGAACTGGGAGCCTTGTTATGCTGATGGGCGGGATGTAAATTGCCAACAGACACTCGGGAGAAGTGTATGGTGTTTCCTGAAACATCTAAAAAACAAAGCAACAGAGCCTAGGGCACTTCCACTTATGGTCCTATAGCTTAGGGAAATTAAAATCAAAAAGACACAGCCACCCCGAAGTTTGGAACGGCTCTCTTTACAAGAACCTCGTTTACAATACAAGTTCAACATCGCAGAAAGTGAAAAATGGATAAAGAAGTTGTGGTATTTACTTACAAAGCAATATCACTCAGCAATGAAATCTATGTCATCAGGCCCTTAGCAGCACAATGAGTGGATTCAGGTATGATGATTCTAACTGAAATAAGTCACACAGAAAAAGAAACATCATAAGATATCACTAATACACGGAATGTAAACTTGGCTACACAGGAACTGAATTCCAAAACAGAACAGGGTCTCAAATTTAGAAAACCAACTTATGCTTGCTTAAGGGGAAAGGTGAGTTGGGGTGCTGCATAAAACCAGAGATTGAAATGAGCACAGATAAAGTTCCTTAAGCCAAATATGGAATAGACAAGAGCTACTCCTTGCTCAACGAAATGGACTCAACACCGCATATTAAACGCCTAAGAATGTACCTGACTAGTAAGTATCTTAAAACCTATGGATTGCTATGTCTCCAAAAGAGAATCAAGCATGTGTACAGGGGCATAAACGCAGCAGTGATAGGATTGGAGAGGTTCGGTGAGCAAATGAAGACCCTTTGAAGTCATATTGCATGGTACCCATTCCACGGGTTTCAACTACCCAGGTTTAAGGTATTCTTCCTTCAGCTAAAACATGCATGTGGGACCCAGAGTATGATCAACGGTGTGAACGGGAGACGTGTTCAAATATGTCTCAGTTTTCCTCCCCTGGTACTCGGGTGCAACATTCCAGAGGCTTTACTAACACTCTCCCCACTTGGAGAGTCAGCGCCTTTAACCTCCTGTTTGGCCCAGTTTGCAATTTCTGCGGAAGATGAACAGGAATAGCGAGAACCAATGAGAGACTAGCTGGAGGTGTCTGGACGGGCAAATTTAACTCTCATTTCCCACCAGGAAGAGGAAATAACCAAAGGCTCAGCGTGCCGTGCCGGAACCAGATTAGGGCCTGAAGCCATCCTGCGGTGTTGCGGCCAGCTCACAAGAAAGCGAGTTGAAGAAAGGAGCTCAGTTGCACTGTAATTCACAAACCTGCAGAGTTATAAATGACAGCTATCGTCCAAAAATATACTGAAGTAAGGCTGCCAAGAGGACTTGAAAGTGGGGCAGAATTGGAGGAAACCGATTTCAGGAGGTAGACTGGAATTGCATTGAAAGCATAGGAAAAGAGGCAGAACGTCCACAATGATGCACTTGGCCAAAAAGGGCGTATGCGTTTTTTCCTGAATATATTCAGGAAAAAAACGCATACGCCCTTTTTGGCCAACCAAGCAAGCTTGCAAAGGAAATCTGCACTACAATGAAGTCTCACTTCCCCCCGGTCAAAAGGGCCATCTGATAAAAGTGTAAAATCCAGAAAGGCAGGACAGGCCATGGAGAACTGGGAGCCTTGTTATGCTGATGGGCGGGATGTAAATTGCCAACAGACACTTGGGAGAAGTGTATGGTGTTTCCTGAAACATCTAAAAAACAAAGCAACAGAGCCTAGGGCACTTCCACTTATGGTCCTATAGCTTAGGGAAATTAAAATCAAAAAGACACAGCCACCCCGAAGTTTGGAACGGCTCTGTTTAGAAGAACCTCGTTTACAGTACAAGTTCAACATCGCAGAAAGTGAAAAATGGATAAAGAAGTTGTGGTATTTACTTACAAAGCAATATCACTCAGCAATGAAATCTATGTCATCAGGCCCTTAGCAGCACAATGAGTGGATTCAAGTACGGTGATTCTAACTGAAATAAGTCACACAGAAAAAGAAACATCATAAGATATCACTAATACACGGAATGTAAACTTGGCTACACAGGAACTGAATTACAGAACAGAACAGGGTCTCAAATTTAGAAAACCAACTTATGCTTGCTTAAGGGGAAAGGTGAGTTGGGGTGCTGCATAAAACCAGAGATTGAAATGAGCACAGATAAAGTTCCTTAAGCCAAATACGGAATAGACAAGAGCTACTCCTTGCTCAACGAAATGGACTCAACACCGCATATTAAACGCCTAAGAATGTACCTGACTAGTAAGTACCTTAAAACCTATGGATTGCTATGTCTCTGAAAGAGAATCAAGCATGTGTACAGGGGCATAAACGCAGCAGTGATAGGATTGGAGAGGTTCGGTGAGCAAACGAAGACCCTTTGAAGTCATATTGCATGGTACCCATTCCACGGGTTTCAACTACCCAGGTTTAAGGTATTCTTCCTTCAGCTAAAACATGCATGTGGGACCCAGAGTATGATCAACGGTGTGAACGGGAGACGTGTTCAAATATGTCTCAGTTTTCCTCCCCTGGTACTCGGGTGCAACATTCCAGAGGCTTTACTAACACTCTCCCCACTTGGAGAGTCAGCGCCTTTAACCTCCTGTTTGGCCCAGTTTGCAATTTCTGCGGAAGATGAACAGGAATAGCGAGAACCAATGAGAGACTAGCTGGAGGTGTCTGGACGGGCAAATTTAACTCTCATTTCCCACCAGGAAGAGGAAATAACCAAAGGCTCAGCGTGCCGTGCCGGAACCAGATTAGGGCCTGAAGCCATCCTGCGGTGTTGCGGCCAGCTCACAAGAAAGCGAGTTGAAGAAAGGAGCTCAGTTGCACTGTAATTCACAAACCTGCAGAGTTATAAATGACAGCTATCGTCCAAAAATATACTGAAGTAAGGCTGCCAAGAGGACTTGAAAGCGGGGCAGAATTGCAGGAAACCGATTTCAGGAGGTAGACTGGAATTGCATTGAAAGCATAGGAAAAGAGGCAGAACGTCCACAATGATGCACTTGGCCAAAAAGGGCGTATGCGTTTTTTCCTGAATATATTCAGGAAAAAACGCATACGCCCTTTTTGGCCAACCAAGCAAGCTTGCAAAGGAAATCTGCACTACAATGAAGTCTCACTTCCCCCCGGTCAAAAGGGCCATCTGAAAAAAGTGTAAAATCCAGAAAGGCAGGACAGGCCATGGAGAACTGGGAGCCTTGTTATGCTGATGGGCGGGATGTAAATTGCCAACAGACACTCGGGAGAAGTGTATGGTGTTTCCTGAAACATCTAAAAAACAAAGCAACAGAGCCTAGGGCACTTCCACTTATGGTCCTATAGCTTAGGGAAATTAAAATCAAAAAGACACAGCCACCCCGAAGTTTGGAACGGCTCTGTTTAGAAGAACCTCGTTTACAGTACAAGTTCAACATCGCAGAAAGTGAAAAATGGATAAAGAAGTTGTGGTATTTACTTACAAAGCAATATCACTCAGCAATGAAATCTATGTCATCAGGCCCTTAGCAGCACAATGAGTGGATTCAAGTACGGTGATTCTAACTGAAATAAGTCACACAGAAAAAGAAACATCATAAGATATCACTAATACACGGAATGTAAACTTGGCTACACAGGAACTGAATTACAGAACAGAACAGGGTCTCAAATTTAGAAAACCAACTTATGCTTGCTTAAGGGGAAAGGTGAGTTGGGGTGCTGCATAAAACCAGAGATTGAAATGAGCACAGATAAAGTTCCTTAAGCCAAATACGGAATAGACAAGAGCTACTCCTTGCTCAACGAAATGGACTCAACACCGCATATTAAACGCCTAAGAATGTACCTGACTAGTAAGTACCTTAAAACCTATGGATTGCTATGTCTCCGAAAGAGAATCAAGCATGTGTACAGGGGCATAAACGCAGCAGTGATAGGATTGGAGAGGTTCGGTGAGCAAACGAAGACCCTTTGAAGTCATATTGCATGGTACCCATTCCACGGGTTTCAACTACCCAGGTTTAAGGTATTCTTCCTTCAGCTAAAACGTGCATGTGGAACCCAGAGTATGATCAACGGTGTGAACGGGAGACGTGTTCAAATATGTCTCAGTTTTCCTCCCCTGGTACTCGGGTGCAACATTCCAGAGGCTTTACTAACACTCTTCCCACTTGGAGAGTCAGCGCCTTTAACCTCCTGTTTGGCCCAGTTTGCAATTTCTGCGGAAGATGAACAGGAATAGCGAGAACCAATGAGAGACTAGCTGGAGGTGTCTGGACGGGCAAATTTAACTCTCATTTCCCACCAGGAAGAGGAAATAACCAAAGGCTCAGCGTGCCGTGCCGGAACCAGATTAGGGCCTGAAGCCATCCTGCGGTGTTGCGGCCAGCTCACAAGAAAGCGAGTTGAAGAAAGGAGCTCAGTTGCACTGTAATTCACAAACCTGCAGAGTTATAAATGACAGCTATCGTCCAAAAATATACTGAAGTAAGGCTGCCAAGAGGACTTGAAAGCGGGGCAGAATTGCAGGAAACCGATTTCAGGAGGTAGACTGGAATTGCATTGAAAGCATAGGAAAAGAGGCAGAACGTCCACAATGATGCACTTGGCCAAAAAGGGCGTATGCGTTTTTTCCTGAATATATTCAGGAAAAAACGCATACGCCCTTTTTGGCCAACCAAGCAAGCTTGCAAAGGAAATCTGCACTACAATGAAGTCTCACTTCCCCCCGGTCAAAATGGCCATCTGAAAAAAGTGTAAAATCCAGAAAGGCAGGACAGGCCATGGAGAACTGGGAGCCTTGTTATGCTGATGGGCGGGATGTAAATTGCCAACAGACACTCGGGAGAAGTGTATGGTGTTTCCTGAAACATCTAAAAAACAAAGCAACAGAGCCTAGGGCACTTCCACTTATGGTCCTATAGCTTAGGGAAATTAAAATCAAAAAGACACAGCCACCCCGAAGTTTGGAACGGCTCTCTTTACAAGAACCTCGTTTACAATACAAGTTCAACATCGCAGAAAGTGAAAAATGGATAAAGAAGTTGTGGTATTTACTTACAAAGCAATATCACTCAGCAATGAAATCTATGTCATCAGGCCCTTAGCAGCACAATGAGTGGATTCAGGTATGATGATTCTAACTGAAATAAGTCACACAGAAAAAGAAACATCATAAGATATCACTAATACACGGAATGTAAACTTGGCTACACAGGAACTGAATTCCAAAACAGAACAGGGTCTCAAATTTAGAAAACCAACTTATGCTTGCTTAAGGGGAAAGGTGAGTTGGGGTGCTGCATAAAACCAGAGATTGAAATGAGCACACATAAAGTTCCTTAAGCCAAATATGGAATAGACAAGAGCTACTCCTTGCTCAACGAAATGGACTCAACACCGCATATTAAACGCCTAAGAATGTACCTGACTAGTAAGTATCTTAAAACCTATGGATTGCTATGTCTCCAAAAGAGAATCAAGCATGTGTACAGGGGCATAAACGCAGCAGTGATAGGATTGGAGAGGTTCGGTGAGCAAATGAAGACCCTTTGAAGTCATATTGCATGGTACCCATTCCACGGGTTTCAACTACCCAGGTTTAAGGTATTCTTCCTTCAGCTAAAACATGCATGTGGGACCCAGAGTATGATCAACGGTGTGAACGGGAGACGTGTTCAAATATGTCTCAGTTTTCCTCCCCTGGTACTCGGGTGCAACATTCCAGAGGCTTTACTAACACTCTCCCGACTTGGAGAGTCAGCGCCTTTAACCTCCTGTTTGGCCCAGTTTGCAATTTCTGCGGAAGATGAACAGGAATAGCGAGAACCAATGAGAGACTAGCTGGAGGTGTCTGGACGGGCAAATTTAACTCTCATTTCCCACCAGGAAGAGGAAATAACCAAAGGCTCAGCGTGCCGTGCCGGAACCAGATTAGGGCCTGAAGCCATCCTGCGGTGTTGCGGCCAGCTCACAAGAAATCGAGTTGAAGAAAGGAGCTCAGTTGCACTGTAATTCACAAACCTGCAGAGTTATAAATGACAGCTATCGTCCAAAAATATACTGAAGTAAGGCTGCCAAGAGGACTTGAAAGCGGGGCAGAATTGCAGGAAACCGATTTCAGGAGGTAGACTGGAATTGCATTGAAAGCATAGGAAAAGAGGCAGAACGTCCACAATGATGCACTTGGCCAAAAAGGGCGTATGCGTTTTTTCCTGAATATATTCAGGAAAAAACGCATACGCCCTTTTTGGCCAACCAAGCAAGCTTGCAAAGGAAATCTGCACTACAATGAAGTCTCACTTCCCCCCGGTCAAAAGGGCCATCTGAAAAAAGTGTAAAATCCAGAAAGGCAGGACAGGCCATGGAGAACTGGGAGCCTTGTTATGCTGATGGGCGGGATGTAAATTGCCAACAGACACTCGGGAGAAGTGTATGGTGTTTCCTGAAACATCTAAAAAACAAAGCAACAGAGCCTAGGGCACTTCCACTTATGGTCCTATAGCTTAGGGAAATTAAAATCAAAAAGACACAGCCACCCCGAAGTTTGGAACGGCTCTGTTTAGAAGAACCTCGTTTACAGTACAAGTTCAACATCGCAGAAAGTGAAAAATGGATAAAGAAGTTGTGGTATTTACTTACAAAGCAATATCACTCAGCAATGAAATCTATGTCATCAGGCCCTTAGCAGCACAATGAGTGGATTCAAGTACGGTGATTCTAACTGAAATAAGTCACACAGAAAAAGAAACATCATAAGATATCACTAATACACGGAATGTAAACTTGGCTACACAGGAACTGAATTACAGAACAGAACAGGGTCTCAAATTTAGAAAACCAACTTATGCTTGCTTAAGGGGAAAGGTGAGTTGGGGTGCTGCATAAAACCAGAGATTGAAATGAGCACAGATAAAGTTCCTTAAGCCAAATACGGAATAGACAAGAGCTACTCCTTGCTCAACGAAATGGACTCAACACCGCATATTAAACGCCTAAGAATGTACCTGACTAGTAAGTACCTTAAAACCTATGGATTGCTATGTCTCCGAAAGAGAATCAAGCATGTGTACAGGGGCATAAACGCAGCAGTGATAGGATTGGAGAGGTTCGGTGAGCAAACGAAGACCCTTTGAAGTCATATTGCATGGTACCCATTCCACGGGTTTCAACTACCCAGGTTTAAGGTATTCCTCCTTCAGCTAAAACGTGCATGTGGAACCCAGAGTATGATCAACCATGTGAACGGGAGACGTGTTCAAATATGTCTCAGTTTTCCTCCCCTGGTACTCGGGTGCAACATTCCAGAGGCTTTACTAACACTCTTCCCACTTGGAGAGTCAGCGCCTTTAACCTCCTGTTTGGCCCAGTTTGCAATTTCTGCGGAAGATGAACAGGAATAGCGAGAACCAATGAGAGACTAGCTGGAGGTGTCTGGACGGGCAAATTTAACTCTCATTTCCCACCAGGAAGAGGAAATAACCAAAGGCTCAGCGTGCCGTGCCGGAACCAGATTAGGGCCTGAAGCCATCCTGCGGTGTTGCGGCCAGCTCACAAGAAAGCGAGTTGAAGAAAGGAGCTCAGGGGCACTGTAATTCACAAACCTGCAGAGTTATAAATGACAGCTATCGTCCAAAAATATACTGAAGTAAGGCTGCCAAGAGGACTTGAAAGCGGGGCAGAATTGCAGGAAACCGATTTCAGGAGGTAGACTGGAATTGCATTGAAAGCATAGGAAAAGAGGCAGAACGTCCACAATGATGCACTTGGCCAAAAAGGGCGTATGCGTTTTTTCCTGAATATATTCAGGAAAAAACGCATACGCCCTTTTTGGCCAACCAAGCAAGCTTGCAAAGGAAATCTGCACTACAATGAAGTCTCACTTCCCCCCGGTCAAAAGGGCCATCTGAAAAAAGTGTAAAATCCAGAAAGGCAGGAAAGGCCATGGAAAACTGGGAGCCTTGTTATGCTGATGGGCGGGATGTAAATTGCCAACAGACACTCGGGAGAAGTGTATGGTGTTTCCTGAAACATCTAAAAAACAAAGCAACAGAGCCTAGGGCACTTCCACTTATGGTCCTATAGCTTAGGGAAATTAAAATCAAAAAGACACAGCCACCCCGAAGTTTGGAACGGCTCTCTTTACAAGAACCTCGTTTACAATACAAGTTCAACATCGCAGAAAGTGAAAAATGGATAAAGAAGTTGTGGTATTTACTTACAAAGCAATATCACTCAGCAATGAAATCTATGTCATCAGGCCCTTAGCAGCACAATGAGTGGATTCAGGTATGATGATTCTAACTGAAATAAGTCACACAGAAAAAGAAACATCATAAGATATCACTAATACACGGAATGTAAACTTGGCTACACAGGAACTGAATTCCAAAACAGAACAGGGTCTCAAATTTAGAAAACCAACTTATGCTTGCTTAAGGGGAAAGGTGAGTTGGGGTGCTGCATAAAACCAGAGATTGAAATGAGCACACATAAAGTTCCTTAAGCCAAATATGGAATAGACAAGAGCTACTCCTTGCTCAACGAAATGGACTCAACACCGCATATTAAACGCCTAAGAATGTACCTGACTAGAAAGTATCTTAAAACCTATGGATTGCTATGTCTCCAAAAGAGAATCAAGCATGTGTACAGGGGCATAAACGCAGCAGTGATAGGATTGGAGAGGTTCGGTGAGCAAATGAAGACCCTTTGAAGTCATATTGCATGGTACCCATTCCACGGGTTTCAACTACCCAGGTTTAAGGTATTCTTCCTTCAGCTAAAACATGCATGTGGGACCCAGAGTATGATCAACGGTGTGAACGGGAGACGTGTTCAAATATGTCTCAGTTTTCCTCCCCTGGTACTCGGGTGCAACATTCCAGACGCTTTACTAACACTCTCCCGACTTGGAGAGTCAGCGCCTTTAACCTCCTGTTTGGCCCAGTTTGCAATTTCTGCGGAAGATGAACAGGAATAGCGAGAACCAATGAGAGACTAGCTGGAGGTGTCTGGACGGGCAAATTTAACTCTCATTTCCCACCAGGAAGAGGAAATAACCAAAGGCTCAGCGTGCCGTGCCGGAACCAGATTAGGGCCTGAAGCCATCCTGCGGTGTTGCGGCCAGCTCACAAGAAAGCGAGTTGAAGAAAGGAGCTCAGTTGCACTGTAATTCACAAACCTGCAGAGTTATAAATGACAGCTATCGTCCAAAAATATACTGAAGTAAGGCTGCCAAGAGGACTTGAAAGCGGGGCAGAATTGCAGGAAACCGATTTCAGGAGGTAGACTGGAATTGCATTGAAAGCATAGGAAAAGAGGCAGAACGTCCACAATGATGCACTTGGCCAAAAAGGGCGTATGCGTTTTTTCCTGAATATATTCAGGAAAAAACGCATACGCCCTTTTTGGCCAACCAAGCAAGCTTGCAAAGGAAATCTGCACTACAATGAAGTCTCACTTCCCCCCGGTCAAAAGGGCCATCTGAAAAAAGTGTAAAATCCAGAAAGGCAGGACAGGCCATGGAGAACTGGGAGCCTTGTTATGCTGATGGGCGGGATGTAAATTGCCAACAGACACTCGGGAGAAGTGTATGGTGTTTCCTGAAACATCTAAAAAACAAAGCAACAGAGCCTAGGGCACTTCCACTTATGGTCCTATAGCTTAGGGAAATTAAAATCAAAAAGACACAGCCACCCCGAAGTTTGGAACGGCTCTGTTTAGAAGAACCTCGTTTACAGTACAAGTTCAACATCGCAGAAAGTGAAAAATGGATAAAGAAGTTGTGGTATTTACTTACAAAGCAATATCACTCAGCAATGAAATCTATGTCATCAGGCCCTTAGCAGCACAATGAGTGGATTCAAGTACGGTGATTCTAACTGAAATAAGTCACACAGAAAAAGAAACATCATAAGATATCACTAATACACGGAATGTAAACTTGGCTACACAGGAACTGAATTACAGAACAGAACAGGGTCTCAAATTTAGAAAACCAACTTATGCTTGCTTAAGGGGAAAGGTGAGTTGGGGTGCTGCATAAAACCAGAGATTGAAATGAGCACAGATAAAGTTCCTTAAGCCAAATACGGAATAGACAAGAGCTACTCCTTGCTCAACGAAATGGACTCAACACCGCATATTAAACGCCTAAGAATGTACCTGACTAGTAAGTACCTTAAAACCTATGGATTGCTATGTCTCCGAAAGAGAATCAAGCATGTGTACAGGGGCATAAACGCAGCAGTGATAGGATTGGAGAGGTTCGGTGAGCAAACGAAGACCCTTTGAAGTCATATTGCATGGTACCCATTCCACGGGTTTCAACTACCCAGGTTTAAGGTATTCCTCCTTCAGCTAAAACGTGCATGTGGAACCCAGAGTATGATCAACCATGTGAACGGGAGACGTGTTCAAATATGTCTCAGTTTTCCTCCCCTGGTACTCGGGTGCAACATTCCAGACGCTTTACTAACACTCTCCCGACTTGGAGAGTCAGCGCCTTTAACCTCCTGTTTGACCCAGTTTGCAATTTCTGCGGAAGATGAACAGGAATAGGGAGAACCAATGACAGACTAGCTGGAGGTGTCTGGACGGGCAAATTTAACTCTCATTTCCCACCAGAAAGAGGAAATAACCAAAGGCTCAGCGTGCCGTGCCGGAACCAGATTAGGGCCTGAAGCCATCCTGCGGTGTTGCGGCCAGCTCACAAGAAAGCGAGTTGAAGAAAGGAGCTCAGGGGCACTGTAATTCACAAACCTGCAGAGTTATAAATGACAGCTATCGTCCAAAAATATACTGAAGTAAGGCTGCCAAGAGGACTTGAAAGCGGGGCAGAATTGCAGGAAACCGATTTCAGGAGGTAGACTGGAATTGCATTGAAAGCATAGGAAAAGAGGCAGAACGTCCACAATGATGCACTTGGGCAAAAACTGCGTATGCGTTTTTTCCTGAATATATTCAGGAAAAAACGCATACGCCCTTTTTGGCCAACCAAGCAAGCTTGCAAAGGAAATCTGCACTACAATGAAGTCTCACTTCCCCCCGGTCAAAAGGGCCATCTGAAAAAAGTGTAAAATCCAGAAAGGCAGGAAAGGCCATGGAGAACTGGGAGCCTTGTTATGCTGATGGGCGGGATGTAAATTGCCAACAGACACTCGGGAGAAGTGTATGGTGTTTCCTGAAACATCTAAAAAACAAAGCAACAGAGCCTAGGGCACTTCCACTTATGGTCCTATAGCTTAGGGAAATTAAAATCAAAAAGACACAGCCACCCCGAAATTTGGAACGGCTCTGTTTAGAAGAACCTCGTTTATAGTACAAGTTCAACATCGCAGAAAGTGAAAAATGGATAAAGAAGTTGTGGTATTTACTTACAAAGCAATATCACTCAGCAATGAAATCTATGTCATCAGGCCCTTAGCAGCACAATGAGTGGATTCAAGTACGGTGATTCTAACTGAAATAAGTCACACAGAAAAAGAAACATCATAAGATATCACTAATACACGGAATGTAAACTTGGCTACACAGGAACTGAATTCCAAAACAGAACAGGGTCTCAAATTTAGAAAACCAACTTATGCTTGCTTAAGGGGAAAGGTGAGTTGGGGTGCTGCATAAAACCAGAGATTGAAATGAGCACACATAAAGTTCCTTAAGCCAAATATGGAATAGACAAGAGCTACTCCTTGCTCAACGAAATGGACTCAACACCGCATATTAAACGCCTAAGAATGTACCTGACTAGTAAGTATCTTAAAACCTATGGATTGCTATGTCTCCAAAAGAGAATCAAGCATGTGTACAGGGGCATAAACGCAGCAGTGATAGGATTGGAGAGGTTCGGTGAGCAAATGAAGACCCTTTGAAGTCATATTGCATGGTACCCATTCCACGGGTTTCAACTACCCAGGTTTAAGGTATTCTTCCTTCAGCTAAAACATGCATGTGGGACCCAGAGTATGATCAACGGTGTGAACGGGAGACGTGTTCAAATATGTCTCAGTTTTCCTCCCCTGGTACTCGGGTGCAACATTCCAGAGGCTTTACTAACACTCTCCCGACTTGGAGAGTCAGCGCCTTTAACCTCCTGTTTGGCCCAGTTTGCAATTTCTGCGGAAGATGAACAGGAATAGCGAGAACCAATGAGAGACTAGCTGGAGGTGTCTGGACGGGCAAATTTAACTCTCATTTCCCACCAGGAAGAGGAAATAACCAAAGGCTCAGCGTGCCGTGCCGGAACCAGATTAGGGCCTGAAGCCATCCTGCGGTGTTGCGGCCAGCTCACAAGAAAGCGAGTTGAAGAAAGGAGCTCAGTTGCACTGTAATTCACAAACCTGCAGAGTTATAAATGACAGCTATCGTCCAAAAATATACTGAAGTAAGGCTGCCAAGAGGACTTGAAAGCGGGGCAGAATTGCAGGAAACCGATTTCAGGAGGTAGACTGGAATTGCATTGAAAGCATAGGAAAAGAGGCAGAACGTCCACAATGATGCACTTGGCCAAAAAGGGCGTATGCGTTTTTTCCTGAATATATTCAGGAAAAAACGCATACGCCCTTTTTGGCCAACCAAGCAAGCTTGCAAAGGAAATCTGCACTACAATGAAGTCTCACTTCCCCCCGGTCAAAAGGGCCATCTGAAAAAAGTGTAAAATCCAGAAAGGCAGGACAGGCCATGGAGAACTGGGAGCCTTGTTATGCTGATGGGCGGGATGTAAATTGCCAACAGACAGTCGGGAGAAGTGTATGGTGTTTCCTGAAACATCTAAAAAACAAAGCAACAGAGCCTAGGGCACTTCCACTTATGGTCCTATAGCTTAGGGAAATTAAAATCAAAAAGACACAGCCACCCCGAAGTTTGGAACGGCTCTGTTTAGAAGAACCTCGTTTACAGTACAAGTTCAACATCGCAGAAAGTGAAAAATGGATAAAGAAGTTGTGGTATTTACTTACAAAGCAATATCACTCAGCAATGAAATCTATGTCATCAGGCCCTTAGCAGCACAATGAGTGGATTCAAGTACGGTGATTCTAACTGAAATAAGTCACACAGAAAAAGAAACATCATAAGATATCACTAATACACGGAATGTAAACTTGGCTACACAGGAACTGAATTACAGAACAGAACAGGGTCTCAAATTTAGAAAACCAACTTATGCTTGCTTAAGGGGAAAGGTGAGTTGGGGTGCTGCATAAAACCAGAGATTGAAATGAGCACAGATAAAGTTCCTTAAGCCAAATACGGAATAGACAAGAGCTACTCCTTGCTCAACGAAATGGACTCAACACCGCATATTAAACGCCTAAGAATGTACCTGACTAGTAAGTACCTTAAAACCTATGGATTGCTATGTCTCCGAAAGAGAATCAAGCATGTGTACAGGGGCATAAACGCAGCAGTGATAGGATTGGAGAGGTTCGGTGAGCAAACGAAGACCCTTTGAAGTCATATTGCATGGTACCCATTCCACGGGTTTCAACTACCCAGGTTTAAGGTATTCTTCCTTCAGCTAAAACGTGCATGTGGAACCCAGAGTATGATCAACCATGTGAACGGGAGACGTGTTCAAATATGTCTCAGTTTTCCTCCCCTGGTACTCGGGTGCAACATTCCAGACGCTTTACTAACACTCTCCCGACTTGGAGAGTCAGCGCCTTTAACCTCCTGTTTGACCCAGTTTGCAATTTCTGCGGAAGATGAACAGGAATAGGGAGAACCAATGACAGACTAGCTGGAGGTGTCTGGACGGGCAAATTTAACTCTCATTTCCCACCAGGAAGAGGAAATAACCAAAGGCTCAGCGTGCCGTGCCGGAACCAGATTAGGGCCTGAAGCCATCCTGCGGTGTTGCGGCCAGCTCACAAGAAAGCGAGTTGAAGAAAGGAGCTCAGGGGCACTGTAATTCACAAACCTGCAGAGTTATAAATGACAGCTATCGTCCAAAAATATACTGAAGTAAGGCTGCCAAGAGGACTTGAAAGCGGGGCAGAATTGCAGGAAACCGATTTCAGGAGGTAGACTGGAATTGCATTGAAAGCATAGGAAAAGAGGCAGAACGTCCACAATGATGCACTTGGCCAAAAAGGGCGTATGCGTTTTTTCCTGAATATATTCAGGAAAAAACGCATACGCCCTTTTTGGCCAACCAAGCAAGCTTGCAAAGGAAATCTGCACTACAATGAAGTCTCACTTCCCCCCGGTCAAAAGGGCCATCTGAAAAAAGTGTAAAATCCAGAAAGGCAGGACAGGCCATGGAGAACTGGGAGCCTTGTTATGCTGATGGGCGGGATGTAAATTGCCAACAGACACTCGGGAGAAGTGTATGGTGTTTCCTGAAACATCTAAAAAACAAAGCAACAGAGCCTAGGGCACTTCCACTTATGGTCCTATAGCTTAGGGAAATTAAAATCAAAAAGACACAGCCACCCCGAAGTTTGGAACGGCTCTGTTTAGAAGAACCTCGTTTACAGTACAAGTTCAACATCGCAGAAAGTGAAAAATGGATAAAGAAGTTGTGGTATTTACTTACAAAGCAATATCACTCAGCAATGAAATCTATGTCATCAGGCCCTTAGCAGCACAATGAGTGGATTCAAGTACGGTGATTCTAACTGAAATAAGTCACACAGAAAAAGAAACATCATAAGATATCACTAATACACGGAATGTAAACTTGGCTACACAGGAACTGGATTACAGAACAGAACAGGGTCTCAAATTTAGAAAACCAACTTATGCTTGCTTAAGGGGAAAGGTGAGTTGGGGTGCTGCATAAAACCAGAGATTGAAATGAGCACAGATAAAGTTCCTTAAGCCAAATACGGAATAGACAAGAGCTACTCCTTGCTCAACGAAATGGACTCAACACCGCATATTAAACGCCTAAGAATGTACCTGACTAGTAAGTACCTTAAAACCTATGGATTGCTATGTCTCCGAAAGAGAATCAAGCATGTGTACAGGGGCATAAACGCAGCAGTGATAGGATTGGAGAGGTTCGGTGAGCAAACGAAGACCCTTTGAAGTCATATTGCATGGTACCCATTCCACGGGTTTCAACTACCCAGGTTTAAGGTATTCTTCCTTCAGCTAAAACGTGCATGTGGAACCCAGAGTATGATCAACCATGTGAACGGGAGACGTGTTCAAATATGTCTCAGTTTTCCTCCCCTGGTACTCGGGTGCAACATTCCAGACGCTTTACTAACACTCTCCCGACTTGGAGAGTCAGCGCCTTTAACCTCCTGTTTGACCCAGTTTGCAATTTCTGCGGAAGATGAACAGGAATAGGGAGAACCAATGACAGACTAGCTGGAGGTGTCTGGACGGGCAAATTTAACTCTCATTTCCCACCAGGAAGAGGAAATAACCAAAGGCTCAGCGTGCCGTGCCGGAACCAGATTAGGGCCTGAAGCCATCCTGCGGTGTTGCGGCCAGCTCACAAGAAAGCGAGTTGAAGAAAGGAGCTCAGGGGCACTGTAATTCACAAACCTGCAGAGTTATAAATGACAGCTATCGTCCAAAAATATACTGAAGTAAGGCTGCCAAGAGGACTTGAATGCGGGGCAGAATTGCAGGAAACCGATTTCAGGAGGTAGACTGGAATTGCATTGAAAGCATAGGAAAAGAGGCAGAACGTCCACAATGATGCACTTGGCCAAAAAGGGCGTATGCGTTTTTTCCTGAATATATTCAGGAAAAAACGCATACGCCCTTTTTGGCCAACCAAGCAAGCTTGCAAAGAAAATCTGCACTACAATGAAGTCTCACTTCCCCCCGGTCAAAATGGCCATCTGAAAAAAGTGTAAAATCCAGAAAGGCAGGACAGGCCATGGAGAACTGGGAGCCTTGTTATGCTGATGGGCGGGATGTAAATTGCCAACAGACACTCGGGAGAAGTGTATGGTGTTTCCTGAAACATCTAAAAAACAAAGCAACAGAGCCTAGGGCACTTCCACTTATGGTCCTATAGCTTAGGGAAATTAAAATCAAAAAGACACAGCCACCCCGAAGTTTGGAACGGCTCTCTTTACAAGAACCTCGTTTACAATACAAGTTCAACATCGCAGAAAGTGAAAAATGGATAAAGAAGTTGTGGTATTTACTTACAAAGCAATATCACTCAGCAATGAAATCTATGTCATCAGGCCCTTAGCAGCACAATGAGTGGATTCAGGCATGATGATTCTAACTGAAATAAGTCACACAGAAAAAGAAACATCATAAGATAGCACTAATACATGGAATGTAAACTTGGCTACACAGGAACTGAATTACAGAACAGAACAGGGTCTCAAATTTAGAAAACCAACTTATGCTTGCTTAAGGGGAAAGGTGAGTTGGGGTGCTGCATAAAACCAGAGATTGAAATGAGCACAGATAAAGTTCCTTAAGCCAAATATGGAATAGACAAGAGCTACTCCTTGCTCAACGAAATGGACTCAACACCGCATATTAAACGCCTAAGAATGTACCTGACTAGTAAGTATCTTAAAACCTATGGATTGCTATGTCTCCAAAAGAGAATCAAGCATGTGTACAGGGGCATAAACGCAGCAGTGATAGGATTGGAGAGGTTCGGTGAGCAAATGAAGACCCTTTGAAGTCATATTGCATGGTACCCATTCCACGGGTTTCAACTACCCAGGTTTAAGGTATTCTTCCTTCAGCTAAAACATGCATGTGGGACCCAGAGTATGATCAACGGTGTGAACGGGAGACGTGTTCAAATATGTCTCAGTTTTCCTCCCCTGGTACTCGGGTGCAACATTCCAGAGGCTTTACTAACACTCTCCCCACTTGGAGAGTCAGCGCCTTTAACCTCCTGTTTGGCCCAGTTTGCAATTTCTGCGGAAGATGAACAGGAATAGCGAGAACCAATGAGAGACTAGCTGGAGGTGTCTGGACGGGCAAATTTAACTCTCATTTCCCACCAGGAAGAGGAAATAACCAAAGGCTCAGCGTGCCGTGCCGGAACCAGATTAGGGCCTGAAGCCATCCTGCGGTGTTGCGGCCAGCTCACAAGAAAGCGAGTTGAAGAAAGGAGCTCAGTTGCACTGTAATTCACAAACCTGCAGAGTTATAAATGACAGCTATCGTCCAAAAATATACTGAAGTAAGGCTGCCAAGAGGACTTGAAAGCGGGGCAGAATTGCAGGAAACCGATTTCAGGAGGTAGACTGGAATTGCATTGAAAGCATAGGAAAAGAGGCAGAACGTCCACAATGATGCACTTGGCCAAAAAGGGCGTATGCGTTTTTTCCTGAATATATTCAGGAAAAAACGCATACGCCCTTTTTGGCCAACCAAGCAAGCTTGCAAAGGAAATCTGCACTACAATGAAGTCTCACTTCCCCCCGGTCAAAAGGGCCATCTGAAAAAAGTGTAAAATCCAGAAAGGCAGGACAGGCCATGGAGAACTGGGAGCCTTGTTATGCTGATGGGCGGGATGTAAATTGCCAACAGACACTCGGGAGAAGTGTATGGTGTTTCCTGAAACATCTAAAAAACAAAGCAACAGAGCCTAGGGCACTTCCACTTATGGTCCTATAGCTTAGGGAAATTAAAATCAAAAAGACACAGCCACCCCGAAGTTTGGAACGGCTCTCTTTACAAGAACCTCGTTTACAATACAAGTTCAACATCGCAGAAAGTGAAAAATGGATAAAGAAGTTGTGGTATTTACTTACAAAGCAATATCACTCAGCAATGAAATCTATGTCATCAGGCCCTTAGCAGCACAATGAGTGGATTCAGGTATGATGATTCTAACTGAAATAAGTCACACAGAAAAAGAAACATCATAAGATAGCACTAATACACGGAATGTAAACTTGGCTACACAGGAACTGAATTACAGAACAGAACAGGGTCTCAAATTTAGAAAACCAACTTATGCTTGCTTAAGGGGAAAGGTGAGTTGGGGTGCTGCATAAAACCAGAGATTGAAATGAGCACAGATAAAGTTCCTTAAGCCAAATATGGAATAGACAAGAGCTACTCCTTGCTCAACGAAATGGACTCAACACCGCATATTAAACGCCTAAGAATGTACCTGACTAGTAAGTATCTTAAAACCTATGGATTGCTATGTCTCCAAAAGAGAATCAAGCATGTGTACAGGGGCATAAACGCAGCAGTGATAGGATTGGAGAGGTTCGGTGAGCAAATGAAGACCCTTTGAAGTCATATTGCATGGTACCCATTCCACGGGTTTCAACTACCCAGGTTTAAGGTATTCTTCCTTCAGCTAAAACATGCATGTGGGACCCAGAGTATGATCAACGGTGTGAACGGGAGACGTGTTCAAATATGTCTCAGTTTTCCTCCCCTGGTACTCGGGTGCAACATTCCAGAGGCTTTACTAACACTCTCCCCACTTGGAGAGTCAGCGCCTTTAACCTCCTGTTTGGCCCAGTTTGCAATTTCTGCGGAAGATGAACAGGAATAGCGAGAACCAATGAGAGACTAGCTGGAGGTGTCTGGACGGGCAAATTTAACTCTCATTTCCCACCAGGAAGAGGAAATAACCAAAGGCTCAGCGTGCCGTGCCGGAACCAGATTAGGGCCTGAAGCCATCCTGCGGTGTTGCGGCCAGCTCACAAGAAAGCGAGTTGAAGAAAGGAGCTCAGTTGCACTGTAATTCACAAACCTGCAGAGTTATAAATGACAGCTATCGTCCAAAAATATACTGAAGTAAGGCTGCCAAGAGGACTTGAAAGCGGGGCAGAATTGCAGGAAACCGATTTCAGGAGGTAGACTGGAATTGCATTGAAAGCATAAGAAAAGAGGCAGAACGTCCACAATGATGCACTTGGCCAAAAAGGGCGTATGCGTTTTTTCCTGAATATATTCAGGAAAAAACGCATACGCCCTTTTTGGCCAACCAAGCAAGCTTGCAAAGGAAATCTGCACTACAATGAAGTCTCACTTCCCCCCGGTCAAAAGGGCCATCTGAAAAAAGTGTAAAATCCAGAAAGGCAGGACAGGCCATGGAGAACTGGGAGCCTTGTTATGCTGATGGGCGGGATGTAAATTGCCAACAGACAGTCGGGAGAAGTGTATGGTGTTTCCTGAAACATCTAAAAAACAAAGCAACAGAGCCTAGGGCACTTCCACTTATGGTCCTATAGCTTAGGGAAATTAAAATCAAAAAGACACAGCCACCCCGAAGTTTGGAACGGCTCTCTTTACAAGAACCTCGTTTACAATACAAGTTCAACATCGCAGAAAGTGAAAAATGGATAAAGAAGTTGTGGTATTTACTTACAAAGCAATATCACTCAGCAATGAAATCTATGTCATCAGGCCCTTAGCAGCACAATGAGTGGATTCAGGTATGATGATTCTAACTGAAATAAGTCACACAGAAAAAGAAACATCATAAGATATCACTAATACACGGAATGTAAACTTGGCTACACAGGAACTAAATTCCAAAACAGAACAGGGTCTCAAATTTAGAAAACCAACTTATGCTTGCTTAAGGGGAAAGGTGAGTTGGGGTGCTGCATAAAACCAGAGATTGAAATGAGCACAGATAAAGTTCCTTAAGCCAAATATGGAATAGACAAGAGCTACTCCTTGCTCAACGAAATGGACTCAACACCGCATATTAAACGCCTAAGAATGTACCTGACTAGTAAGTATCTTAAAACCTATGGATTGCTATGTCTCCAAAAGAGAATCAAGCATGTGTACAGGGGCATAAACGCAGCAGTGATAGGATTGGAGAGGTTCGGTGAGCAAATGAAGACCCTTTGAAGTCATATTGCATGGTACCCATTCCACGGGTTTCAACTACCCAGGTTTAAGGTATTCTTCCTTCAGCTAAAACATGCATGTGGGACCCAGAGTATGATCAACGGTGTGAACGGGAGACGTGTTCAAATATGTCTCAGTTTTCCTCCCCTGGTACTCGGGTGCAACATTCCAGAGGCTTTACTAACACTCTCCCCACTTGGAGAGTCAGCGCCTTTAACCTCCTGTTTGGCCCAGTTTGCAATTTCTGCAGAAGATGAACAGGAATAGCGAGAACCAATGAGAGACTAGCTGGAGGTGTCTGGACGGGCAAATTTAACTCTCATTTCCCACCAGGAAGAGGAAATAACCAAAGGCTCAGCGTGCCGTGCCGGAACCAGATTAGGGCCTGAAGCCATCCTGCAGTGTTGCGGCCAGCTCACAAGAAAGCGAGTTGAAGAAAGGAGCTCAGTTGCACTGTAATTCACAAACCTGCAGAGTTATAAATGACAGCTATCGTCCAAAAATATACTGAAGTAAGGCTGCCAAGAGGACTTGAAAGCGGGGCAGAATTGCAGGAAACCGATTTCAGGAGGTAGACTGGAATTGCATTGAAAGCATAGGAAAAGAGGCAGAACGTCCACAATGATGCACTTGGCCAAAAAGGGCGTATGCGTTTTTTCCTGAATATATTCAGGAAAAAAACGCATACGCCCTTTTTGGCCAACCAAGCAAGCTTGCAAAGGAAATCTGCACTACAATGAAGTCTCACTTCCCCTGGTCAAAAGGGCCATCTGATAAAAGTGTAAAATCCAGAAAGGCAGGACAGGCCATGGAGAACTGGGAGCCTTGTTATGCTGATGGGCGGGATGTAAATTGCCAACAGACACTCGGGAGAAGTGTATGGTGTTTCCTGAAACATCTAAAAAACAAAGCAACAGAGCCTAGGGCACTTCCACTTATGGTCCTATAGCTTAGGGAAATTAAAATCAAAAAGACACAGCCACCCCGAAGTTTGGAACGGCTCTGTTTAGAAGAACCTCGTTTACAGTACAAGTTCAACATCGCAGAAAGTGAAAAATGGATAAAGAAGTTGTGGTATTTACTTACAAAGCAATATCACTCAGCAATGAAATCTATGTCATCAGGCCCTTAGCAGCACAATGAGTGGATTCAAGTACGGTGATTCTAACTGAAATAAGTCACACAGAAAAAGAAACATCATAAGATATCACTAATACACGGAATGTAAACTTGGCTACACAGGAACTGAATTACAGAACAGAACAGGGTCTCAAATTTAGAAAACCAACTTATGCTTGCTTAAGGGGAAAGGTGAGTTGGGGTGCTGCATAAAACCAGAGATTGAAATGAGCACAGATAAAGTTCCTTAAGCCAAATACGGAATAGACAAGAGCTACTCCTTGCTCAACGAAATGGACTCAACACCGCATATTAAACGCCTAAGAATGTACCTGACTAGTAAGTACCTTAAAACCTATGGATTGCTATGTCTCCGAAAGAGAATCAAGCATGTGTACAGGGGCATAAACGCAGCAGTGATAGGATTGGAGAGGTTCGGTGAGCAAACGAAGACCCTTTGAAGTCATATTGCATGGTACCCATTCCACGGGTTTCAACTACCCAGGTTTAAGGTATTCTTCCTTCAGCTAAAACATGCATGTGGGACCCAGAGTATGATCAACGGTGTGAACGGGAGACGTGTTCAAATATGTCTCAGTTTTCCTCCCCTGGTACTCGGGTGCAACATTCCAGAGGCTTTACTAACACTCTCCCCACTTGGAGAGTCAGCGCCTTTAACCTCCTGTTTGGCCCAGTTTGCAATTTCTGCGGAAGATGAACAGGAATAGCGAGAACCAATGAGAGACTAGCTGGAGGTGTCTGGACGGGCAAATTTAACTCTCATTTCCCACCAGGAAGAGGAAATAACCAAAGGCTCAGAGTGCCGTGCCGGAACCAGATTAGGGCCTGAAGCCATCCTGCGGTGTTGCGGCCAGCTCACAAGAAAGCGAGTTGAGGAAAGGAGCTCAGGGGCACTGTAATTCACAAACATGCAGAGTTATAAATGACAGCTATCGTCCAAAAATATACTGAAGTAGGGCTGCCAAGAGCACTTGAAAGCGGGGCAGAATTGCAGGAAACCGATTTCAGGAGGTAGACTGGAATTGCATTGAAAGCATAGGAAAAGAGGCAGAACGTCCACAATGATGCACTTGGCCAAAAAGGGCGTATGCGTTTTTTCCTGAATATATTCAGGAAAAAACGCATACGCCCTTTTTGGCCAACCAAGCAAGCTTGCAAAGGAAATCTGCACTACAATGAAGTCTCACTTCTCCACGGTCAAAAGGGCCATCTGAAAAAAGTGTAAAATCCAGAAAGGCAGGACAGGCCATGGAGAACTGGGAGCCTTGTTATGCTGATGGGCGGGATGTAAATTGCCAACAGACACTCGGGAGAAGTGTATGGTGTTTCCTGAAACATCTAAAAAACAAAGCAACAGAGCCTAGGGCACTTCCACTTATGGTCCTATAGCTTAGGGAAATTAAAATCAAAAAGACACAGCCACCCCGAAATTTGGAACGGCTCTGTTTAGAAGAACCTCGTTTATAGTACAAGTTCAACATCGCAGAAAGTGAAAAATGGATAAAGAAGTTGTGGTATTTACTTACAAAGCAATATCACTCAGCAATGAAATCTATGTCATCAGGCCCTTAGCAGCACAATGAGTGGATTCAGGTATGATGATTCTAACTGAAATAAGTCACACAGAAAAAGAAACATCAAAAGATATCAGTAATACACGGAATGTAAACTTGGCCACACAGGAACTGAATTACAGAACAGAACAGGGTCTCAAATTTAGAAAACCAACTTATGCTTGCTTAAGGGGAAAGGTGAGTTGGGGTGCTGCATGAAACCAGAGATTGAAATGAGCACACATAAAGTTCCTTAAGCCAAATATGGAATAGACAAGAGCTACTCCTTGCTCAACGAAATGGACTCAACACCGCATATTAAACGCCTAAGAATGTACCTGACTAGTAAGTATCTTAAAACCTATGGATTGCTATGTCTCCAAAAGAGAATCAAGCATGTGTACAGGGGCATAAACGCAGCAGTGATAGGATTGGAGAGGTTCGGTGAGCAAATGAAGACCCTTAGAAGTCATATTGCATGGTACCCATTCCACGGGTTTCAACTACCCAGGTTTAAGGTATTCTTCCTTCAGCTAAAACATGCATGTGGGACCCAGAGTATGATCAACGGTGTGAACGGGAGACGTGTTCAAATATGTCTCAGTTTTCCTCCCCTGGTACTCGGGTGCAACATTCCAGAGGCTTTACTAACACTCTTCCCACTTGGAGAGTCAGCGCCTTTAACCTCCTGTTTGGCCCAGTTTGCAATTTCTGCGGAAGATGAACAGGAATAGCGAGAACCAATGAGAGACTAGCTGGAGGTGTCTGGACGGGCAAATTTAACTCTCATTTCCCACCAGGAAGAGGAAATAACCAAAGGCTCAGCGTGCCGTGCCGGAACCAGATTAGGGCATGAAGCCATCCTGCGGTGTTGCGGCCAGCTCACAAGAAAGCGAGTTGAAGAAAGGAGCTCAGGGGCACTGTAATTCACAAACCTGCAGAGTTATAAATGACAGCTATCGTCCAAAAATATACTGAAGTAGGGCTGCCAAGAGGACTTGAAAGCGGGGCAGAATTGCAGGAAACCGATTTCAGGAGGTAGACTGGAATTGCATTGAAAGCATAGGAAAAGAGGCAGAACGTCCACAATGATGCACTTGGCCAAAAAGGGCGTATGCGTTTTTTCCTGAATATATTCAGGAAAAAACGCATACGCCCTTTTTGGCCAACCAAGCAAGCTTGCAAAGGAAATCTGCACTACAATGAAGTCTCACTTCTCCACGGTCAAAAGGGCCATCTGAAAAAAGTGTAAAATCCAGAAAGGCAGGACAGGCCATGGAGAACTGGGAGCCTTGTTATGCTGATGGGCGGGATGTAAATTGCCAACAGACACTCGGGAGAAGTGTATGGTGTTTCCTGAAACATCTAAAAAACAAAGCAACAGAGCCTAGGGCACTTCCACTTATGGTCCTATAGCTTAGGGAAATTAAAATCAAAAAGACACAGCCACCCCGAAGTTTGGAACGGCTCTGTTTAGAAGAACCTCATTTACAGTACAAGTTCAACATCGCAGAAAGTGAAAAATGGATAAAGAAGTTGTGGTATTTACTTACAAAGCAATATCACTCAGCAATGAAATCTATGTCATCAGGCCCTTAGCAGCACAATGAGTGGATTCAAGTACGGTGATTCTATCTGAAATAAGTCACACAGAAAAAGAAACATCATAAGATATCACTAATACACGGAATGTAAACTTGGCTACACAGGAACTGAATTCCAAAACAGAACAGGGTCTCAAATTTAGAAAACCAACTTATGCTTGCTTAAGGGGAAAGGTGAGTTGGGGTGCTGCATAAAACCAGAGATTGAAATGAGCACAGATAAAGTTCCTTAAGCCAAATACGGAATAGACAAGAGCTACTCCTTGCTCAACGAAATGGACTCAACACCGCATATTAAACGCCTAAGAATGTACCTGACTAGTAAGTACCTTAAAACCTATGGATTGCTATGTCTCCGAAAGAGAATCAAGCATGTGTACAGGGGCATAAACGCAGCAGTGATAGGATTGGAGAGGTTCGGTGAGCAAACGAAGACCCTTTGAAGTCATATTGCATGGTACCCATTCCACGGGTTTCAACTACCCAGGTTTAAGGTATTCTTCCTTCAGCTAAAACGTGCATGTGGAACCCAGAGTATGATCAACCATGTGAACGGGAGACGTGTTCAAATATGTCTCAGTTTTCCTCCCCTGGTACTCGGGTGCAACATTCCAGACGCTTTACTAACACTCTCCCGACTTGGAGAGTCAGCGCCTTTAACCTCCTGTTTGACCCAGTTTGCAATTTCTGCGGAAGATGAACAGGAATAGGGAGAACCAATGACAGACTAGCTGGAGGTGTCTGGACGGGCAAATTTAACTCTCATTTCCCACCAGAAAGAGGAAATAACCAAAGGCTCAGCGTGCCGTGCCGGAACCAGATTAGGGCCTGAAGCCATCCTGCGGTGTTGCGGCCAGCTCACAAGAAAGCGAGTTGAAGAAAGGAGCTCAGGGGCACTGTAATTCACAAACCTGCAGAGTTATAAATGACAGCTATCGTCCAAAAATATACTGAAGTAAGGCTGCCAAGAGGACTTGAAAGCGGGGCAGAATTGCAGGAAACCGATTTCAGGAGGTAGACTGGAATTGCATTGAAAGCATAGGAAAAGAGGCAGAACGTCCACAATGATGCACTTGGCCAAAAAGTGCGTATGCGTTTTTTCCTGAATATATTCAGGAAAAAACGCATACGCCCTTTTTGGCCAACCAAGCAAGCTTGCAAAGGAAATCTGCACTACAATGAAGTCTCACTTCCCCCCGGTCAAAACGGCCATCTGAAAAAAGTGTAAAATCCAGAAAGGCAGGAAAGGCCATGGAGAACTGGGAGCCTTGTTATGCTGATGGGCGGGATGTAAATTGCCAACAGACACTCGGGAGAAGTGTATGGTGTTTCCTGAAACATCTAAAAAACAAAGCAACAGAGCCTAGGGCACTTCCACTTATGGTCCTATAGCTTAGGGAAATTAAAATAAAAAAGACACAGCCACCCCGAAGTTTGGAACGGCTCTGTTTAGAAGAACCTCGTTTATAGTACAAGTTCAACATCGCAGAAAGTGAAAAATGGATAAAGAAGTTGTGGTATTTACTTACAAAGCAATATCACTCAGCAATGAAATCTATGTCATCAGGCCCTTAGCAGCACAATGAGTGGATTCAGGTATGATGATTCTAACTGAAATAAGTCACACAGAAAAAGAAACATCATAAGATATCACTAATACACGGAATGTAAACTTGGCTACACAGGAACTGAATTACAGAACAGAACAGGGTCTCAAATTTAGAAAACCAACTTATGCTTGCTTAAGGGGAAAGGTGAGTTGGGGTGCTGCATAAAACCAGAGATTGAAATGAGCACAGGTAAAGTTCCTTAAGCCAAATATGGAATAGACAAGAGCTACTCCTTGCTCAACGAAATGGACTCAACACCGCATATTAAACGCCTAAGAATGTACCTGACTAGTAAGTATCTTAAAACCTATGGATTGCTATGTCTCCAAAAGAGAATCAAGCATGTGTACAGGGGCATAAACGCAGCAGTGATAGGATTGGAGAGGTTCGGTGAGCAAATGAAGACCCTTTGAAGTCATATTGCATGGTACCCATTCCACGGGTTTCAACTACCCAGGTTTAAGGTATTCTTCCTTCAGCTAAAACATGCATGTGGGACCCAGAGTATGATCAACGGTGTGAACGGGAGACGTGTTCAAATATGTCTCAGTTTTCCTCCCCTGGTACTCGGGTGCAACATTCCAGAGGCTTTACTAACACTCTCCCCACTTGGAGAGTCAGCGCCTTTAACCTCCTGTTTGGCCCAGTTTGCAATTTCTGCGGAAGATGAACAGGAATAGCGAGAACCAATGAGAGACTAGCTGGAGGTGTCTGGACGGGCAAATTTAACTCTCATTTCCCACCAGGAAGAGGAAATAACCAAAGGCTCAGCGTGCCGTGCCGGAACCAGATTAGGGCCTGAAGCCATCCTGCGGTGTTGCGGCCAGCTCACAAGAAAGCGAGTTGAAGAAAGGAGCTCAGTTGCACTGTAATTCACAAACCTGCAGAGTTATAAATGACAGCTATCGTCCAAAAATATACTGAAGTAAGGCTGCCAAGAGGACTTGAAAGCGGGGCAGAATTGCATGAAACCGATTTCAGGAGGTAGACTGGAATTGCATTGAAAGCATAGGAAAAGAGGCAGAACGTCCACAATGATGCACTTGGCCAAAAAGGGCGTATGCGTTTTTTCCTGAATATATTCAGGAAAAAACGCATACGCCCTTTTTGGCCAACCAAGCAAGCTTGCAAAGGAAATCTGCACTACAATGAAGTCTCACTTCCCCCCGGTCAAAATGGCCATCTGAAAAAAGTGTAAAATCCAGAAAGGCAGGACAGGCCATGGAGAACTGGGAGCCTTGTTATGCTGATGGGCGGGATGTAAATTGCCAACAGACACTCGGGAGAAGTGTATGGTGTTTCCTGAAACATCTAAAAAACAAAGCAACAGAGCCTAGGGCACTTCCACTTATGGTCCTATAGCTTAGGGAAATTAAAATCAAAAAGACACAGCCACCCCGAAGTTTGGAACGGCTCTCTTTACAAGAACCTCGTTTACAATACAAGTTCAACATCGCAGAAAGTGAAAAATGGATAAAGAAGTTGTGGTATTTACTTACAAAGCAATATCACTCAGCAATGAAATCTATGTCATCAGGCCCTTAGCAGCACAATGAGTGGATTCAGGTATGATGATTCTAACTGAAATAAGTCACACAGAAAAAGAAACATCATAAGATATCACTAATACACGGAATGTAAACTTGGATACACAGGAACTGAATTCCAAAACAGAACAGGGTCTCAAATTTAGAAAACCAACTTATGCTTGCTTAAGGGGAAAGGTGAGTTGGGGTGCTGCATAAAACCAGAGATTGAAATGAGCACAGATAAAGTTCCTTAAGCCAAATACGGAATAGACAAGAGCTACTCCTTGCTCAACGAAATGGACTCAACACCGCATATTAAACGCCTAAGAATGTACCTGACTAGTAAGTACCTTAAAACCTATGGATTGCTATGTCTCCGAAAGAGAATCAAGCATGTGTACAGGGGCATAAACGCAGCAGTGATAGGATTGGAGAGGTTCGGTGAGCAAACGAAGACCCTTTGAAGTCATATTGCATGGTACCCATTCCACGGGTTTCAACTACCCAGGTTTAAGGTATTCTTCCTTCAGCTAAAACGTGCATGTGGAACCCAGAGTATGATCAACCATGTGAACGGGAGACGTGTTCAAATATGTCTCAGTTTTCCTCCCCTGGTACTCGGGTACAACATTCCAGACGCTTTACTAACACTCTCCCGACTTGGAGAGTCAGCGCCTTTAACCTCCTGTTTGACCCAGTTTGCAATTTCTGCGGAAGATGAACAGGAATAGGGAGAACCAATGACAGACTAGCTGGAGGTGTCTGGACGGGCAAATTTAACTCTCATTTCCCACCAGGAAGAGGAAATAACCAAAGGCTCAGCGTGCCGTGCCGGAACCAGATTAGGGCCTGAAGCCATCCTGCGGTGTTGCGGCCAGCTCACAAGAAAGCGAGTTGAAGAAAGGAGCTCAGGGGCACTGTAATTCACAAACCTGCAGAGTTATAAATGACAGCTATCGTCCAAAAATATACTGAAGTAAGGCTGCCAAGAGGACTTGAAAGCGGGGCAGAATTGCAGGAAACCGATTTCAGGAGGTAGACTGGAATTGCATTGAAAGCATAGGAAAAGAGGCAGAACGTCCACAATGATGCACTTGGCCAAAAAGGGCGTATGCGTTTTTTCCTGAATATATTCAGGAAAAAACGCATACGCCCTTTTTGGCCAACCAAGCAAGCTTGCAAAGGAAATCTGCACTACAATGAAGTCTCACTTCTCCACGGTCAAAAGGGCCATCTGAAAAAAGTGTAAAATCCAGAAAGGCAGGACAGGCCATGGAGAACTGGGAGCCTTGTTATGCTGATGGGCGGGATGTAAATTGCCAACAGACACTCGGGAGAAGTGTATGGTGTTTCCTGAAACATCTAAAAAACAAAGCAACAGAGCCTAGGGCACTTCCACTTATGGTCCTATAGCTTAGGGAAATTAAAATCAAAAAGACACAGCCACCCCGAAGTTTGGAACGGCTCTCTTTACAAGAACCTCGTTTACAATACAAGTTCAACATCGCAGAAAGTGAAAAATGGATAAAGAAGTTGTGGTATTTACTTACAAAGCAATATCACTCAGCAATGAAATCTATGTCATCAGGCCCTTAGCAGCACAATGAGTGGATTCAGGTATGATGATTCTAACTGAAATAAGTCACACAGAAAAAGAAACATCATAAGATATCACTAATACACGGAATGTAAACTTGGCTACACAGGAACTGAATTACAGAACAGAACAGGGTCTCAAATTTAGAAAACCAACTTATGCTTGCTTAAGGGGAAAGGTGAGTTGGGGTGCTGCATAAAACCAGAGATTGAAATGAGCACAGATAAAGTTCCTTAAGCCAAATATGGAATAGACAAGAGCTACTCCTTGCTCAACGAAATGGACTCAACACCGCATATTAAACGCCTAAGAATGTACCTGACTAGTAAGTATCTTAAAACCTATGGATTGCTATGTCTCCAAAAGAGAATCAAGCATGTGTACAGGGGCATAAACGCAGCAGTGATAGGATTGGAGAGGTTCGGTGAGCAAATGAAGACCCTTTGAAGTCATATTGCATGGTACCCATTCCACGGGTTTCAACTACCCAGGTTTAAGGTATTCTTCCTTCAGCTAAAACATGCATGTGGGACCCAGAGTATGATCAACGGTGTGAACGGGAGACGTGTTCAAATATGTCTCAGTTTTCCTCCCCTGGTACTCGGGTGCAACATTCCAGAGGCTTTACTAACACTCTCCCCACTTGGAGAGTCAGCGCCTTTAACCTCCTGTTTGGCCCAGTTTGCAATTTCTGCGGAAGATGAACAGGAATAGCGAGAACCAATGAGAGACTAGCTGGAGGTGTCTGGACGGGCAAATTTAACTCTCATTTCCCACCAGGAAGAGGAAATAACCAAAGGCTGAGCGTGCCGTGCCGGAACCAGATTAGGGCCTGAAGCCATCCTGCGGTGTTGCGGCCAGCTCACAAGAAAGCGAGTTGAAGAAAGGAGCTCAGTTGCACTGTAATTCACAAACCTGCAGAGTTATAAATGACAGCTATCGTCCAAAAATATACTGAAGTAAGGCTGCCAAGAGGACTTGAAAGCGGGGCAGAATTGCAGGAAACCGATTTCAGGAGGTAGACTGGAATTGCATTGAAAGCATAGGAAAAGAGGCAGAACGTCCACAATGATGCACTTGGCCAAAAAGGGCGTATGCGTTTTTTCCTGAATATATTCAGGAAAAAACGCATACGCCCTTTTTGGCCAACCAAGCAAGCTTGCAAAGGAAATCTGCACTACAATGAAGTCTCACTTCTCCAAGGTCAAAAGGGCCATCTGAAAAAAGTGTAAAATCCAGAAAGGCAGGACAGGCCATGGAGAACTGGGAGCCTTGTTATGCTGATGGGCGGGATGTAAATTGCCAACAGACACTCGGGAGAAGTGTATGGTGTTTCCTGAAACATCTAAAAAACAAAGCAACAGAGCCTAGGGCACTTCCACTTATGGTCCTATAGCTTAGGGAAATTAAAATCAAAAAGACACAGCCACCCCGAAGTTTGGAACGGCTCTCTTTACAAGAACCTCGTTTACAATACAAGTTCAACATCGCAGAAAGTGAAAAATGGATAAAGAAGTTGTGGTATTTACTTACAAAGCAATATCACTCAGCAATGAAATCTATGTCATCAGGCCCTTAGCAGCACAATGAGTGGATTCAGGTATGATGATTCTAACTGAAATAAGTCACACAGAAAAAGAAACATCATAAGATATCACTAATACACGGAATGTAAACTTGGTTACACAGGAACTGAATTACAGAACAGAACAGGGTCTCAAATTTAGAAAACCAACTTATGCTTGCTTAAGGGGAAAGGTGAGTTGGGGTGCTGCATAAAACCAGAGATTGAAATGAGCACAGATAAAGTTCCTTAAGCCAAATATGGAATAGACAAGAGCTACTCCTTGCTCAACGAAATGGACTCAACACCGCATATTAAACGCCTAAGAATGTACCTGACTAGTAAGTATCTTAAAACCTATGGATTGCTATGTCTCCGAAAGAGAATCAAGCATGTGTACAGGGGCATAAACGCAGCAGTGATAGGATTGGAGAGGTTCGGTGAGCAAACGAAGACCCTTTGAAGTCATATTGCATGGTACCCATTCCACGGGTTTCAACTACCCAGGTTTAAGGTATTCTTCCTTCAGCTAAAACGTGCATGTGGAACCCAGAGTATGATCAACCATGTGAACGGGAGACGTGTTCAAATATGTCTCAGTTTTCCTCCCCTGGTACTCGGGTGCAACATTCCAGACGCTTTACTAACACTCTCCCGACTTGGAGAGTCAGCGCCTTTAACCTCCTGTTTGACCCAGTTTGCAATTTCTGCGGAAGATGAACAGGAATAGGGAGAACCAATGACAGACTAGCTGGAGGTGTCTGGACGGGCAAATTTAACTCTCATTTCCCACCAGAAAGAGGAAATAACCAAAGGCTCAGCGTGCCGTGCCGGAACCAGATTAGGGCCTGAAGCCATCCTGCGGTGTTGCGGCCAGCTCACAAGAAAGCGAGTTGAAGAAAGGAGCTCAGGGGCACTGTAATTCACAAACCTGCAGAGTTATAAATGACAGCTATCGTCCAAAAATATACTGAAGTAAGGCTGCCAAGAGGACTTGAAAGCGGGGCAGAATTGCAGGAAACCGATTTCAGGAGGTAGACTGGAATTGCATTGAAAGCATAGGAAAAGAGGCAGAACGTCCACAATGATGCACTTGGCCAAAAAGGGCGTATGCGTTTTTTCCTGAATATATTCAGGAAAAAACGCATACGCCCTTTTTGGCCAACCAAGCAAGCTTGCAAAGGAAATCTGCACTACAATGAAGTCTCACTTCTCCAAGGTCAAAAGGGCCATCTGAAAAAAGTGTAAAATCCAGAAAGGCAGGACAGGCCATGGAGAACTGGGAGCCTTGTTATGCTGATGGGCGGGATGTAAATTGCCAACAGACACTCGGGAGAAGTGTATGGTGTTTCCTGAAACATCTAAAAAACAAAGCAACAGAGCCTAGGGCACTTCCACTTATGGTCCTATAGCTTAGGGAAATTAAAATCAAAAAGACACAGCCACCCCGAAGTTTGGAACGGCTCTCTTTACAAGAACCTCGTTTACAATACAAGTTCAACATCGCAGAAAGTGAAAAATGGATAAAGAAGTTGTGGTATTTACTTACAAAGCAATATCACTCAGCAATGAAATCTATGTCATCAGGCCCTTAGCAGCACAATGAGTGGATTCAGGTATGATGATTCTAACTGAAATAAGTCACACAGAAAAAGAAACATCATAAGATATCACTAATACACGGAATGTAAACTTGGCTACACAGGAACTGAATTACAGAACAGAACAGGGTCTCAAATTTAGAAAACCAACTTATGCTTGCTTAAGGGGAAAGGTGAGTTGGGGTGCTGCATAAAACCAGAGATTGAAATGAGCACAGATAAAGTTCCTTAAGCCAAATATGGAATAGACAAGAGCTACTCCTTGCTCAACGAAATGGACTCAACACCGCATATTAAACGCCTAAGAATGTACCTGACTAGTAAGTATCTTAAAACCTATGGATTGCTATGTCTCCAAAAGAGAATCAAGCATGTGTACAGGGGCATAAACGCAGCAGTGATAGGATTGGAGAGGTTCGGTGAGCAAATGAAGACCCTTTGAAGTCATATTGCATGGTACCCATTCCACGGGTTTCAACTACCCAGGTTTAAGGTATTCTTCCTTCAGCTAAAACATGCATGTGGGACCCAGAGTATGATCAACGGTGTGAACGGGAGACGTGTTCAAATATGTCTCAGTTTTCCTCCCCTGGTACTCGGGTGCAACATTCCAGAGGCTTTACTAACACTCTCCCCACTTGGAGAGTCAGCGCCTTTAACCTCCTGTTTGGCCCAGTTTGCAATTTCTGCGGAAGATGAACAGGAATAGCGAGAACCAATGAGAGACTAGCTGGAGGTGTCTGGACGGGCAAATTTAACTCTCATTTCCCACCAGGAAGAGGAATTAACCAAAGGCTCAGCGTGCCGTGCCGGAACAAGATTAGGGCCTGAAGCCATCCTGCGGTGTTGCGGCCAGCTCACAAGAAAGCGAGTTGAAGAAAGGAGCTCAGTTGCACTGTAATTCACAAACCTGCAGAGTTATAAATGACAGCTATCGTCCAAAAATATACTGAAGTAAGGCTGCCAAGAGGACTTGAAAGCGGGGCAGAATTGCAGGAAACCGATTTCAGGAGGTAGACTGGAATTGCATTGAAAGCATAGGAAAAGAGGCAGAACGTCCACAATGATGCACTTGGCCAAAAAGGGCGTATGCGTTTTTTCCTGAATATATTCAGGAAAAAACGCATACGCCCTTTTTGGCCAACCAAGCAAGCTTGCAAAGGAAATCTGCACTACAATGAAGTCTCACTTCCCCCCGGTCAAAAGGGCCATCTGAAAAAAGTGTAAAATCCAGAAAGGCAGGACAGGCCATGGAGAACTGGGAGCCTTGTTATGCTGATGGGCGGGATGTAAATTGCCAACAGACAGTCGGGAGAAGTGTATGGTGTTTCCTGAAACATCTAAAAAACAAAGCAACAGAGCCTAGGGCACTTCCACTTATGGTCCTATAGCTTAGGGAAATTAAAATCAAAAAGACACAGCCACCCCGAAGTTTGGAACGGCTCTCTTTACAAGAACCTCGTTTACAATACAAGTTCAACATCGCAGAAAGTGAAAAATGGATAAAGAAGTTGTGGTATTTACTTACAAAGCAATATCACTCAGCAATGAAATCTATGTCATCAGGCCCTTAGCAGCACAATGAGTGGATTCAGGTATGATGATTCTAACTGAAATAAGTCACACAGAAAAAGAAACATCATAAGATATCACTAATACACGGAATGTAAACTTGGCTACACAGGAACTGAATTACAGAACAGAACAGGGTCTCAAATTTAGAAAACCAACTTATGCTTGCTTAAGGGGAAAGGTGAGTTGGGGTGCTGCATAAAACCAGAGATTGAAATGAGCACAGATAAAGTTCCTTAAGCCAAATATGGAATAGACAAGAGCTACTCCTTGCTCAACGAAATGGACTCAACACCGCATATTAAACGCCTAAGAATGTACCTGACTAGTAAGTATCTTAAAACCTATGGATTGCTATGTCTCCAAAAGAGAATCAAGCATGTGTACAGGGGCATAAACGCAGCAGTGATAGGATTGGAGAGGTTCGGTGAGCAAATGAAGACCCTTTGAAGTCATATTGCATGGTACCCATTCCACGGGTTTCAACTACCCAGGTTTAAGGTATTCTTCCTTCAGCTAAAACATGCATGTGGGACCCAGAGTATGATCAACGGTGTGAACGGGAGACGTGTTCAAATATGTCTCAGTTTTCCTCCCCTGGTACTCGGGTGCAACATTCCAGAGGCTTTACTAACACTCTCCCCACTTGGAGAGTCAGCGCCTTTAACCTCCTGTTTGGCCCAGTTTGCAATTTCTGCGGAAGATGAACAGGAATAGCGAGAACCAATGAGAGACTAGCTGGAGGTGTCTGGACGGGCAAATTTAACTCTCATTTCCCACCAGGAAGAGGAAATAACCAAAGGCTCAGCGTGCCGTGCCGGAACCAGATTAGGGCCTGAAGCCATCCTGCGGTGTTGCGGCCAGCTCACAAGAAAGCGAGTTGAAGAAAGGAGCTCAGTTGCACTGTAATTCACAAACCTGCAGAGTTATAAATGACAGCTATCATCCAAAAATATACTGAAGTAAGGCTGCCAAGAGGACTTGAAAGCGGGGCAGAATTGCAGGAAACCGATTTCAGGAGGTAGACTGGAATTGCATTGAAAGCATAGGAAAAGAGGCAGAACGTCCACAATGATGCACTTGGCCAAAAAGGGCGTATGCGTTTTTTCCTGAATATATTCAGGAAAAAACGCATACGCCCTTTTTGGCCAACCAAGCAAGCTTGCAAAGGAAATCTGCACTACAATGAAGTCTCACTTCCCCCCGGTCAAAAGGGCCATCTGAAAAAAGTGTAAAATCCAGAAAGGCAGGACAGGCCATGGAGAACTGGGAGCCTTGTTATGCTGATGGGCGGGATGTAAATTGCCAACAGACACTCGGGAGAAGTGTATGGTGTTTCCTGAAACATCTAAAAAACAAAGCAACAGAGCCTAGGGCACTTCCACTTATGGTCCTATAGCTTAGGGAAATTAAAATCAAAAAGACACAGCCACCCCGAAGTTTGGAACGGCTCTGTTTAGAAGAACCTCGTTTACAGTACAAGTTCAACATCGCAGAAAGTGAAAAATGGATAAAGAAGTTGTGGTATTTACTTACAAAGCAATATCACTCAGCAATGAAATCTATGTCATCAGGCCCTTAGCAGCACAATGAGTGGATTCAAGTACGGTGATTCTAACTGAAATAAGTCACACAGAAAAAGAAACATCATAAGATATCACTAATACACGGAATGTAAACTTGGCTACACAGGAACTGAATTACAGAACAGAACAGGGTCTCAAATTTAGAAAACCAACTTATGCTTGCTTAAGGGGAAAGGTGAGTTGGGGTGCTGCATAAAACCAGAGATTGAAATGAGCACAGATAAAGTTCCTTAAGCCAAATACGGAATAGACAAGAGCTACTCCTTGCTCAACGAAATGGACTCAACACCGCATATTAAACGCCTAAGAATGTACCTGACTAGTAAGTACCTTAAAACCTATGGATTGCTATGTCTCCGAAAGAGAATCAAGCATGTGTACAGGGGCATAAACGCAGCAGTGATAGGATTGGAGAGGTTCGGTGAGCAAACGAAGACCCTTTGAAGTCATATTGCATGGTACCCATTCCACGGGTTTCAACTACCCAGGTTTAAGGTATTCTTCCTTCAGCTAAAACGTGCATGTGGAACCCAGAGTATGATCAACCATGTGAATGGGAGACGTGTTCAAATATGTCTCAGTTTTCCTCCCCTGGTACTCGGGTGCAACATTCCAGACGCTTTACTAACACTCTCCCGACTTGGAGAGTCAGCGCCTTTAACCTCCTGTTTGACCCAGTTTGCAATTTCTGCGGAAGATGAACAGGAATAGGGAGAACCAATGACAGAGTAGCTGGAGGTGTCTGGACGGGCAAATTTAACTCTCATTTCCCACCAGGAAGAGGAAATAACCAAAGGCTCAGCGTGCCGTGCCGGAACCAGATTAGGGCCTGAAGCCATCCTGCGGTGTTGCGGCCAGCTCACAAGAAAGCGAGTTGAAGAAAGGAGCTCAGGGGCACTGTAATTCACAAACCTGCAGAGTTATAAATGACAGCTATCGTCCAAAAATATACTGAAGTAAGGCTGCCAAGAGGACTTGAAAGCGGGGCAGAATTGCAGGAAACCGATTTCAGGAGGTAGACTGGAATTGCATTGAAAGCATAGGAAAAGAGGCAGAACGTCCACAATGATGCACTTGGCCAAAAAGGGCGTATGCGTTTTTTCCTGAATATATTCAGGAAAAAACGCATACGCCCTTTTTGGCCAACCAAGCAAGCTTGCAAAGGAAATCTGCACTACAATGAAGTCTCATTTCCCCCCGGTCAAAACGGCCATCTGAAAAAAGTGTAAAATCCAGAAAGGCAGGAAAGGCCATGGAGAACTGGGAGCCTTGTTATGCTGATGGGCGGGATGTAAATTGCCAACAGACACTCGGGAGAAGTGTATGGTGTTTCCTGAAACATCTAAAAAACAAAGCAACAGAGCCTAGGGCACTTCCACTTATGGTCCTATAGCTTAGGGAAATTAAAATAAAAAAGACACAGCCACCCCGAATTTTGGAACGGCTCTGTTTAGAAGAACCTCGTTTATAGTACAAGTTCAACATCGCAGAAAGTGAAAAATGGATAAAGAAGTTGTGGTATTTACTTACAAAGCAATATCACTCAGCAATGAAATCTATGTCATCAGGCCCTTAGCAGCACAATGAGTGGATTCAGGTATGATGATTCTAACTGAAATAAGTCACACAGAAAAAGAAACATCATAAGATATCACTAATACACGGAATGTAAACTTGGCTACACAGGAACTGAATTACAGAACAGAACAGGGTCTCAAATTTAGAAAACCAACTTATGCTTGCTTAAGGGGAAAGGTGAGTTGGGGTGCTGCATAAAACCAGAGATTGAAATGAGCACAGATAAAGTTCCTTAAGCCAAATACGGAATAGACAAGAGCTACTCCTTGCTCAACGAAATGGACTCAACACCGCATATTAAACGCCTAAGAATGTACCTGACTAGTAAGTACCTTAAAACCTATGGATTGCTATGTCTCCGAAAGAGAATCAAGCATGTGTACAGGGGCATAAACGCAGCAGTGATAGGATTGGAGAGGTTCGGTGAGCAAACGAAGACCCTTTGAAGTCATATTGCATGGTACCCATTCCACGGGTTTCAACTACCCAGGTTTAAGGTATTCTTCCTTCAGCTAAAACGTGCATGTGGAACCCAGAGTATGATCAACCATGTGAATGGGAGACGTGTTCAAATATGTCTCAGTTTTCCTCCCCTGGTACTCGGGTGCAACATTCCAAACGCTTTACTAACACTCTCCCGACTTGGAGAGTCAGCGCCTTTAACCTCCTGTTTGACCCAGTTTGCAATTTCTGCGGAAGATGAACAGGAATAGGGAGAACCAATGACAGAGTAGCTGGAGGTGTCTGGACGGGCAAATTTAACTCTCATTTCCCACCAGGAAGAGGAAATAACCAAAGGCTCAGCGTGCCGTGCCGGAACCAGATTAGGGCCTGAAGCCATCCTGCGGTGTTGCGGCCAGCTCACAAGAAAGCGAGTTGAAGAAAGGAGCTCAGGGGCACTGTAATTCACAAACCTGCAGAGTTATAAATGACAGCTATCGTCCAAAAATATACTGAAGTAAGGCTGCCAAGAGGACTTGAAAGCGGGGCAGAATTGCAGGAAACCGATTTCAGGAGGTAGACTGGAATTGCATTGAAAGCATAGGAAAAGAGGCAGAACGTCCACAATGATGCACTTGGCCAAAAAGGGCGTATGCGTTTTTTCCTGAATATATTCAGGAAAAAACGCATACGCCCTTTTTGGCCAACCAAGCAAGCTTGCAAAGGAAATCTGCACTACAATGAAGTCTCATTTCCCCCCGGTCAAAACGGCCATCTGAAAAAAGTGTAAAATCCAGAAAGGCAGGAAAGGCCATGGAGAACTGGGAGCCTTGTTATGCTGATGGGCGGGATGTAAATTGCCAACAGACACTCGGGAGAAGTGTATGGTGTTTCCTGAAACATCTAAAAAACAAAGCAACAGAGCCTAGGGCACTTCCACTTATGGTCCTATAGCTTAGGGAAATTAAAATAAAAAAGACACAGCCACCCCGAAGTTTGGAACGGCTCTGTTTAGAAGAACCTCGTTTATAGTACAAGTTCAACATCGCAGAAAGTGAAAAATGGATAAAGAAGTTGTGGTATTTACTTACAAAGCAATATCACTCAGCAATGAAATCTATGTCATCAGGCCCTTAGCAGCACAATGAGTGGATTCAGGTATGATGATTCTAACTGAAATAAGTCACACAGAAAAAGAAACATCATAAGATATCACTAATACACGGAATGTAAACTTGGCTACACAGGAACTGAATTACAGAACAGAACAGGGTCTCAAATTTAGAAAACCAACTTATGCTTGCTTAAGGGGAAAGGTGAGTTGGGGTGCTGCATAAAACCAGAGATTGAAATGAGCACAGATAAAGTTCCTTAAGCCAAATACGGAATAGACAAGAGCTACTCCTTGCTCAACGAAATGGACTCAACACCGCATATTAAACGCCTAAGAATGTACCTGACTAGTAAGTACCTTAAAACCTATGGATTGCTATGTCTCCGAAAGAGAATCAAGCATGTGTACAGGGGCATAAACGCAGCAGTGATAGGATTGGAGAGGTTCGGTGAGCAAACGAAGACCCTTTGAAGTCATATTGCATGGTACCCATTCCACGGGTTTCAACTACCCAGGTTTAAGGTATTCTTCCTTCAGCTAAAACGTGCATGTGGAACCCAGAGTATGATCAACCATGTGAATGGGAGACGTGTTCAAATATGTCTCAGTTTTCCTCCCCTGGTACTCGGGTGCAACATTCCAGACGCTTTACTAACACTCTCCCGACTTGGAGAGTCAGCGCCTTTAACCTCCTGTTTGACCCAGTTTGCAATTTCTGCGGAAGATGAACAGGAATAGGGAGAACCAATGACAGAGTAGCTGGAGGTGTCTGGACGGGCAAATTTAACTCTCATTTCCCACCAGGAAGAGGAAATAACCAAAGGCTCAGCGTGCCGTGCCGGAACCAGATTAGGGCCTGAAGCCATCCTGCGGTGTTGCGGCCAGCTCACAAGAAAGCGAGTTGAAGAAAGGAGCTCAGGGGCACTGTAATTCACAAACCTGCAGAGTTATAAATGACAGCTATCGTCCAAAAATATACTGAAGTAAGGCTGCCAAGAGGACTTGAAAGCGGGGCAGAATTGCAGGAAACCGATTTCAGGAGGTAGACTGGAATTGCATTGAAAGCATAGGAAAAGAGGCAGAACGTCCACAATGATGCACTTGGCCAAAAAGGGCGTATGCGTTTTTTCCTGAATATATTCAGGAAAAAACGCATACGCCCTTTTTGGCCAACCAAGCAAGCTTGCAAAGGAAATCTGCACTACAATGAAGTCTCACTTCCCCCCGGTCAAAACGGCCATCTGAAAAAAGTGTAAAATCCAGAAAGGCAGGAAAGGCCATGGAGAACTGGGAGCCTTGTTATGCTGATGGGCGGGATGTAAATTGCCAACAGACACTCGGGAGAAGTGTATGGTGTTTCCTGAAACATCTAAAAAACAAAGCAACAGAGCCTAGGGCACTTCCACTTATGGTCCTATAGCTTAGGGAAATTAAAATCAAAAAGACACAGCCACCCCGAAGTTTGGAACGGCTCTGTTTAGAAGAACCTCGTTTATAGTACAAGTTCAACATCGCAGAAAGTGAAAAATGGATAAAGAAGTTGTGGTATTTACTTACAAAGCAATATCACTCAGCAATGAAATCTATGTCATCAGGCCCTTAGCAGCACAATGAGTGGATTCAGGTATGATGATTCTAACTGAAATAAGTCACACAGAAAAAGAAACATCATAAGATATCACTAATACACGGAATGTAAACTTGGCTACACAGGAACTGAATTACAGAACAGAACAGGGTCTCAAATTTAGAAAACCAACTTATGCTTGCTTAAGGGGAAAGGTGAGTTGGGGTGCTGCATAAAACCAGAGATTGAAATGAGCACAGATAAAGTTCCTTAAGCCAAATACGGAATAGACAAGAGCTACTCCTTGCTCAACGAAATGGACTCAACACCGCATATTAAACGCCTAAGAATGTACCTGACTAGTAAGTATCTTAAAACCTATGGATTGCTATGTCTCCAAAAGAGAATCAAGCATGTGTACAGGGGCATAAACGCAGCAGTGATAGGATTGGAGAGGTTCGGTGAGCAAATGAAGACCCTTTGAAGTCATATTGCATGGTACCCATTCCACGGGTTTCAACTACCCAGGTTTAAGGTATTCTTCCTTCAGCTAAAACATGCATGTGGGACCCAGAGTATGATCAACGGTGTGAACGGGAGACGTGTTCAAATATGTCTCAGTTTTCCTCCCCTGGTACTCGGGTGCAACATTCCAGAGGCTTTACTAACACTCTCCCCACTTGGAGAGTCAGCGCCTTTAACCTCCTGTTTGGCCCAGTTTGCAATTTCTGCGGAAGATGAACAGGAATAGCGAGAACCAATGAGAGACTAGCTGGAGGAGTCTGGACGGGCAAATTTAACTCTCATTTCCCACCAGGAAGAGGAAATAACCAAAGGCTCAGCGTGCCGTGCCGGAACCAGATTAGGGCCTGAAGCCATCCTGCGGTGTTGCGGCCAGCTCACAAGAAAGCGAGTTGAAGAAAGGAGCTCAGTTGCACTGTAATTCACAAACCTGCAGAGTTATAAATGACAGCTATCGTCCAAAAATATACTGAAGTAAGGCTGCCAAGAGGACTTGAAAGCGGGGCAGAATTGCAGGAAACCGATTTCAGGAGGTAGACTGGAATTGCATTGAAAGCATAGGAAAAGAGGCAGAACGTCCACAATGATGCACTTGGCCAAAAAGGGCGTATGCGTTTTTTCCTGAATATATTCAGGAAAAAACGCATACGCCCTTTTTGGCCAACCAAGCAAGCTTGCAAAGGAAATCTGCACTACAATGAAGTCTCACTTCCCCCCGGTCAAAAGGGCCATCTGAAAAAAGTGTAAAATCCAGAAAGGCAGGACAGGCCATGGAGAACTGGGAGCCTTGTTATGCTGATGGGCGGGATGTAAATTGCCAACAGACACTCGGGAGAAGTGTATGGTGTTTCCTGAAACATCTAAAAAACAAAGCAACAGAGCCTAGGGCACTTCCACTTATGGTCCTATAGCTTAGGGAAATTAAAATCAAAAAGACACAGCCACCCCGAAGTTTGGAACGGCTCTCTTTACAAGAACCTCGTTTACAATACAAGTTCAACATCGCAGAAAGTGAAAAATGGATAAAGAAGTTGTGGTATTTACTTACAAAGCAATATCACTCAGCAATGAAATCTATGTCATCAGGCCCTTAGCAGCACAATGAGTGGATTCAGGTATGATGATTCTAACTGAAATAAGTCACACAGAAAAAGAAACATCATAAGATATCACTAATACACGGAATGTAAACTTGGCTACACAGGAACTGAATTACAGAACAGAACAGGGTCTCAAATTTAGAAAACCAACTTATGCTTGCTTAAGGGGAAAGGTGAGTTGGGGTGCTGCATAAAACCAGAGATTGGAATGAGCACAGATAAAGTTCCTTAAGCCAAATATGGAATAGACAAGAGCTACTCCTTGCTCAACGAAATGGACTCAACACCGCATATTAAACGCCTAAGAATGTACCTGACTAGTAAGTATCTTAAAACCTATGGATTGCTATGTCTCCAAAAGAGAATCAAGCATGTGTACAGGGGCATAAACGCAGCAGTGATAGGATTGGAGAGGTTCGGTGAGCAAATGAAGACCCTTTGAAGTCATATTGCATGGTACCCATTCCACGGGTTTCAACTACCCAGGTTTAAGGTATTCTTCCTTCAGCTAAAACATGCATGTGGGACCCAGAGTATGATCAACGGTGTGAACGGGAGACGTGTTCAAATATGTCTCAGTTTTCCTCCCCTGGTACTCGGGTGCAACATTCCAGAGGCTTTACTAACACTCTCCCCACTTGGAGAGTCAGCGCCTTTAACCTCCTGTTTGGCCCAGTTTGCAATTTCTGCGGAAGATGAACAGGAATAGCGAGAACCAATGAGAGACTAGCTGGAGGTGTCTGGACGGGCAAATTTAACTCTCATTTCCCACCAGGAAGAGGAAATAACCAAAGGCTCAGCGTGCCGTGCCGGAACCAGATTAGGGCCTGAAGCCATCCTGCGGTGTTGCGGCCAGCTCACAAGAAAGCGAGTTGAAGAAAGGAGCTCAGTTGCACTGTAATTCACAAACCTGCAGAGTTATAAATGACAGCTATCGTCCAAAAATATACTGAAGTAAGGCTGCCAAGAGGACTTGAAAGCGGGGCAGAATTGCAGGAAACCGATTTCAGGAGGTAGACTGGAATTGCATTGAAAGCATAGGAAAAGAGGCAGAACGTCCACAATGATGCACTTGGCCAAAAAGGGCGTATGCGTTTTTTCCTGAATATATTCAGGAAAAAACGCATACGCCCTTTTTGGCCAACCAAGCAAGCTTGCAAAGGAAATCTGCACTACAATGAAGTCTCACTTCCCCCCGGTCAAAAGGGCCATCTGAAAAAAGTGTAAAATCCAGAAAGGCAGGACAGGCCATGGAGAACTGGGAGCCTTGTTATGCTGATGGGCGGGATGTAAATTGCCAACAGACACTCGGGAGAAGTGTATGGTGTTTCCTGAAACATCTAAAAAACAAAGCAACAGAGCCTAGGGCACTTCCACTTATGGTCCTATAGTCTAGGGAAATTAAAATCAAAAAGACACAGCCACCCCAAAATTTGGGATGCCTCTGTTTACAAGAACATCGTTGACCGTACAAGTTCAACATCACAGAAAGTGAAAAATGGATAAAGAACTTGTGGTACTTACGTACAATGCAGTATCACTCAGCAATGAAATCTATGTCATCAGGCCCGTAGCAGCATAATGAGTGGATTCAGGTACGATGATTCTAACTGAAATAAGTCACACAGAAAAAGAAACATCATAAGATATCAGTAATACACGGAATGTAAACTTGGCTACACAGGAACTGAATTCCAAAACAGAACAGGGTCTCAAATTTAGAAAACCAACTTATGCTTGCTTAAGGGGAAAGGTGAGTTGGGGTGCTGCATAAAACCAGAGATTGAAATGAGCACAGATAAAGTTCCTTAAGCCAAATATGGAATAGACAAGAGCTACTCCTTGCTCAACGAAATGGACGGAACACCCCATATTAAACGCCTAAGAATGTACCTGACTAGTAAGTATCTTAAAACCTATGGATTGCTATGTCTCCAAAAGAGAATCAAGCGTGTGTACAGGGGCATAAACACAGCAGTGATAGGACTGGAGAGGTTCGGTGAGCAAATGAAGACCCTTTGAAGTCATATTGCATGGTACCCATTCCACGGGTTTCAACTACCCAGGTTTAAGGTATTCTTCCTTCAGCTAAAATATGCATGTGGAACCCAGAGTATGATCAACCGTGTGAACGGGACACGTGTTCAAATATGTCTCAGTTTTCCTCCCCTGGTACTCGGGTCCAACATTCCAGACGCTTTACTAACACTCTCCCCACTTGGAGAGTCAGCGCCTTTAACCTCCTGTTTGGCCCAGTTTGCAATTTCTGTGGAAGATGAACAGGAATAGCGAGAACCAATGAGAGACTAGCTGGAGGTGTCTGGACGGGCAAATTTAACTCTCATTTCCCACCAGGAAGAGGAAATAACCAAAGGCTCAGCGTGCCGTGCCGGAACCAGATTAGGGCCTGAAGCCATCCTGCGGTGTTGAGGCCAGCTCACAAGAAAGCGAGTTGAAGAAAGGAGATCAGGGGCACTGTAATTCACAAACATGCAGAGTTATAAATGACAGATATAGTCCAAAAATATACTGAAGTAAGGCTGCCAAAAGGACTTGAAAGCGGGGCAGAATTGCAGGAAACCGATTTCAGGAGGTAGACTGGAATTGCATTGAAAGCATAGGAAAAGAGGCAGAACGTCCACAATGATGCACTTGGCCAAAAAGGGCGTATGCGTTTTTTCCTGAATATGTTCAGGAAAAAACGCATACGCCCTTTTTGGCCAACCAAGCAAGCTTGCAAAGGAAATCTGCACTACAATGAAGTCTCACTTCCCCCCGGTCAAAAGGGCCATCTGAAAAAAGTGTAAAATCCAGAAAGGCAGGACAGGCCATGGAGAACTGGGAGCCTTGTTATGCTGATGGGCGGGATGTAAATTGCCAACAGACAGTCGGGAGAAGTGTATGGTGTTTCCTGAAACATCTAAAAAACAAAGCAACAGAGCCTAGGGCACTTCCACTTATGGTCCTATAGCTTAGGGAAATTAAAATCAAAAAGACACAGCCACCCCAAAGTTTGGGACGCCTCTGTTTACAAGAACCTCGTTTACAGTAGAAGTTCAACATCGCAGAAAGTGAAAAATGGATAAAGAAGTTGTGGTATTTACTTACAAAGCAATATCACTCAGCAATGAAATCTATGTCATCAGGCCCTTAGCAGCACAATGAGTGGATTCAGGTATGATGATTCTAACTGAAATAAGTCACACAGAAAAAGAAACATCATAAGATATCACTAATACACGGAATGTAAACTTGGCTACACAGGAACTGAATTACAGAACAGAACAGGGTCTCAAATTTAGAAAACCAACTTATGCTTGCTTAAGGGGAAAGGTGAGTTGGGGTGCTGCATAAAACCAGAGATTGAAATGAGCACAGATAAAGTTCCTTAAGGCAAATATGGAATAGACAAGAGCTACTCCTTGCTCAACGAAATGGACTCAACACCGCATATTAAACGCCTAAGAATGTACCTGACTAGTAAGTATCTTAAAACTTATGGATTGCTATGTCTCCGAAAGAGAATCAAGCATGTGTACAGGGGCATAAACGCAGCAGTGATAGGATTGGAGAGGTTCGGTGAGCAAATGAAGACCCTTTGAAGTCATATTGCATGGTACCCATTCCACGGGTTTCAACTACCCAGGTTTAAGGTATTCTTCCTTCAGCTAAAACATGCATGTGGAACCTAGAGTATGATCAACCGTGTGATCGGGAGACGTGTTCAAATATGTCTCAGTTTTCGTACCCTGGTACTCGGGTGCAACATTCCAGACGCTTTACTAACACTCTCCCCACTTGGAGAGTCAGCGCCTTTAACCTCCTGTTTGGCCCAGTTTGCAATTTCTGCGGAAGATGAACAGGAATAGCGAGAACCAATGAGAGACTAGCTGGAGGTGTCTGGACGGGCAAATTTAACTCTCATTTCCCACCAGGAAGAGGAAATAACCAAAGGCTCAGCGTGCCGTGCCGGAACCGGATTAGGGCCTGAAGCCATCCTGCGGTGTTGCAGCCAGCTCAAAAGAAAGCGAGTTGAAGAAAGGAGCTCAGGGGCACTATAATTCACAAACCTGCAGAGTTATAAATGACAGCTATCGTCCAAAAATATACTGAAGTAAGGCTGCCAAGAGGACTTGAAAGCGGGGCAGAATTGCAGGAAACCGATTTCAGGAGGTAGACTGGAATTGCATTGAAAGCATAGGAAAAGAGGCAGAACGTCCACAATGATGCACTTGGCCAAAAAGGGCGTATGCGTTTTTTCCTGAATATATTCAGGAAAAAACGCATACGCCCTTTTTGGCCAACCAAGCAAGCTTGCAAAGGAAATCTGCACTACAATGAAGTCTCAATTCCCCCCGGTCAAAAGGGCCATCTGAAAAAAGTGTAAAATCCAGAAAGGCAGGACAGGCCATGGAGAACTGGGAGCCTTGTTATGCTGATGGGCGGGATGTAAATTGCCAACAGACACTCGGGAGAAGTGTATGGTGTTTCCTGAAACATCTAAAAAACAAAGCTACAGAGCCTAGGGCACTTCCTCTTATGGTCCTATAGTTTAGGGAAATTAAAATCAAAAAGACACAGCCACCCCAAAATTTGGGATGCCTCTGTTTACAAGAACCTCGTTTACCGTACAAGTTCAATATCACAGAAAGTGAAAAATGGATAAAGAACTTGTGGTACTTACGTACAATGCAGTATCACTCAGCAATGAAATCTATGTCATCAGGCCCGTAGCAGCATAATGAGTGGATTCAGGTACGATGATTCTAACTGAAATAAGTCACACAGCAAAAGAAACATCATAAGATATCAGTAATACATGGAATGTAAACTTGGCTACACAGGAACTGAATTCCAAAACAGAACAGGGTCTCAAATTTAGAAAACCAACTTATGCTTGCTTAAGGGGAAAGGTGAGTTGGGGTGCTGCATAAAACCAGAGATTGAAATGAGCACAGATAAAGTTCCTTAAGCCAAATATGGAATAGACAAGAGCTACTCCTTGCTCAACGAAATGGACGGAACACCCCATATTAAACGCCTAAGAATGTACCTGACTAGTAAGTATCTTAAAACCTATGGATTGCTATGTCTCCAAAAGAGAATCAAGCGTGTGTACAGGGGCATAAACACAGCAGTGATAGGATTGGAGAGGTTCGGTGAGCAAATGAAGACCCTTTGAAGTCATATTGCATGGTACCCATTCCACGGGTTTCAACTACCCAGGTTTAAGGTATTCTCCCTTCAGCTAAAACATGCATGTGGAACCCAGAGTATGATCAACCGTGTGAACGGGAGACGTGTTCAAATATGTCTCAGTTTTCCTCCCCTGGTACTCGGGTCCATCATTCCAGACGCTTTACTAACACTCTCCCCACTTGGAGAGTCAGCGCCTTTAATCTCCTGTTTGGCCCAGTTTGCAATTTCTGTGGAAGATGAACAGGAATAGCGAGAACCAATGACAGACTAGCTGGAGGTGTCTGGACGGGCAAATTTAACTCTCATTTCCCACCAGGAAGAGGAAATAACCAAAGGCTCAGCGTGCCGTGCCGGAACCAGATTAGGGCCTGAAGCCATCCTGCGGTGTTGAGGCCAGCTCACAAGAAAGCGAGTTGAAGAAAGGAGATCAGGGGCACTGTAATTAACAAACATGCAGAGTTATAAATGACAGCTATAGTCCAAAAATATACTGAAGTAAGGCTGCCAAGAGGACTTGAAAGCGGGGCAGAATTGCAGGAAACCGATTTCAGGAGGTAGACTGGAATTGCATTGAAAGCATAGGAAAAGAGGCAGAACGTCCACAATGATGCACTTGGCCAAAAAGGGCGTATGCGTTTTTTCCTGAATATGTTCAGGAAAAAACGCGTACGCCCTTTTTGGCCAACCAAGCAAGCTTGCAAAGGAAATCTGCACTACAATGAACTCTCACTTCCCCCCGGTCAAAAGGGCCATCTGAAAAAAGTGTAAAATCCAGAAAGGCAGGACAGGCCATGGAGAACTGGGAGCCTTGTTATGCTGATGGGCGGGATGTAAATTGCCAACAGACACTCGGGAGAAGTGTATGGTGTTTCCTGAAACATCTAAAAAACAAAGCAACAGAGCCTAGGGCACTTCCACTTATGGTCCTATAGCTTAGGGAAATTAAAATCAAAAAGACACAGCCACCCCAAAGTTTGGGACGCCTCTGTTTACAAGAACCTCGTTTACAGTAGAAGTTCAACATCGCAGAATGTGAAAAATGGATAAAGAAGTTGTGGTATTTACTTACAAAGCAATATCACACAGCAATGAAATCTATGTCATCAGGCCCTTAGCAGCACAATGAGTGGATTCAGGTATGATGATTCTAACTGAAATAAGTCACACAGAAAAAGAAACATCATAAGATATCAGTAATACACGGAATGTAAACTTGGCTACACAGGAACTGAATTACAGAACAGAACAGGGTCTCAAATTTAGAAAACCAACTTATGCTTGCTTAAGGGGAAAGGTGAGTTGGGGTGCTGCTTAAAACCAGAGATTGAAATGAGCACAGATAAAGTTCCTTAAGCCAAATATGGAATAGACAAGAGCTACTCCTTGCTCAACGAAATGGACTCAACACCGCATATTAAACGCCTAAGAATGTACCTGACTAGTAAGTATCTTAAAACCTATGGATTGCTATGTCTCCGAAAGAGAATCAAGCATGTGTACAGGGGCATAAACGCAGCAGTGATAGGATTGGAGAGGTTCGGTGAGCAAATGAAGACCCTTTGAAGTCATATTGCATGGTACCCATTCCACGGGTTTCAACTACCCAGGTTTAAGGTATTCTTCCTTCAGCTAAAACATGCATGTGGAACCTAGAGTATGATCAACCGTGTGATCGGGAGACGTGTTCAAATATGTCTCAGTTTTCGTACCCTGGTACTCGGGTGCAACATTCCAGACGCTTTACTAACACTCTCCCCACTTGGAGAGTCAGCGCCTTTAACCTCCTGTTTGGCCCAGTTTGCAATTTCTGCGGAAGATGAACAGGAATAGGGAGAACCAATGAGAGACTAGCTGGAGGTGTCTGGACGGGCAAATTTAACTCTCATTTCCCACCAGGAAGAGGAAATAACCAAAGGCTCAGCGTGCCGTGCCGGAACCGGATTAGGGCCTGAAGCCATCCTGCGGTGTTGCAGCCAGCTCAAAAGAAAGCGAGTTGAAGAAAGGAGCTCAGGGGCACTATAATTCACAAACCTGCAGAGTTATAAATGACAGCTATCGTCCAAAAATATACTGAAGTAAGGCTGCCAAGAGGACTTGAAAGCAGGGCAGAATTGCAGGAAACCGATTTCAGGAGGTAGACTGGAATTGCATTGAAAGCATAGGAAAAGAGGCAGAACGTCCACAATGATGCACTTGGCCAAAAAGGGTGTATGCGTTTTTTCCTGAATATATTCAGGAAAAAACGCATACGCCCTTTTTGGCCAACCAAGCAAGCTTGCAAAGGAAATCTGCACTACAATGAAGTCTCACTTCCCCCCTGTCAAACGGGCCATCTGAAAAAAATGTAAAATCCAGAAAGGCAGGACAGGCCATGGAGAACAGGGAGCCTTGTTATGCTGATGGGCGGGATGTAATTTGCCAACAGACACTCGGGAGAAGTGTATGGTGTTTCCTGAAACATCTAAAAAACAAAGCAACAGAGCCTAGGGCACTTCCACTTATGGTCCTATAGTTTAGGGAAATTAAAATCAAAAAGACACAGCCACCCCAAAATTTGGGATGCCTCTGTTTACAAGAACCTCGTTTACCGTACAAGTTCAATATCACAGAAAGTGAAAAATGGATAAAGAACTTGTGGTACTTACGTACAATGCAGTATCACTCAGCAATGAAATCTATGTCATCAGGCCCGTAGCAGCATAATGAGTGGATTCAGGTACGATGATTCTAACTGAAATAAGTCACACAGCAAAAGAAACATCATAAGATATCAGTAATACACGGAATGTAAACTTGGCTACACAGGAACTGAATTACAGAACAGAACAGGGTCTCAAATTTAGAAAACCAACTTATGCTTGCTTAAGGGTAAAGGTGAGTTGGGGTGCTGCATAAAACCAGAGATTGAAATGAGCACAGATAAAGTTCCTTAAGCCAAATATGGAATAGACAAGAGCTACTCCTTGCTCAACGAAATGGACTCAACACCGCATATTAAACGCCTAAGAATGTACCTGACTAGTAAGTATCTTAAAACCTATGGATTGCTATGTCTCCGAAAGAGAATCAAGCATGTGTACAGGGGCATAAACGCAGCAGTGATAGGATTGGAGAGGTTCGGTGAGCAGATGAAGACCCTTTGAAGTCATATTGCATGGTACCCATTCCACGGGTTTCAACTACCCAGGTTTAAGGTATTCTTCCTACAGCTAAAACATGCATGTGGAACCCAGAGTATGATCAACCGTGTGAACGGGAGACGTGTTCAAATATGTCTCAGTTTAAGTACCCTGGTACTCGGATGCAACATTCCAGATGCTTTACTAACACTCTCCCGACTTAGAGAGTCAGTCCCTTTAACCTCCTCTTTGACCCTGTTTGCAATTTCTGTGGAAGATGAACAGGAATAGGGAGAACCAATGAGAGACTAGCTGGATTTGTCTGGACGGGCAAATTTAACTCTCATTTCCCACCAGGAAGAGGAAATAACCAAAGGCTCAGTGTGCCGTGCCTGAACCAGATTAGGGCCTGAAGCCATCCTGCGGTGTTGCGGCCAGCTCAAAAGAAAGCGAGTTGAAGAAAGGAGCTCAGGGGCACTGTAATTCACAAACCTGCAGAGTTATAAATGACAGCTCTCGTCCAAAAATATACTGAAGTAAGGCTTCCAAGAGGACTTGAAAGCGGGGCAGAATTGCAGGAAACCGATTTCAGGAGGTAGACTGGAATTGCATTGAAAGCATAGGAAAAGAGGCAGAACGTCCACAATGATGCACTTGGCCAAAAAGGGCGTATGCGTTTTTTCCTGAATATATTCAGGAAAAAACGCATACGCCCTTTTTGGCCAACCAAGCAAGCTTGCAAAGGAAATCTGCACTAGAATGAAGTCTCACTTCCCCCCGGTCAAAAGGGCCATCTGAAAAAAGTGTAAAATCCAGAAAGGCAGGACAGGCCATGTAGAACTGGGAGCCTTGTTATGCTGATGGGCGGGATGTAAATTGCCAACAGACACTCGGGAGAAGTGTATGGTGTTTCCTGAAACATCTAAGAAACAAAGGAACAGAACCTAGGGCACTTCCACTTATGGTCCTATAGCTTAGGGAAATTAAAATCAAAAAGACACAGCCACCCCAAAGTTTGGGACGCCTCTGTTTACAAGAACCTCGTTTACTGTACAAGTGCAATATCACAGAAAGTGAAAAATGGATAAAGAACTTGTGGTACTTACGTACAATGCAGTATCACTCAGCAATGAAATCTATGTCATCAGGCCCGTAGCAGCATAATGAGTGGATTCAGGTACGATGATTCTAACTGAAATAAGTCACACAGAAAAAGAAACATCATAAGATATCACTAATACACGGAATGTAAACTTGGCTACACAGGAACTGAATTCCAAAACAGAACAGGGTCTCAAATTTAGAAAACCAACTTATGCTTGCTTAAGGGGAAAGGTGAGTTGGGGTGCTGCATAAAACCAGAGATTGAAATGAGCACAGATAAAGTTCCTTAAGCCAAATATGGAATAGACAAGAGCTACTCCTTGCTCAACGAAATGGACTCAACACCTCATATTAAACGCCTAAGAATGTACCTGACTAGTAAGTATCTTAAAACCTATGGATTGCTACGTCTCCAAAAGAGAATCAAGCATGTGTACAGGGGCATAAACGCAGCAGTGATAGGATTGGAGAGGTTCGGTGAGCAAATGAAGACCCTTTGAAGTCATATTGCATGGTACCCATTCCACGGGTCTCAACTCTCCAGGTTTAAGGTATTCTTCCTTCAGCTAAAACATGCATGTGGAACCCAGAGTATTATCAACCGTGTGAACGGGAGACGTGTTCATATATGTCTCAGTTTTCCTCCCCTGGTACTCGGGTGCAACATTCCAGACGCTTTACTAACACTCTCCCCACTTGGAGAGTCAGCGCCTTTAACCTCCTGTTTGGCCCAGTTTGCAATTTCTGCGGAAGATGAACAGGAATAGGGAGAACCAATGAGAGACTAGCTGGAGGTGTCTGGACGGGCAAATTTAACTCTCATTTCCCACCAGGAAGAGGAAATAACCAAAGGCTCAGCGTGCCATGCCGGAACCAGATTAGGGCCTGAAGCCATCCTGCGGTGTTGCGGCCAGGTCACAAGAAAGCGAGTTGAAGAAAGGATTTCAGGGGCACTGTAATTCACAAACCTGCAGAGTTATAAATGACAACTATCGTCCAACAGTATACTGAAGTAAGGCTGCCAAGAGGACTTGAAAGCGGGGCAGAATTGCAGGAAACCGATTTCAGGAGGTAGACTGGAATTGCATTGAAAGCATAGAAAAAGAGGCAGAACGTCCACAATGATGCACTTGGCCAAAAAGGGCATATGCGTTTTTTCCTGAATATGTTCAGGAAAAAACGCATATGCACTTTTTGGCCAACCAAGCAAGCTTGCAAAGGAAATCTGCACTACAATGAAGTCTCACTTCCCCCCGGTCAAAACGGCCATCTGAAAAAAGTGTAAAATCCAGAAAGGCAGGACAGGCCATGGAGAACTGGGAGCCTTGTTATGCTGATGGGCGGGATGTAAATTGCCAACAGACACTCGGGATAAGTGTATGGTGTTTCCTGAAACATCTAAAAAACAAAGCAACAGAGCCTAGGGCACTTCCACTTATGGTCCTATAGCTTAGGGAAATTAAAATCAAAAAGACACAGCCACCCCAAAGTTTGGGACGCCTCTGTTTACAAGAACCTCGTTTACTGTACAAGTTCAATATCACAGAAAGTGAAAAATGGATAAAGAACTTGTGGTACTTACGTATAATTCAGTTTCACTCAGCAATGAAATCTATGTCATCAGGCCCGTAGCAGCATAATGAGTGGATTCAGGTACGATGATTCTAACTGAAATAAGTCACACAGAAAAAGAAACATCATAAGATATCACTAATACACGGAATGTAAACTTGGCTACACAGGAACTGAATTCCAAAACAGAACAGGGTCTCAAATTTAGAAAACCAACTTAAGCTTGCTCAAGGGGAAAGGTGAGTTGGGGTGCTGCATAAAACCAGAGATTGAAATGAGCACAGATAAAGTTCCTTAAGCCAAATATGGAATAGACAAGAGCTACTCCTTGCTCAACGAAATAGACTCAACACCCCATATTAAACGCCTAAGAATGTACCTGACTAGTAAGTATCTTAAAACCTATGGATTGCTATGTCTCCGAAAGAGAATCAAGCATGTGTACAGGGGCATAAACGCAGCAGTGATAGGATTGGAGAGGTTCGGTGAGCAAATGAAGACCCTTTGAAGTCATATTTCATGGTACCCATTCCACGGGTCTCAACTCTCCAGGTTTAAGGTATTCTTCCTTCAGCTAAAACATGCATGTAGAACCCAGAGTATGATCAACCGGGTGAACGGGACACGTGTTCAAATATGTCTCAGTTTTCCTACCCTGGTACTGGGGTGCAACATTCCAGACGCTTTACTAACACTCTCCCCACTTGGAGAGTCAGCGCCTTTAACCTCCTGTTTGGCCCAGTTTGCAATTTCTGCGGAAGATGAACAGGAATAGGGAGAACCAATGAGAGACTAGCTGGAGGTGTCTGGACGGGCAAATTTAACTCTCATTTCCCACCAGGAAGAGGAATTAACCAAAGGCTCAGCGTGCCGTGCCGGAACCAGATTAGGGCCTGAAGCCATCCTGCGGTGTTGCGGCCAGCTCAAAAGAAAGTGAGTTGAAGAAAGGAGCTCAGGGGCACTGTAATTCACAAACCTGCAGAGTTATAAATGACAGCTATCGTCCAAAAATATACTGAAGTAAGGCTGCCAAGAGGACTTGAAAGCGGGGCAGAATTGCAGGAAACCGATTTCAGGAGGTAGACTGGAATTGCATTGAAAGCATAGGAAAAGAGGCAGAACGTCCACAATGATGCACTTGGCCAAAAAGGGCGTATGCGTTTTTTCCTGAATATATTCAGGATAAAACGCATACGCCCTTTTTGGCCAACCAAGCAAGCTTGCAAAGGAAATCTGCACTACAATGAACTCTCACTTCCCCCCGGTCAAAAGGGCCATCTGAAAAAAGTGTAAAATCCAGAAAGGCAGGACAGGCCATGGTGAACTGGAAGCCTTGTTATGCTGATGGGCGGGATGTAAATTGCCAACAGACAGTCGGGAGAAGTGTATGGTGTTTCCTGAAACATCTAAGAAACAAAGCAACAGAGCCTAGGGCACTTCCACTTATGGTCCTATAGCTTAGGGAAATTAAAATCAAAAAGACACAGCCACCCCAAAGTTTGGAACGGCTCTGTTTACAAGAACCTCGTTTACAGTACAAGTTCAACATCGCAGAAAGTGAAAAATGGATAAAGAAGTTGTGGTATTTACTTACAAAGCAATATCACTCAGCAATGAAATCTATGTCATCAGGCCCTTAGCAGCACAATGAGTGGATTCAGGTATGATGATTCTAACTGAAATAAGTCACACAGAAAAAGAAACATCATAAGATATCAGTAATACACGGAATGTAAACTTGGCTACACAGGAACTGAATTTCAGAACAGAACAGGGTCTCAAATTTAGAAAACCAACTTATGCTTGCTTAAGGGGAAAGGTGAGTTGGGGTGCTGCATAAAACCAGAGATTGAAATGAGCACAAATAAAGTTCCTTAAGCCAAATATGGAATAGACAAGAGCTACTCCTTGCTCAACGAAATGGACTCAACACCGCATATTAAACGCCTAAGAATGTACCTGACTAGTAAGTATCTTAAAGCCTATGGATTGCTATGTCTCCAAAAGAGAATCAAGCATGTGTACAGGGGCATAAACGCAGCAGTGATAGGATTGGAGAGGTTCGGTGAGCAAACGAAGACCCTTTGAAGTCATATTGCATGGTACCCATTCCACGGGTTTCAACTACCCAGGTTTATTGTATTCTTCCTTCAGCTAAAACATGCATGTGGAACCCAGAGTATGATCAACCATGTGAGCGGGAGACGTGTTCAAATATGTCTCAGTTTTCGTACCCTGGTACTTCAGTGCAACATTCCAGACGCTTTACTAACACTCTCCCGACTTGGAGCGTCAGTCCCTTTAACCTCCTCTTTGGCCCAGTTTGCAATTTCTGCGGAAGATGAACAGGAATAGCGAGAACCAATGAGAGACTAGCTGGAGGTGTCTGGACGGGCAAATTTAACTCTCATTTCCCACCAGGAAGAGGAATTAACCAAAGGCTCAGCGTGCCGTGCCGGAACCAGATTAGGGCCTGAAGCCATCCTGCGGTGTTGCGGCCAGTTCAAAAGAAAGCGAGTTGAAGAAAGGAGCTCAGGGGCACTGTAATTCACAAGCCTGCAGAGTTATAAATGACAGCTATCGTCCAAAAATATACTGAAGTAAGGCTGCCAAGAGGACTTGAAAGCAGGGCAGAATTGCAGGAAACCGATTTCAGGAGGTAGACTGGAATTGCATTGAAAGCATAGGAAAAGAGGCAGAACGTCCACAATGATGCACTTGGCCAAAAAGTGCGTATGCGTTTTTTCCTGAATATATTCAGGAAAAAACGCATACGCCCTTTTTGGCCAACCAAGCAAGCTTGCAAAGGAAATCTGCACTACAATGAAGTCTCACTTCCCCCTGGTCAAAAGGGACATCTGAAAAAAGTGTTAAATCCAGAAAGGCAGGACAGGCCATGGAGAACTGGGAGCCTTGTTATGCTGATGGGCGGGATGTAAATTGCCAACAGACACTCGGGAGAAGTGTATGGTGTTTCCTGAAACATCTTAAAAACAAAGCAACAGAGCGTAGGGCACTTCCACTTATGGTCCTATAGCTTAGGGAAATTAAAATCAAAAAGACACAGCCACCCCAAAGTTTGGGACGCCTCTGTTTACAAGAACCTCGTTTACCGTACAAGTTCAATATCACAGAAAGTGAAAAATGGATAAAGAACTTGTGGTACTTACGTACAATGCAGTATCACTCAGCAATGAAATCTATGTCATCAGGCCCGTAGCAGCACAATGAGTGGATTCAGTTACGATGATTCTAACTGAAATAATTCACACAGGAAAAGAAACATCATAAGATATCACTAATTCACGGAATGTAAACTTGGCTGCACAGGAACTGAATTCCAAAACAGAACAGGGTCTCAAATTTAGAAAACCAACTTATGCTTGCTTAAGGGGAAAGGTGAGTTGGGGTGCTGCATAAAACCAGAGATTGAAATGAGCACAGATAAAGTTCCTTAAGCCAAATATGGAATAGACAAGAGCTACTCCTTGCTCAAAGAAATGGACTCAACACCCCATATTAAACGCCTAAGAATGTACCTGACTAGTAAGTATCTTAAAACCTATGGATTGCTACGTCTCCAAAAGAGAATCAAGCGTGTGTTCAGGGGTATAAACGCAGCAGTGATAGGATTGGAGAGGTTCGGTGAGCAAATGAAGACCCTTTGAAGTCATATTGCATGGTACCCATTACACGGGTCTCAACTCTCCAGGTTTAAGGTATTGTTCCTTCAGCTAAAACATGCATGTGGAACCCAGAGTATGATCAACCATGTGAGCGGGAGACGTGTTCAAATATGTCTCAGTTTTCGTACCCTAGTACTCGGGTGCAAAATTCCAGACGCTTTACTAACACTCTCCCGACTTGGAGAGTCAGTCCCTTTAACCTCCTGTTTGGCCCAGTTTGCAATTTCTGCGGAAGATGAACAGGAATAGCGAGAACCAATGAGAGACTAGCTGGAGGTGTCTGGACGGGCAAATTTAACTATCATTTCCCACCAGGAAGAGGAATTAACCAAAGGTTCAGCGTGCCGTGCCGGAACCAGATTAGGGCCTGAAGCCATCCTGCGGTGTTGCGGCCAGGTCACAAGAAAGCAAGTTGAAGAAAGGAGCTCAGGGGCACTGTAATTCACAAACCTGCAGAGTTATAAATGACAGCTATCGTCCAAAAATATACTGAAGTAAGCCTTGCAAGAGGACTTGAAAGCGGGGCAGAATTGCAGGAAACCGATTTCAGGAGGTAGACTGGAATTGCATTGAAAGCATAGGAAAAGAGGCAGAACGTCCACAATGATGCACTTGGCCAAAAAGTGCGTATGCGTTTTTTCCTGAATATATTCAGGAAAAAACGCAAACGCCCTTTTTGGCCAACCAAGCAAGCTTGCAAAGGAAATCTGCACTACAATGAAGTCTCACTTCCCCCCGGTCAAAAGGGCCATCTGAAAAAAGTGTAAAATCCAGAAAGGCAGGACAGGCCATGGAGAACTGGGAGCCTTGTTATGCTGATGGGCGGGATGTAAATTGCCAACAGACACTCGGGAGAAGTGTATGGTGTTTCCTGAAACATCTAAAAAACAAAGCAACAGAGCCTAGGGCACTTCCACTTATGGTCCTATAGCTTAGGGAAATTAAAATCAAAAAGACACAGCCACCCCAAAGTTTGGGACGCCTCTGTTTACAAGAACCTCGTTTACTGTACAATGCAATATCACAGAAAGTGAAAAATGGATAAAGAACTTGTGGTACTTACGTACAATGCAGTATCACTCAGCAATGAAATCTATGTCATCAGGCCCGTAGCAGCATAATGAGTGGATTCAGGTACGATGATTCTAACTGAAATAAGTCACACAGAAAAAGAAACATCATAAGATATCACTAATACACTGAATGTAAACTTGGCTACACAGGAACTGAATTACAGAACAGAAGAGGGTCTCAAATTTAGAAAACCAACTTATGCTTGCTTAAGGGTAAAGGTGAGTTGGGGTGCTGCATAAAACCAGAGATTGAAATGAGCACAGATAAAGTTCCTTAAGCCAAATATGGAATAGCTAAGAGCTACTCCTTGCTCAACGAAATGGACTCAACACCGCATATTAAACGCCTAAGAATGTACCTGACTAGTAAGTATCTTAAAACCTATGGATTGCTATGTCTCCGAAAGAGAATCAAGCATGTGTACAGGGGCATAAACGCAGCAGTGATAGGATTGGAGAGGTTCGGTGAGCAAATGAAGACCCTTTGAAGTCATATTGCATGGTACCCATTCCACGGGTTTCAACTACCCAGGTTTAAGGTATTCTTCCTTCAGCTAAAACATTCATGTGGGACCCAGAATATGATCAACCGTGTGAACGGGAGACGTGTTCAAATATGTCTCAGTTTTCGTACCATGGTACTTCAGTGCAACATTCCAGACGCTTTACTAACACTCTCCCCACTTGGAGCGTCAGTCCCTTTAACCTCCTCTTTGGCCCAGTTTGCAATTTCTGCGGAAGATGAACAGGAATAGCGAGAACCAATGAGACTAGCTGGAGGTGTCTGGACGGGCAAATTTAACTCTCATTTCCCACCAGGAAGAGGAATTAACCAAAGGCTCAGCGTGCCGTGCCGGAACCAGATTAGGGCCTGAAGCCATCCTGCGGTGTTGCGGCCAGCTCAAAAGAAAGCAAGTTGAAGAAAGGAGCTCAGGGGCACTGTAATTCACAAGCCTGCAGAGTTATAAATGACAGCTATCGTCCAAAAATATACTGAAGTAAGGCTGCCAAGAGGACTTGAAAGCAGGGCAGAATTGCAGGAAACCGATTTCAGGAGGTAGACTGGAATTGCATTGAAAGCATAGGAAAAGAGGCAGAACGTCCACAATGATGCACTTGGCCAAAAAGTGCGTATGCGTTTTTTCCTGAATATATTCAGGAAAAAACGCATACGCCCTTTTTGGCCAACCAAGCAAGCTTGCAAAGGAAATCTGCACTACAATGAAGTCTCACTTCCCCCTGGTCAAAAGGGCCATCTGAAAAAAGTGTTAAATCCAGAAAGGCAGGACAGGCCATGGAGAACTGGGAGCCTTGTTATGCTGATGGGCGGGATGTAAATTGCCAACAGACACTCGGGAGAAGTGTATGGTGTTTCCTGAAACATCTAAAAAACAAAGCAACAGAGCGTAGGGCACTTCCACTTATGGTCCTATAGCTTAGGGAAATTAAAATCAAAAAGACACAGCCACCCCAAAGTTTGGGACGCCTCTGTTTACAAGAACCTCGTTTACCGTACAAGTTCAATATCACAGAAAGTGAAAAATGGATAAACAACTTGTGGTACTTACGTACAATGCAGTATCACTCAGCAATGAAATCTATGTCATCAGGCCCGTAGCAGCACAATGAGTGGATTCAGGTACGATGATTCTAACTGAAATAAGTCACACAGGAAAAGAAACATCATAAGATATCACTAATACACGGAATGTAAACTTGGCTGCACAGGAACTGAATTCCAAAACAGAACAGGGTCTCAAATTTAGAAAACCAACTTATGCTTGCTTAAGGAGAAAGGTGAGTTGGGGTGCTGCATAAAACCAGAGATTGAAATGAGCACAGATAAAGTTCCTTAAGCCAAATATGGAATAGACAAGAGCTACTCCTTGCTCAAAGAAATGGACTCAACACCCCATATTAAACGCCTAAGAATGTACCTGACTAGTAAGTATCTTAAAACCTATGGATTGCTACGTCTCCAAAAGAGAATCAAGCGTGTGTTCAGGGGTATAAACGCAGCAGTGATAGGATTGGAGAGGTTCGGTGAGCAAATGAAGACCCTTTGAAGTCATATTGCATGGTACCCATTACACGGGTCTCAACTCTCCAGGTTTAAGGTATTGTTCCTTCAGCTAAAACATGCATGTGAAACCCAGAGTATGATCAACCATGTGAGCGGGAGACGTGTTCAAATATGTCTCAGTTTTCGTACCCTAGTACTCGGGTGCAAAATTCCAGACGCTTTACTAACACTCTCCCGACTTGGAGAGTCAGTCCCTTTAACCTCCTGTTTGGCCCAGTTTGCAATTTCTGCGGAAGATGAACAGGAATAGCGAGAACCAATGAGAGACTAGCTGGAGGTGTCTGGACGGGCAAATTTAACTATCATTTCCCACCAGGAAGAGGAATTAACCAAAGGTTCAGCGTGCCGTGCCGGAACCAGATTAGGGCCTGAAGCCATCCTGCGGTGTTGCGGCCAGGTCACAAGAAAGCAAGTTGAAGAAAGGAGCTCAGGGGCACTGTAATTCACAAACCTGCAGAGTTATAAATGACAGCTATCGTCCAAAAATATACTGAAGTAAGGCTGGCAAGAGGACTTGAAAGCGGGGCAGAATTGCAGGAAACCGATTTCAGGAGGTAGACTGGAATTGCATTGAAAGCATAGGAAAAGAGGCAGAACGTCCACAATGATGCACTTGGCCAAAAAGTGCGTATGCGTTTTTTCCTGAATATATTCAGGAAAAAACGCAAACGCCCTTTTTGGCCAACCAAGCAAGCTTGCAAAGGAAATCTGCACTACAATGAAGTCTCACTTCCCCCCGGTCAAAAGGGCCATCTGAAAAAAGTGTAAAATCCAGAAAGGCAGGACAGGCCATGGAGAACTGGGAGCCTTGTTATGCTGATGGGCGGGATGTAAATTGCCAACAGACACTCGGGAGAAGTGTATGGTGTTTCCTGAAACATCTAAAAAACAAAGCAACAGAGCCTAGGGCACTTCCACTTATGGTCCTATAGCTTAGGGAAATTAAAATCAAAAAGACACAGCCACCCCAAAGTTTGGGACGCCTCTGTTTACAAGAACCTCGTTTACTGTACAAGTGCAATATCACAGAAAGTGAAAAATGGATAAAGAACTTGTGGTACTTACGTACAATGCAGTATCACTCAGCAATGAAATCTATGTCATCAGGCCCGTAGCAGCATAATGAGTGGATTCAGGTACGATGATTCTAACTGAAATAAGTCACACAGAAAAAGAAACATCATAAGATATCACTAATACACTGAATGTAAACTTGGCTACACAGGAACTGAATTACAGAACAGAAGAGGGTCTCAAATTTAGAAAACCAACTTATGCTTGCTTAAGGGTAAAGGTGAGTTGGGGTGCTGCATAAAACCAGAGATTGAAATGAGCACAGATAAAGTTCCTTAAGCCAAATATGGAATAGACAAGAGCTACTCCTTGCTCAACGAAATGGACTCAACACCGCATATTAAACGCCTAAGAATGTACCTGACTAGTAAGTAACTTAAAACCTATGGATTGCTATGTCTCCGAAAGAGAATCAAGCATGTGTACAGGGGCATAAACGCAGCAGTGATAGGATTGGAGAGGTTCGGTGAGCAAATGAAGACCCTTTGAAGTCATATTGCATGGTCCCCATTCCGCGGGTTTCAACTACCCAGGTTTAAGGTATTCTTCCTACACCTAAATCATGCATGTGGAATCCAGAGTATGATCAACCATGTGAACGGGAGACGTGTTCAAATATGTCTCAGTTTTCGTACCCTGGTACTCGGGTGCAACATTCCAGACGCTTTACTAACACTCTCCCGACTTGGAGAGTCAGTCCCTTTAACCTCCTGTTTGGCCCAGTTTGCAAATTCTGCGGAAGATGAACAGGAATAGCGAGAACCAATGAGAGACTAGCTGGAGGTGTCTGGATGGGCAAATTTAACTCTCATTTCCCACCAGGAAGAGGAATTAACCAAAGGTTCAGCATGCCGTGCCGGAACCAGATTAGGGCCTGAAGCCATCCTGCGGTGTTGCGGCCAGGTCACAAGAAAGCGAGTTGAAGAAAGGAGCTCAGGGGCACTGTAATTCACAAACCTGCAGAGTTATAAATGACAGCTATCGTCCAAAAATATACTGAAGTAAGTCTGCCAAGAGGACTTGAAAGCGGGGCAGAATTGCAGGAAACCGATTTCAGGAGGTAGACTGGAATTGCATTGAAAGCATAGGAAAAGAGGCAGAACGTCCACAATGATGCACTTGGCCAAAAAGGGCGTATGGGTTTTTTCCTGAATATATTCAGGAAAAAACCCATACGCCCTTTTTGGCCAACCAAGCAAGCTTGCAAAGGAAATCTGCACTACAATGAAGTCTCACTTCCCCCCGGTCAAAAGGGCCATCTGAAAAAAGTGTAAAATCCAGAAAGGCAGGACAGGCCATGGAGAACTGGGAGCCTTGTTATGCTGATGGGCGGGATGTAAATTGCCAACAGACACTCGGGAGAAGTGTATGGTGTTTCCTGAAACATCTAAAAAACAAAGCAACAGAGCCTAGGGCACTTCCACTTATGGTCCTATAGCTTAGGGAAATTAAAATCAAAAAGACACAGCCACCCCAAAGTTTTGGACGCCACTGTTTACAAGAACCTCGTTTACAGTACAAGTTCAACATCGCAGAAAGTGAAAAATGGATAAAGAAGTTGTGGTATTTACTTACAAAGCAATATCACTCAGCAATGAAATCTATGTCATCAGGCCCTTAGCAGCACAATGAGTGGATTCAGGTATGATGATTCTAACTGAAATAAGTCACACAGAAAAAGAAACATCATAAGATATCACTAATACACGGAATGTAAACTTGGCTACAAAGGAACTGAATTACAGAACAGAACAGGGTCTCAAATTTAGAAAACCAACTTATGCTTGCTTAAGGGGAAAGGTGAGTTGGGGTGCTGCATAAAACCAGAGATTGAAATGAGCACAGATAAAGTTCCTTAAGCCAAATATGGAATAGACAAGAGCTACTCCTTGCTCAACGAAATACACTCAACACCCCATATTAAACGCCTAAGAATGTACCTGACTAGTAAGTATCTTAAAACCTATGGATTGCTATGTCTCCAAAAGAGAATCAAGCATGTGTACAGGGGCATAAATGCAGCAGTGATAGGATTGGAGAGGTTCGGTGAGCAAATGAAGACCCTTTGAAGTCATATTGCATGGTACCCATTCCACGGGTCTCAACTCTCCAGGTTTAAGGTATTCTTCCTTCAGCTAAAACATGCATGTAGAACCCAGAGTATGATCAACCGTGTGAACGGGACACGTGTTCAAATATGTCTCAGTTTTCCTCCCCTGGTACTCGGGTGCAACATTCCAGACGCTTTACTAACACTCTCCCCACTTGGAGAGTCAGCGCCTTTAACCTCCTGTTTGGCCCAGTTTGCAATTTCTGCGGAAGATGAACAGGAATAGGGAGAACCAATGAGAGACTAGCTGGAGGTGTCTGGACGGGCAAATTTAACTCTCATTTCCCACCAGGAAGAGGAATTAACCAAAGGCTCAGTGTGCCGTGCCGGAACCAGATTAGGGCCTGAAGCCATCCTGCGCTGTTGCGGCCAGGTCACAATAAAGCGAGTTGAAGAAAGGAGCTCAGGGGCACTGTAATTCACAAACCTGCAGAGTTATAAATGACAGCTATCGTCCAAAAATATACTGAAGTAAGGCTGCCAAGAGGACTTGAAAGCGGGGCAGAATTGCAGGAAACCGATTTCAGGAGGTAGATTGGAATTGCATTGAAAGCATAGGAAAAGAGGCAGAACGTCCACAATGATGCACTTGGCCAAAAAGGGCGTATGCGTTTTTTCCTGAATATATTCAGGAAAAAACGCATACGCCCTTTTTGGCCAACCAAGCAAGCTTGCAAAGGAAATCTGCACTACAATGAAGTCTCACTTCCCCCCGGTCAAAAGGGCCATCTGAAAAAAGTGTAAAATCCAGAAAGGCAGGACAGGCCATGGAGAACTGGGAGCCTTGTTATGCTGATGGGCGGGATGGAAATTGCCAACAGACACTGGGTAGAAAAGTATGGTGTTTCCTGAAACATCTAAACAACAAAGCAACAGAGCCTAGGGCACTTCCACTTATGGTCCTATAGCTTAGGGAAATTAAAATAAAAAAGACACAGCCACCCCAAAGTTTGGGACGCCTCTGTTTACAAGAACCTCGTTTACCGTACAAGTTCAATATCACAGAAAGTGAAAAATGGATAAAGAACTTGTGGTACTTACGTACAATGCAGTATCACTCAGCAATGAAATCTATGTCATCAGGCCCGTAGCAGCATAATGAGTGGATTCAGGTACGATGATTCTAACTGAAATAAGTCACACAGAAAAAGAAACATCATAAGATATCACTAATACACGGAATGTAAACTTGGCTACACAGGAACTGAATTCCAAAACAGAACAGGGTCTCAAATTTAGAAAACCAACTTATGCTTGCTTAAGGAGAAAGGTGAGTTGGGGTGCTGCATAAAACCAGAGATTGAAATGAGCACAGATAAAGTTCCTTAAGCCAAATATGGAATAGACAAGAGCTACTCCTTGCTCAACGAAATGGACTCAACACCCCATATTAAACGCCTAAGAATGTACCTGACTAGTAAGTATCTTAAAACCTATGGATTGCTATGTCTCCAAAAGAGAATCAAGCGTGTGTACAGGGGCATAAACGCAGCAGTGATAGGATTGGAGAGGTTCGGTGAGCAAATGAAGACCCTTTGAAGTCATATTGCACGGTACCCATTACACGGGTCTCAACTCTCCAATTTAAGGTATTCTTCCTTCAGCTAAAACATGCATGTGGAATCCAGAGTATGATCAACCATGTGAACGGGAGATGTGTTCAAATATGTCTCAGTTTTCGTACCCTGGTACTCGGGTGCAACATTCCAGACGCTTTACTAACACTCTCCCGACTTGGAGAGTCAGTCCCTTTAAACTCCTGTTTGGCCCAGTTTGCAATTTCTGCGGAAGATGAACAGGAATAGGGAGAACCAATGAGAGACTAGCTGGAGGTGTCTGGACGGGCAAATTTAACTCTCATTTCCCACCAGGAAGAGGAATTAACCAAAGGTTCAGCATGCCGTGCCGGAACCAGATTAGGGCCAGAAGCCATCCTGCGGTGTTGAGGCCAGGTCACAAGAAAGCGAGTTGAAGAAAGGAGCTCAGTTGCACTGTAATTCACAAACCTGCAGAGTTATAAATGACAGCTATCGTCCAAAAATATACTGAAGTAAGGCTGCCAAGAGGACTTGAAAGCGGGGCAGAATTGCAGGAAGCCGATTTCAGGAGGTAGACTGGAATTGCATTGAAAGCATAGGAAAAGAGGCAGAACGTCCACAATGATGCACTTGGCCAAAAAGGGCGTATGCATTTTTTCCTGAATATATTCAGGAAAAAACGCATACGCCCTTTTTGGCCAACCAAACAAGCTTGCAAAGGAAATCTGCACTACAATGAAGTCTCACTTCCCCCCGGTCAAAAGGGCCATCTGAAAAAAGTGTAAAATCCAGAAAGGCAGGACAGGCCATGGTGAACTGGGAGCCTTGTTATGCTGATGGGCGGGATGTAAATTGCCAACAGACACTCGGGAGAAGTGTATGGTGTTTCCTGAAACATCTAAGAAACAAAGCAACAGAGCCTAGGGCACTTCCACTTATGGTCTTATAGCTTAGGGAAATTAAAATCAAAAAGACACAGCCACCCCAAAGTTTGGAACGGCTCTGTTTACAAGAACCTCGTTTACAGTACAAGTTCAACATCGCAGAAAGTGAAAAATGGATAAAAAAGTTGTGGTATTTACTTACAAAGCAATATCACTCAGCAATGAAATCTATGTCATCAGGCCCTTAGCAGCACAATGAGTGGATTCAGGTATGATGATTCTAACTGAAATAAGTCACACAGAAAAAGAAACATCATAAGATATCAGTAATACACGGAATGTAAACTTGGCTACACAGGAACTGAATTACAGAACAGAACAGGGTCTCAAATTTAGAAAACCAACTTATGCTTGCTTAAGGGTAAAGGTGAGTTGGGGTGCTGCATAAAACCAGAGATTGAAATGAGCACAGATAAAGTTCCTTAAGCCAAATATGGAATAGACAAGGGCTACTCCTTGCTCAACGAAATGGACTCAACACCGCATATTAAACGCCTAAGAATGTACCTGACTAGTAAGTATCTTAAAACCTATGGATTGCTATGTCTCCAAAAGAGAATCAAGCATGTGTACAGGGGCATAAACGCAGCAGTGATAGGATTGGAGAGGTTCGGTGAGCAAACGAAGACCCTTTGAAGTCATATTGCATGGTACCCATTCCACGGGTTTCAACTACCCAGGTTTATTGTATTCTTCCTTCAGCTAAAACATGCATGTGGAACCCAGAGTATGATCAACCATGTGAGTGGGAGACGTGTTCAAATATGTCTCAGTTTTCGTACCCTGGTACTTCAGTGCAACATTCCAGACGCTTTACTAACACTCTCCCGACTTGGAGCGTCAGTCCCTTTAACCTCCTGTTTGGCCCAGTTTGCAATTTCTGCGGAAGATGAACAGGAATAGCGAGAACCAATGAGAGACTAGCTGGAGGTGTCTGGACGGGCAAATTTAACTCTCATTTCCCACCAGGAAGAGGAATTAACCAAAGGTTCAGCGTGCCGTGCCGGAACCAGATTAGGGCCTGAAGCCATCCTGCGGTGTTGCGGCCAGGTAACAAGAAAGCAAGTTGAAGAGAGGAGCTCAGGGGCACTGTAATTCACAAACCTGCAGAGTTATAAATGACAGCTATCGTCCAAAAATATACTGAAGTAAGGCTGGCAAGAGGACTTGAAAGGGGGGCAGAATTGCAGGAAACCGATTTCAGGAGGTAGACTCGAACTGCATTGAAAGCATAGGAAAAGAGGCAGAACGTCCACAATGATGCACTTGGCCAAAAAGTGCGTATGCGTTTTTTCCTGAATATATTCAGGAAAAAACGCATACGCCCTTTTTGGCCAACCAAGCAAGCTTGCAAAGGAAATCTGCACTACAATGAAGTCTCACTTCCCCCCGGTCAAAAGGGCCATCTGAAAAAAGTGTAAAATCCAGAAAGGCAGGACAGGCCATGGAGAACTGGGAGCCTTGTTATGCTGATGGGCGGGATGTAAATTGTCAACAGACACTGGGTAGAAAAGTATGGTGTTTCCTGAAACATCTAAACAACAAAGCAACAGAGCCTAGGGCACTTCCATTATGGTCCTATAGCTTAGGGAAATTAAAATCAAAAAGACACAGCCACCCCAAAGTTTGGGACGCCTCTGTTTACAAGAACCTCATTTACCGTAAAAGTTCAATATCACAGAAAGTGAAAAATGGATAAAGAACTTGTGGTACTTACTTACAATGCAGTATCACTCAGCAATGAAATCTATGTCATCAGGCCCGTAGCAGCATAATGAGTGGATTCAGGTACGATGATTCTAACTGAAATAAGTCACACAGAAAAAGAAACATCATAAGATATCACTAATACACGGAATGTAAACTTGGCTACACAGGAACTGAATTCCAAAACAGAACAGGGTCTCAAATTTAGAAAACCAACTTATGCTTGCTTAAGGGGAAAGGTGAGTTGGGGTGCTGCATAAAACCAGAGATTGAAATGAGCACAGATAAAGTTCCTTAAGCCAAATATGGAATAGACAAGAGCTACTCCTTGCTCAACGAAATGGACTCAACACCCCATATTAAACGCCTAAGAATGTACCTGACTAGTAAGTATCTTAAAACCTATGGATTGCTATGTCTCCAAAAGAGAATCAAGCGTGTGTACAGGGGCATAAACGCAGCAGTGATAGGATTCGAGAGGTTCGGTGAGCAAATGAAGACCCTTTGAAGTCATATTGCACGGTACCCATTACACGGGTCTCAACTCTCCAATTTAAGGTATTCTTCCTTCAGCTAAAACATGCATGTGGAACCCAGAGTATGATCAACCATTTGAGCGGGAGACGTGTTCAAATATATCTCAGTTTTTGTACCCTGGTACTCGGGTGCAACATTCCAGACGCTTTACTAACACTCTCCCGACTTGGAGAGTCAGTCCCTTTAACCTCCTGTTTGGCCCAGTTTGCAATTTCTGCGGAGGATGAACAGGAATAGCGAGAACCAATGAGAGACTAGCTGGAGGTGTCTGGACGGGCAAATTTAACTCTCATTTCCCACCAGGAAGAGGAAATAACCAAAGGCTCAGCGTGCCGTGCCGGAACCAGATTAGGGCCTGAAGCCATCCTGCGGTGTTGCGGCCAGCTCACAAGAAAGCGAGTTGAAGAAAGGAGCTCAGGGGCACAGTAATTCAAAAACCTGCAGAGTTATAAATGACAGCTATCGTCCAAAAATATACTGAAGTAAGGCTGCCAAGAGGACTTGAAAGCGGGGCAGAATTGCAGGAAACCGATTTCAGGAGGTAGACTGGAATTGCATTGAAAGCATAGGAAAAGAGGCAGAACGTCCACAATGATGCACTTGGCCAAAAAGGGCGTATGCATTTTTTCCTGAATATATTCAGGAAAAAACGCATACGCCCTTTTTGGCCAACCAAGCAAACTTGCAAAGGAAATCTGCACTACAATGAAGTCTCACTTCCCCCCGGTCAAAAGGGCCATCTGAAAAAAGTGTAAAACCCAGAAAGGCAGGACAGGCCATGGAGAACTGGGAGCCTCGTTATGCTGATGGGCGGGATGTAAATTGCCAACAGACACTTGGGAGAAGTGTATGGTGTTTCCTGAAACATCTAAAAAACAAAGCAACAGAGCCTAGGGCACTTCCACTTATGGTCCTATAGCTTAGGGAAATTAAAATCAAAAAGACACAGCCACCCCAAAGTTTGGGATGCGTCTGTTTACAAGAACCTCGTTTACAGTACAAGTTCAACATCGCAGAAAGTGAAAAATGGATAAAGAAGTTGTGGTATTTACTTACAGAGCAACATCACTCAGCAATGAAATCTATGTCATCAGGCCCTTAGCAGCACAATGAGTGGATTCAGGTATGATGATTCTAACTGAAATAAGTCAGACAGAAAAAGAAACATCATAAGATATCAGTAATACACGGAATGTAAACTTGGCTACACAGGAACTGAATTACAGAACAGAACAGGGTCTCAAATTTAGAAAACCAACTTATGCTTGCTTAACGGTAAAGGTGAGTTGGGGTGCTGCATAAAACCAGAGATTGAAATGAGCACAGATAAAGTTCCTTAAGCCAAATATGGAATAGACAAGGGCTACTCCTTGCTCAACGAAATGGACTCAACACCGCATATTAAACGCCTAAGAATGTACCTGACTAGTAAGTATCTTAAAACCTATGGATTGCTATGTCTCCAAAAGAGAATCAAGCATGTGTACAGGGGCATAAACGCAGCAGTGATAGGATTGGAGAGGTTCGGTGAGCAAACGAAGACCCTTTGAAGTCATATTGCATGGTACCCATTCCACGGGTTTCAACTACCCAGGTTTATTGTATTCTTCCTTCAGCTAAAACATGCATGTGGAACCCAGAGTATGATCAACCATGTGAGCGGGAGACATGTTCAAACATGTCTCAGTTTTCGTACCCTGGTACTTCAGTGCAACATTCCAGACGCTTTACTAACACTCTCCCCACTTGGAGCGTCAGTCCCTTTAACCTCCTGTTTGGCCCAGTTTGCAATTTCTGCGGAAGATGAATAGGAATAGCGAGAACCAATGAGAGACTAGCTGGAGGTGTCTGGACGGGCAAATTTAACTCTCATTTCCCACCAGGAAGAGGAATTAACCAAAGGCTCAGCGTGCCGTGCCGGAAGCAGATTAGGGCCTGAAGCCATCCTGCGGTGTTGCGGCCAGCTCAAAAGAAAGCGAGTTGAAGAAAGGAGCTCAGGGGCACTGTAATTCACAAGCCTGCAGAGTTATAAATGACAGCTATCGTCCAAAAATATACTGAAGTAAGGCTGCCAAGAGGACTTGAAAGCAGGGCAGAATTGCAAGAAACCGATTTCAGGAGGTACACTGGAATTGCATTGAAAGCATAGGAAAAGAGGCAGAACGTCCACAATGATGCACTTGGCCAAAAACTGCGTATGCATTTTTTCCTGAATATATTCAGGAAAAAACGCATACGCCCTTTTTGGACAACCAAGCAAGCTTGCAAAGGAAATCTGCACTACAATGAAGTCTCACTTCCCCCCGGTCAAAAGGGCCATCTGAAAAAAGTGTAAAATCCAGAAAGGCAGGACAGGCCATGGAGAACTGGGAGCCTTGTTATGCTGATGGGCGGGATGTAAATTGCCAACAGACACTCGGGAGAAGTGTATGGTGTTTCCTGAAACATCTAAAAAACAAAGCAACAGAGCCTAGCGTACTTCCACTTATGGTCCTATAGCTTAGGGAAATTAAAATCAAAAAGACACAGCCACCCCAAAGTTTGGGACGTGTCTGTTTACAAGAACCTCATTTACAGTACAAGTTCAACATCGCAGAAAGTGAAAAATGGATAAAGAAGTTGTGGTATTTACTTACAAAGCAATATCACTCAGCAATGAAATCTATGTCATCAGGTCCTTAGCAGCACAATGAGTGGATTCTGGTATGATGATTCTAACTGAAATAAGTCACACAGAAAAAGAAACATCATAAGATATCAGTAATACACCGAAGGTAAACTTGGCTACACAGGAACTGAATTACAGAACAGAACAGGGTCTCAAATTTAGAAAACCAACTTATGCTTGCTTAAGGGGAAAGGTGAGTTGGGGTGCTGCATAAAACCAGAGATTGAAATGAGCACAGATAAAGTTCCTTAAGCCAAATATGGAATAGACAAGAGCTACTCCTTGCTCAACGAAATGGACTCAACATCCCATATTAAACGCCTAAGAATGTACCTGACTAGTAAGTATCTTAAAACCTATGGATTGCTATGTCTCCAAAAGAGAATCAAGCGTGTGTACAGGGGCATAAACGCAGCAGTGATAGGATTGGAGAGCATCGGTGACCAAATGAAGACCCTTTGAAGTCATATTGCATGGTACCCATTCCACGGGTTTCAACTACCCAGGTTTAAGGTATTCTTCCTTCAGCTAAAACATGCATGTGGAACCCAGAGTATGATCAACCGTGTGAATGGGAGACGTGTTCAAATATGTCTCAGTTTTCCTCCCTGGTACTCGGGTGCAACATTCCAGACGCTTTACTAACACTCTCCCCACTTGGAGAGTCAGCGCCTTTAACCTCCTGTTTGGCCCAGTTTGCAATTTCTGCGGAAGATGAACAGGAATAGCGAGAACCAATGAGAGACTAGCTGGAGGTGTCTGGACGGGCAAATTTAACTCTCATTTCCCACCAGGAAGAGGAAATAACCAAAGGCTCAGCGTGCCGTGCCGGAACCAGATTAGGGCCTGAAGCCATCCTGCGGTGTTGCGGCCAGCTCAAAAGAAAGCGAGTTGAAGAAAGGAGCTCAGGGGCACTGTAATTCACAAACCTGCAGAGTTATAAATGACAGCTATCGTCCAAAAATATACTGAAGTAAGGCTGCCAAGAGGACTTGAAAGCAGGGCAGAATTGCAGGAAACCGATTTCAGGAGGTAGACTGGAATTGCATTGAAAGCATAGGAAAAGAGGCAGAACGTCCACAATGATGCACTTGGCCAAAAAGGGCGTATGCGTTTTTTCCTGAATATATTCAGGAAAAAACGCATACGCCCTTTTTGGCCAACCAAGCAAGCCTGCAAAGGAAATCTGCACTACAATGAAGTCTCACTTCCCTCCTGTCAAAAGGGCCATCTGAAAAATGTGTAAAATCCAGAAAGGCAGGACAGGCCATGGAGAACTGGGAGCCTTGTTATGCTGATGGGCGGGATGTAAATTGCCAACAGACACTCCGGAGAAGTGTATGGTGTTTCCTGAAACATCTAAACAACAAAGCAACAGAGCCTAGGGCACTTCCACTTATGGTCCTATAGCTTAGGGAAATTAAAATCAAAAAGACACAGCCACCCCAAAGTTTGGGACGCCTCTGTTTACAAGAACCTCGTTTACAGTACAAGTTCAACATCGCAGGAAGTGAAAAATGGATAAAGAACTTGTGGTACATACGTACAATGCAGTATCACTCAGCAATGAAATCTATGTCATCAGGCCCTTAGCAGCACAATGAGTGGATTCAGGTATGATGATTCTAACTGAAATAATTCACACAGAAAAAGAAACATCATAAGATATCACTAATACACGGAATGTAAACTTGGCTACAGAGGAACTGAATTACAGAACAGAACAGGGTCTCAAATTTAGAAAACCAACTTATGCTTGCTTAAGGGGAAAGGTGAGTTGGGGTGCTGCATAAAACCAGAGATTGAAATGAGCACAGATAAAGTTCCTTAAGCCAAATATGGAATAGACAAGAGCTACTCCTTGCTCAATGAAATGGAATCAACACCGCATATTAAACGCCTAAGAATGTACCTGACTAGTAAGTATCTTAAAACCTATGGATTGCTATGTCTCCGAAAGAGAATCAAGCATGTGTACAGGGACATAAACGCCGCAGTGATAGGATTGGAGAGGTTTGGTGTGCAAATGAAGACCCTTGAAGTCATATTGCATGGTACCCATTAAACGGGTCTCAACTCTCCAGGTTTAAGGTATTCTTCCTTCAGCTAAAACATGCATGTGGAACCCAGAGTATGATCAACCGTGTGAACGGGAGACGTGTTCAAATATGTCTCAGATTTCCTCCCCTGGTACTCGGGTGCAACTTTCCAGATGCTTTACTAACACTCTCCCCACTTGGAGAGTCAGCGCCTTTAACCTCCTGTTTGGCCCAGTTTGCAATTTCTGCGCAAGATGAACAGGAATAGCGAGAACCAATGAGAGACGACCTGCAGGTGTCTGGACAGGCAAATTTAACTCTCATTTCCCACCAGTTAGAGGAAATAACCAAAGGCTCAGCGTGCCGTGCCAGAACCAGATTAGGGCCTGAAGCCATCCTGCGGTGTTGCGGCCAGGTCACAAGAAAGCGAGTTGAAGAAAGGAGCTCAGGGGCACTGTAATTCACAAACCTGCAGAGTTATAAATGACAGCTATCGTCCAAAAATATACTGAAGTAAGGCTGCCAAGAGGACTTGAAAGCGGGGCAGAATTGCAGGAAACCGATTTCAGGAGGTAGACTGGAATTGCATTGAAAGCATAGGAAAAGAGGCAGAACGTCCACAATGATGCACTTGGCCAAAAAGGGCGTATGCATTTTTCCCTGAATATATTCAGGAAAAAACGCATACGCCCTTTTTGGCCAACCAAGCAAACTTGCAAAGGAAATCTGCACTACAATGAAGTCTCACTTCCCCCCGGTCAAAAGGGCCATCTGAAAAAAGTGTAAAACCCAGAAAGGCAGGACAGGCCATGGAGAACTGGGAGCCTTGTTATGCTGATGGGCGGGATGTAAATTGCCAACAGACACTCGGGAGAAGTGTATGGTGTTTCCTGAAACATCTAAGAAACAAAGCAACAGAGCCTAGGGCACTTCCACTTATGGTCCTATAGCTTAGGGAAATTAAAATCAAAAAGACACAGCCACCCCAAAGTTTGGGACGCGTCTGTTTACAAGAACCTCGTTTACCGTACAAGTTCAACATCGCAGAAAGTGAAAAATGGATAAAGAAGTTGTGGTATTTACTTACAAAGCAATATCACTCAGCAATGAAATCTATGTCATCAGGCCCTTAGCAGCACAATGAGTGGATTCAGGTATGATGATTCTAACTGAAATAAGTCACACAGAAAAAGAAACATCATAAGATATCAGTAATACACGGAATGTAAACTTGGCTACACAGGAACTGAATTACAGAACAGAACAGGGTCTCAAATTTAGAAAACCAACTTATGCTTCCTTAAGGGTAAAGGTGAGTTGGGGTGCTGCATAAAACAAGAGATTGAAATGAGCACAGATAAAGTTACTTAAGCCAAATATGGAATAGACAAGGGCTACTCCTTGCTCAACGAAATGGACTCAACACCGCATATTAAACGCCTAAGAATGTACCTGACTAGTAAGTATCTTAAAACCTATGGATTGCTATGTCTCCAAAAGAGAATCAAGCATGTGTACAGGGGCATAAACGCAGCAGTGATAGGATTGGAGAGGTTCCGTGAGCAAACGAAGACCCTTTGAAGTCATATTGCATGGTACCCATTCCACGGGTTTCAACTACCCAGGTTTAATGTATTCTTCCTTCAGCTAAAACATGCATGTGGAACCCAGAGTATGATCAACCATGTGAGCGGGAGACGTGTTCAAATATGTCTCAGTTTTCGTACCCTGGTACTTCAGTGCAACATTCCAGACGCTTTACTAACACTCTCCCGACTTGGAGCGTCAGTCCCTTTAACCTCCTGTTTGGCCCAGTTTGCAATTTCTGCGGAAGATGAACAGGAATAGCGAGAACCAATGAGAGACTAGCTGGAGGTGTCTGGACGGGCAAATTTAACTCTCATTTCCCACCAGGAAGAGGAATTAACCAAAGGTTCAGCGTGCCGTGCCGGAACCAGATTAGGGCCTGAAGCCATCCTGCGGTGTTGCGGCCAGGTCACAAGAAAGCAAGTTGAAGAAAGGAGCTCAGGGGCACTGTAATTCACAAACCTGCAGAGTTATAAATGACAGCTATCGTCCAAAAATATACTGAAGTAAGGCTGGCAAGAGGACTTGAAAGGGGGGCAGAATTGCAGGAAACCGATTTCAGGAGGTAGACTCGAACTGCATTTAAAGCATAGGAAAAGAGGCAGAACGTCCACAATGATGCACTTGGCCAAAAAGTGCGTATGCGTTTTTTCCTGAATATATTCAGGAAAAAACGCAAAGGCCCTTTTTGGCCAAACAAGCAAGCTTGCAAAGGAAATCTGCACTACAATGAAGTCTTACTTCCCCCCGGTCAAAAGGGCCATCTGAAAAAAGTATAAAATCCAGAAAGGCAGGACATGCCATGGAGAACTGGGAGCCTTGTTATGCTGATGGGCGGGATGAAAATTGCCAACAGACACTCGGGAGAAGTGTATGGTGTTTCCTGAAACATCTAAAAAACAAAGCAACAGAGCCTAGGACACTTCCACTTATGGTCCTATAGCTTAGGGAAATTAAAATCAAAAAGACACAGCCACCCCAAAGTTTGGGATGCCTCTGTTTACAAGAACCTCGTTTACCGTACAAGTTCAATATCACAGAAAGTGAAAAATGTATAAAGAACTTGTGGTACTTACGTACAATGCAGTATCACTCAGCAATGAAATCTATGTCATCAGGCCCGTAGCAGCATAATGAGTGGATTCAGGTACGATGATTCTAACTGAAATAAGTCACACAGAAAAAGAAACATCATAAGATATCACTAATACACGGAATGTATACTTGGCTGCACAGGAACTGAATTCCAAAACAGAACAGGGTCTCAAATTTAGAAAACCAACTTATGCTTGCTTAAGGGGAAAGGTGAGTTGGGGTGATGCATAAAACCAGAGATTGAAATGAGCACAGATAAAGTTCCTTAAGCCAAATATGGAATAGACAAGAGCTACTCCTTGCTCAACGAAATGGACCCAACACCCCATATTAAACGCCTAAGAATGTACCTGACTAGTAAGTATCTTAAAACCTATGGATTGCTACGTCTCCAAAAGAGAATCAAGAGTGTGTTCAGGGGCATAAACGCAGCAGTGATAGGATTGGAGAGGTTCGGTGAGCAAATGAAGACCCTTTGAAGTCATATTGCATGGTACCCATTACACGGGTCTCAACTCTCCAGGTTTAAGGTATTCTTCCTTCAGCTAAAACATGCATCTGGAACCCAGAGTATGATCAACCGTGTGAACGGGAGACGTGTTCAAATATGTCTCAGTTTTCCTCCCCTGGTACTCGGGTGCAACATTCCAGACGCTTTACTAACACTCTCCCCACTTGGAGAGTCAGCGCCTTTAACCTCCTGTTTGGCCCAGTTTGCAATTTCTGCGGAAGATGAACAGGAATAGGGAGAACCAATGAGAGACTAGCTGGAGGTGTCTGGACGGGCAAATTTAACTCTCATTTCCCACCAGGAAGAGGAAATAACCAAAGGCTCAGCTGCCGTGCCGGAACCAGATTAGGGCCTGAAGCCATCCTGAGGTGTTGCGGCCAGCTCAAAAGAAAGCGAGTTGAAGAAAGGAGCTCAGGGGCACTGTAATTCACAAACCTGCAGAGTTATAAATGACAGCTATCGTCCAAAAATATACTGAAGTAAGGCTGCCAAGAGGACTTGAAAGCGGGCAGAATTGCAGGAAACCGATTTCAGGAGGTAGACTGGAATTGCATTGAAAGCATAGGAAAAGAGGCAGAACGTCCACAATGATGCACTTGGCCAAAAAGGGCGTATGCGTTTTTTCCTGAATATATTCAGGAAAAAACGCATACGCCCTTTTTGGCCAACCAAGCAAGCTTGCAAAGGAAATCTGCACTACAATGAAGTCTCACTTCCCCCCGGTCAAAAGGGCCATCTGAAAAAAGTGTAAAATCCAGAAAGGCAGGACAGGCCATGGAGAACTGGGAGCCTTGTTATGCTGATGGGCGGGATGTAAATTGCCAACAGACACTCGGGAGAAGTGTATGGTGTTTCCTGAAACATCTAAAAACCAAAGCAGCAGAGCCTAGGGCACTTCCACTTATGGTCCTATAGCTTAGGGAAATTAAAATCAAAAAGACACAGCCACCCCAAAGATTGGAACGGCTCTGTTTACAAGAACCTCGTTTACAGTACAAGTTCAACATCGCAGAAAGTGAAAAATGGATAAAGAAGTTGTGGTATTTACTTACAAAGCAATATCACTCAGCAATGAAATCTATGTCATCAGGCCCTTAGCAGCACAATGAGTGGATTCAGGTATGATGATTCTAACTGAAATAAGTCACACAGAAAAAGAAACATCATAAGATATCAGTAATACACGGAATGTAAACTTGGCTACACAGGAACTGAATTACAGAACAGAACAGGGTCTCAAATTTAGAAAACCAACTTATGCTTGCTTAAGGGGAAAGGTGAGTTGGGGTGCTGCATAAAACCAGAGATTGAAATGAGCACAGATAAAGTTCCTTAAGCCAAATATGGAATAGACAAGAGCTACTCCTTGCTCAACGAAATGGACTCAACACCCCATATTAAAAGCCTAAGAATGTACCTGACTAGTAAGTATCTTAAAACCTATGGATTGCTATGTCTCCGAAAGAGAATCAAGCATGTGTACAGGGGCATAAAAGCAGCAGTGACAGGATTGGAGAGGTTCGGTGAGCAAATGAAGACCCTTTGAAGTCATATTGCATGGTACCCATTCCGCGGGTTTCAACTACCCAGGTTTAAGGTATTCTTCCTACAGCTAAATCATGCATGTGGAACCCAGAGTATGATCAACCGTGTGAACGGGAGACGTGTTCAAATATGTCTCAGTTTTCGTCCCCGGGTACTTGGGTGCAACATTCCAGACGCTTTACTAACACTGTCCCCACTTGGAGAGTCAGCGTCTTTAACCTCCTGTTTGGCCCAGTTTGCAATTTCTGCGGAAGATGAACAGGAATAGCGAGAACAAATGAGAGACTAGCTGGAGGTGTCTGGACGGGCAAATTTAACTCTCATTTCCCACCAGGAAGAGGAATTAACCAAAGGCTCAGTGTGCCTTTCCAGAACCAGATTAGGGCCTGAAGCCATCCTGCGGTGTTGCGGCCAGGTCACAAGAAAGCGAGTTGAAGAAAGGAGCTCAGGGGCACTGTAATTCACAAACCTGCAGAGTTATAAATGACAGCTATCGTCCAAAAATATACTGAAGTAAGGCTGCCAAGAGGACTTGAAAGCGGGGCAGAATTGCAGGAAACCGATTTCAGGAGGTAGACTGGAATTGCATTGAAAGCATAGGAAAAGAGGCATAACATCCACAATGATGTACTTGGCCAAAAAGTGCGTATGCGTTTTTTCCTGAATATATTCAGGAAAAAACGCATACGCCCTTTTTGGACAACCAAGCAAGCTTGCAAAGGAAATCTGCACTACAATGAAGTCTCACTTCCCGCAGGTCAAAAGGGCCAAATGAAAAAATGTATAATCCAGAAAGGCAGGACAGGCCATGGAGAACTGGGAGCCTTGTTATGCTGATGGGCGGGATGGAAATTGCCAACAGACACTCGGGAGAAGTGTATGGTGTTTCCTGAAACATCTAAAAAACAAAGCAACAGAGCCTAGGGCACTTCCACTTATGGTCCTATAGCTTAGGGAAATTAAAATCAAAAAGACTCAGCCACCCCAAAGTTTGGGACGTCTCTGCTTACAAGAACCTCGTTTACCGTACAAGTTCAATATCACAGGAAGTGAAAAATGGATAAAGAACTTGTGGTACTTACGTACAATGCAGTATCACTCAGCAATGAAATCTATGTCATCAGGCCCTTAGCAGCACAATGAGTGGATTCAGGTATGATGATTCTAACTGAAATAAGTCACACAGAAAAAGAAACATCATAAGATATCAGTAATACACGGAATGTAAACTTGGCTACACAGGAACTGAATTACAGAACAGAACAGGGTCTCAAATTTAGAAAAACAACTTATGCTTGCTTAAGGGGAAAGGTGAGTTGGGGTGCTGCATAAAACCAGAGATTGAAATGAGCACAGATAAAGTTCCTTAAGCCAAATATGGAATAGACAAGAGCTACTCCTTGCTCAACGAAATGGACTCAACACCCCATATTAAAAGCCTAAGAATGTACCTGACTAGTAAGTATCTTAAAACCTATGGATTGCTATGTCTCCGAAAGAGAATCAAGCATGTGTACACGGGAATAAACACAGCAGTGATAGGATTGGAGAGGTTCGGTGAGCAAATGAAGACCCTTTGAAGTCATATTGCATGGTACCCATTACACGGGTCTCAACTCTCCAGGTTTAAGGTATTCTTCCTTCAGCTAAAACATGCATGTGGAACCCAGAGTATGATCAACCATGTGAACGGGAGACGTGTTCAAATATGTCTCAGTTTTCGTCCCCTGGTACTTGGGTGCAACATTCCAGACGCTTTACTAACACTCTCCCCACTTGGAGAGTCAGCGCCTTTAACCTCCTGTTTGGCCCAGTTTGCAATTTCTGCGGAAGATGAACAGGAATAGCGAGAACCAATGAGAGACTAGCTGGAGGTGTCTGGACGGGCAAATTTAACTCTCATTTCCCACCAGGAAGAGGAAATAACCAAAGGCTCAGCTGCCGTGCCGGAACCAGATTAGGGCCTGAAGCCATCCTGCGGTGTTGCGGCCAGCTCAAAAGAAAGCGAGTTGAAGAAAGGAGCTCAGGGGCACTGTAATTCACAAACCTGCAGAGTTATAAATGACAGCTATCGTCCAAAAATATACTGAAGTAAGGCTGCCAAGAGGACTTGAAAGCGGGGCAGAATTGCAGGAAACCGATTTCAGGAGGTAGACTGGAACTGCATTGAAAGCATAGGAAAAGAGGCAGAACGTCCACAATGATGCACTTGGCCAAAAACGGCGTATGCGTTTTTTCCTGAATATATTCAGGAAAAAACGCATACGCCCTTTTTGGCCAACCAAGCAAGCTTGCAAAGGAAATCTGCACTACAATGAAGTCTCACTTCCCCCCGGTCAATAGGGCCATCTGAAAAAAGTGTAAAATCCAGAAAGGCAGGACAGGCCATGGAGAAATGGGAGCCTTGTTATGCTGATGGGCGGGATGTAAATTGCCAACAGACACTAGGGAGAAGTGTATGGTGTTTCCTGAAACATGTAAAAAACAAAGCAACAGAGCCTAGGGCACTTCCACTTATGGTCCTATAGCTTAGGGAAATTAAAAGCAAAAAGACACAGCCACCCCGAAGTTTGGGACGTCTCTGTTTACAAGAACCTCATTTACCATACAAGTTCAATATCACAGAAAGTGAAAAATGGATAAAGAACATGTGGTACTTACGTACAATGCAGTATCACTCAGCAATGAAATCTATGTCATCAGGCCCGTAGCAGCATAATGAGTGGATTCAGGTACGATGATTCTAACTGAAATAAGTCACACAGAAAAAGAAACATCATAAGATATCACTAATACACGGAATGTAAACTTGGCTACACAGGAACTGAATTCCAAAACAGAACACTGTCTCAAATTTAGAAAACCAACTTATGCTTGCTTAAGGGGAAAGGTGAGTTGGGGTGCTGCATAAAACCAGAGATTGAAATGAGCACAGATAAAGTTCCTTAAGCCAAATATGGAATAGACAAGAGCTACTCCTTGCTCAACGAAATGGACTCAACACCCCATATTAAACGCCTAAGAATGTACCTGACTAGTAAGTATCTTAAAACCTATGGATTGCTATGTCTCCGAAAGAGAATCAAGCGTGTGTACAGGGGCATAAACGCAGCAGTGATAGGATTGGAGAGGTTCGGTGAGCAAATGAAGACCCTTTGAAGTCATATTGCATGGTACCCATTCCACGGGTCTCAACTACCCAGGTTTAACGTATTCTTCCTTCAGCTAAAACATGCATGTGGAACACAGAGTATGATCAACCGTGTGAATGGGAGACGTGTTCAAATATGTCTCAGTTTTCCTCCCCTGGTAGTCGGGTACAACATTCCAGACGCTTTACTAACACTCTCCCGACTTGGAGAGTCAGCGCCTTTAACCTCCTGTTTGGCCCAGTTTGCAATTTCTGCGGAAGATGAACAGGAATAGGGAGAACCAATGACAGACTAGCTGGAGGTGTCTGGACGGGCAAATTTAACTCTCATTTCCCACCAGGAAGAGGAAATAACCAAAGGCTCAGCGTGCCGTGCCAGAACCAGATTAGGGCCTGAAGCCATCCTGCGGTGTTGCGGCCAGCTCAAAAGAAAGCGAGTTGAAGAAAGGAGCTCAGGGGCACTATAATTCACAAACCTGCAGAGTTATAAATGACAGCTATCGTCCAAAAATATACTGAAGTAAGGCTGCCAAGAGGACTTGAAAGAGGGGCAGAATTGCAGGAAACCGATTTCAGGAGGTAGACTGGAACTGCATTGAAAGCATAGGAAAAGAGGCAGAACGTCCACAATGATGCACTTGGCCAAAAAGGGCGTATGCGTTTTTTCCTGAATATATTCAGGAAAAAACGCATACGCCCTTTTTGGCCAACCAAGCAAGCTTGCAAAGGAAATCTGCACTACAATGAAGTCTCACTTCCCCCCGGTCAAAAGGGCCATCTGAAAAAAGTGTAAAATCCAGAAAGGCAGGACAGGCCATGGAGAACTGGGAGCCTTGTTATGCTGATGGGCGGGATGTAAGTTGCCAACAGACACTCGGGAGAAGTGTATGGTGTTTCCTGAAACATCTAAAAAACAAAGCAACAGAGCCTAGGGCACTTCCACTTATGGTCCTATAGCTTAGGGAAATTAAAATCAAAAAGACACAGCCACCCCGAAGTTTGGGACTCCTCTGTTTACAAGATCCTCGTTTACAGTACAAGTTCAATATCACAGAAAGTGAAAAATGGATAAAGAACTTGTGGTACTTACGTACAATGCAGTTTCACTCAGCAATGAAATCTATGTCATCAGGCCCGTAGCAGCATATTGAGTGGATTCAGGTACGATGATTCTAACTGAAATAAGTCACACAGAAAAAGAAACATCATAAGATATCACTAATACACGGAATGTAAACTTGGCTACACAGGAACTGAATTACAGAACAGAACAGGGTCTCAAATTTAGAAAACCAACTTATGCTTGCTTAAGGGGAAAGGTGAGTTGGGGTGCTGCATAAAACCAGAGATTGAAATGAGCACAGATAAAGTTCCTTAAGCCAAATATGGAATAGACAAGAGCTACTCCTTGCTCAACGAAATGGACTCAACACCGCATATTAAACGCCTAAGAATGTACCTGACTAGTAAGTATCTTAAAACCTATGGATTGCTATGTTTCCAAAAGAGAATCAAGCATGTGTACAGGGGAATAAACGCAGCAGTGATAGGATTGTAGAGGTTCGGTGACCAAATGAAGACCCTTTAAAGTCATATTGCATGGTACCCATTCCAAGGGTCTCAACTCTCCAGGTTTAAGGTATTCCTCCTTCAGCTAAAACATGCATCTGGAACCCAGAGTATGATCAACCGTGTGAACGGGAGACGTGTTCAAATATGTCTCAGTTTTCCTCCCCTGGTACTCGGGTGCAACATTCCAGACGCTTTACTAACACTCTCCCCACTTGGAGAGTCAGCGCCTTTAACCTCCTGTTTGGCCCAGTTTGCAATTTCTGCGGAAGATGAACAGGAATAGGGAGAACCAATGAGAGACTAGCTGGAGGTGTCTGGACGGGCAAATTTAACTCTCATTTCCCACCAGGAAGAGGAAATAACCAAAGGCTCAGCTGCCGTGCCGGAACCAGATTAGGGCCTGAAGCCATCCTGAGGTGTTGCGGCCAGCTCAAAAGAAAGCGAGTTGAAGAAAGGAGCTCAGGGGCACTGTAATTCACAAACCTGCAGAGTTATAAATGACAGCTATCGTCCAAAAATATACTGAAGTAAGGCTGCCAAGAGGACTTGAAAGCGGGCAGAATTGCAGGAAACCGATTTCAGGAGGTAGACTGGAATTGCATTGAAAGCATAGGAAAAGAGGCAGAACGTCCACAATGATGCACTTGGCCAAAAAGGGCGTATGCGTTTTTTCCTGAATATATTCAGGAAAAAACGCATACGCCCTTTTTGGCCAACCAAGCAAGCTTGCAAAGGAAATCTGCACTACAATGAAGTCTCACTTCCCCCCGGTCAAAAGGGCCATCTGAAAAAAGTGTAAAATCCAGAAAGGCAGGACAGGCCATGGAGAACTGGGAGCCTTGTTATGCTGATGGGCGGGATGTAAATTGCCAACAGACACTCGGGAGAAGTGTATGGTGTTTCCTGAAACATCTAAAAACCAAAGCAGCAGAGCCTAGGGCACTTCCACTTATGGTCCTATAGCTTAGGGAAATTAAAATCAAAAAGACACAGCCACCCCAAAGATTGGAACGGCTCTGTTTACAAGAACCTCGTTTACAGTACAAGTTCAACATCGCAGAAAGTGAAAAATGGATAAAGAAGTTGTGGTATTTACTTACAAAGCAATATCACTCAGCAATGAAATCTATGTCATCAGGCCCTTAGCAGCACAATGAGTGGATTCAGGTATGATGATTCTAACTGAAATAAGTCACACAGAAAAAGAAACATCATAAGATATCAGTAATACACGGAATGTAAACTTGGCTACACAGGAACTGAATTACAGAACAGAACAGGGTCTCAAATTTAGAAAACCAACTTATGCTTGCTTAAGGGGAAAGGTGAGTTGGGGTGCTGCATAAAACCAGAGATTGAAATGAGCACAGATAAAGTTCCTTAAGCCAAATATGGAATAGACAAGAGCTACTCCTTGCTCAACGAAATGGACTCAACACCCCATATTAAAAGCCTAAGAATGTACCTGACTAGTAAGTATCTTAAAACCTATGGATTGCTATGTCTCCGAAAGAGAATCAAGCATGTGTACAGGGGCATAAAAGCAGCAGTGACAGGATTGGAGAGGTTCGGTGAGCAAATGAAGACCCTTTGAAGTCATATTGCATGGTACCCATTCCACGGGTCTCAACTCTCCAGGTTTAAGGTATTCTTCCTTCAGCTAAAACATGCATGTGGAACCCAGAGTATGATCAACCGTGTGAACGGGAGACGTGTTCAAATATGTCTCAGTTTTCGTCCCCGGGTACTTGGGTGCAACATTCCAGACGCTTTACTAACACTGTCCCCACTTGGAGAGTCAGCGTCTTTAACCTCCTGTTTGGCCCAGTTTGCAATTTCTGCGGAAGATGAACAGGAATAGCGAGAACAAATGAGAGACTAGCTGGAGGTGTCTGGACGGGCAAATTTAACTCTCATTTCCCACCAGGAAGAGGAATTAACCAAAGGCTCAGTGTGCCTTTCCAGAACCAGATTAGGGCCTGAAGCCATCCTGCGGTGTTGCGGCCAGGTCACAAGAAAGCGAGTTGAAGAAAGGAGCTCAGGGGCACTGTAATTCACAAACCTGCAGAGTTATAAATGACAGCTATCGTCCAAAAATATACTGAAGTAAGGCTGCCAAGAGGACTTGAAAGCGGGGCAGAATTGCAGGAAACCGATTTCAGGAGGTAGACTGGAATTGCATTGAAAGCATAGGAAAAGAGGCATAACATCCACAATGATGTACTTGGCCAAAAAGTGCGTATGCGTTTTTTCCTGAATATATTCAGGAAAAAACGCATACGCCCTTTTTGGACAACCAAGCAAGCTTGCAAAGGAAATCTGCACTACAATGAAGTCTCACTTCCCGCAGGTCAAAAGGGCCAAATGAAAAAATGTATAATCCAGAAAGGCAGGACAGGCCATGGAGAACTGGGAGCCTTGTTATGCTGATGGGCGGGATGGAAATTGCCAACAGACACTCGGGAGAAGTGTATGGTGTTTCCTGAAACATCTAAAAAACAAAGCAACAGAGCCTAGGGCACTTCCACATATGGTCCTATAGCTTAGGGAAATTAAAATCAAAAAGACTCAGCCACCCCAAAGTTTGGGACGTCTCTGCTTACAAGAACCTCGTTTACCGTACAAGTTCAATATCACAGGAAGTGAAAAATGGATAAAGAACTTGTGGTACTTACGTACAATGCAGTATCACTCAGCAATGAAATCTATGTCATCAGGCCCTTAGCAGCACAATGAGTGGATTCAGGTATGATGATTCTAACTGAAATAAGTCACACAGAAAAAGAAACATCATAAGATATCAGTAATACACGGAATGTAAACTTGGCTACACAGGAACTGAATTACAGAACAGAACAGGGTCTCAAATTTAGAAAAACAACTTATGCTTGCTTAAGGGGAAAGGTGAGTTGGGGTGCTGCATAAAACCAGAGATTGAAATGAGCACAGATAAAGTTCCTTAAGCCAAATATGGAATAGACAAGAGCTACTCCTTGCTCAACGAAATGGACTCAACACCCCATATTAAAAGCCTAAGAATGTACCTGACTAGTAAGTATCTTAAAACCTATGGATTGCTATGTCTCCGAAAGAGAATCAAGCATGTGTACACGGGAATAAACACAGCAGTGATAGGATTGGAGAGGTTCGGTGAGCAAATGAAGACCCTTTGAAGTCATATTGCATGGTACCCATTACACGGGTCTCAACTCTCCAGGTTTAAGGTATTCTTCCTTCAGCTAAAACATGCATGTGGAACCCAGAGTATGATCAACCATGTGAACGGGAGACGTGTTCAAATATGTCTCAGTTTTCGTCCCCTGGTACTTGGGTGCAACATTCCAGACGCTTTACTAACACTCTCCCCACTTGGAGAGTCAGCGCCTTTAACCTCCTGTTTGGCCCAGTTTGCAATTTCTGCGGAAGATGAACAGGAATAGCGAGAACCAATGAGAGACTAGCTGGAGGTGTCTGGACGGGCAAATTTAACTCTCATTTCCCACCAGGAAGAGGAAATAACCAAAGGCTCAGCTGCCGTGCCGGAACCAGATTAGGGCCTGAAGCCATCCTGCGGTGTTGCGGCCAGCTCAAAAGAAAGCGAGTTGAAGAAAGGAGCTCAGGGGCACTGTAATTCACAAACCTGCAGAGTTATAAATGACAGCTATCGTCCAAAAATATACTGAAGTAAGGCTGCCAAGAGGACTTGAAAGCGGGGCAGAATTGCAGGAAACCGATTTCAGGAGGTAGACTGGAACTGCATTGAAAGCATAGGAAAAGAGGCAGAACGTCCACAATGATGCACTTGGCCAAAAAGGGCGTATGCGTTTTTTCCTGAATATATTCAGGAAAAAACGCATACGCCCTTTTTGGCCAACCAAGCAAGCTTGCAAAGGAAATCTGCACTACAATGAAGTCTCACTTCCCCCCGGTCAATAGGGCCATCTGAAAAAAGTGTAAAATCCAGAAAGGCAGGACAGGCCATGGAGAAATGGGAGCCTTGTTATGCTGATGGGCGGGATGTAAATTGCCAACAGACACTAGGGAGAAGTGTATGGTGTTTCCTGAAACATGTAAAAAACAAAGCAACAGAGCCTAGGGCACTTCCACTTATGGTCCTATAGCTTAGGGAAATTAAAAGCAAAAAGACACAGCCACCCCGAAGTTTGGGACGTCTCTGTTTACAAGAACCTCATTTACCATACAAGTTCAATATCACAGAAAGTGAAAAATGGATAAAGAACATGTGGTACTTACGTACAATGCAGTATCACTCAGCAATGAAATCTATGTCATCAGGCCCGTAGCAGCATAATGAGTGGATTCAGGTACGATGATTCTAACTGAAATAAGTCACACAGAAAAAGAAACATCATAAGATATCACTAATACACGGAATGTAAACTTGGCTACACAGGAACTGAATTCCAAAACAGAACACTGTCTCAAATTTAGAAAACCAACTTATGCTTGCTTAAGGGGAAAGGTGAGTTGGGGTGCTGCATAAAACCAGAGATTGAAATGAGCACAGATAAAGTTCCTTAAGCCAAATATGGAATAGACAAGAGCTACTCCTTGCTCAACGAAATGGACTCAACACCCCATATTAAACGCCTAAGAATGTACCTGACTAGTAAGTATCTTAAAACCTATGGATTGCTATGTCTCCGAAAGAGAATCAAGCGTGTGTACAGGGGCATAAACGCAGCAGTGATAGGATTGGAGAGGTTCGGTGAGCAAATGAAGACCCTTTGAAGTCATATTGCATGGTACCCATTCCACGGGTCTCAACTACCCAGGTTTAACGTATTCTTCCTTCAGCTAAAACATGCATGTGGAACCCAGAGTATGATCAACCGTGTGAATGGGAGACGTGTTCAAATATGTCTCAGTTTTCCTCCCCTGGTAGTCGGGTACAACATTCCAGACGCTTTACTAACACTCTCCCGACTTGGAGAGTCAGCGCCTTTAACCTCCTGTTTGGCCCAGTTTGCAATTTCTGCGGAAGATGAACAGGAATAGGGAGAACCAATGACAGACTAGCTGGAGGTGTCTGGACGGGCAAATTTAACTCTCATTTCCCACCAGGAAGAGGAAATAACCAAAGGCTCAGCGTGCCGTGCCAGAACCAGATTAGGGCCTGAAGCCATCCTGCGGTGTTGCGGCCAGCTCAAAAGAAAGCGAGTTGAAGAAAGGAGCTCAGGGGCACTGTAATTCACAAACCTGCAGAGTTATAAATGACAGCTATCGTCCAAAAATATACTGAAGTAAGGCTGCCAAGAGGACTTGAAAGAGGGGCAGAATTGCAGGAAACCGATTTCAGGAGGTAGACTGGAACTGCATTGAAAGCATAGGAAAAGAGGCAGAACGTCCACAATGATGCACTTGGCCAAAAAGGGTGTAAATGTTTTTTCATGAATATATTCAGGAAAAAACGCATACGCACTTTTTGGCCAACCAAGCAAACTTGCAAAGGAAATCTGCACTACAATGAAGTCTCACTTCCCCCCGGTCAAAAGGGCCATCTGAAAAAAGTGTAAAATCCAGAAAGGCAGGACAGGCCATGGAGAACAGGGAGCCTTGTTATGCTGATGGGCGGGATGTAAATTGCCAGCAGACACTCGGGAGAAGTGTATGGTGTTTCCTGAAACATCTAAAAAACAAAGCAACAGAGCCTAGGGCACTTCCACTTATGGTCCTATAGCTTAGGGAAATTAAAATCAAAAAGACACAGCCACCCCAAAGTTTGGGACGCCTCTGTTTACAAGAACCTCGTTTACTGTACAAGTGCAATATCACAGAAAGTGAAAAATGGATAAAGAACTTGTGGTACTTACGTACAATGCAGTATCACTCAGCAATGAAATCTATGTCATCAGGCCCGTAGCAGCATAATGAGTGGATTCAGGTACGATGATTCTAACTGAAATAAGTCACACAGAAAAAGAAACATCATAAGATATCACTAATACACGGAATGTAAACTTGGCTACACAGGAACTGAATTACAGAACAGAAGAGGGTCTCAAATTTGGAAAACCAACTTATGCTTGCTTAAGGGTAAAAGTGAGTTGGGGTGCTGCATAAAACCAGAGATTGAAATGAGCACAGATAAAGTTCCTTAAGCCAAATATGGAATAGACAAGAGCTACTCCTTGCTCAACGAAATGGACTCAACACCGCATATTAAACGCCTAAGAATGTACCTGACTAGTAAGTAACTTAAAACCTATGGATTGCTATGTCTCCGAAAGAGAATCAAGCATGTGTACAGGGGCATAAACGCAGCAGTGATAGGATTGGAGAGGTTCGGTGAGCAAATGAAGACCCTTTGAAGTCATATTGCATGGTCCCCATTCCACGGGTTTCAACTACCCATGTTTAAGGTATTCTTCCTACAGCTAAATCATGCATGTGGAATCCAGAGTATGATCAACCATGTGAACGGGAGACGTGTTCAAATATGTCTCAGTTTTCGTACCCTGGTACTCGGGTGCAACATTCCAGACGCTTTACTAACACTCTCCCGACTTGGAGAGTCAGTCCCTTTAACCTCCTGTTTGACCCAGTTTGCAATTTCTGTGGAAGATGAACAGGAATAGCGAGAACCAATGAGAGACTAGCTGGAGGTGTCTGGACGGGCAAATTTAACTCTCATTTCCCACCAGGAAGAGGAATTAACCAAAGGCTCAGCGTGCCGTGCCGGAACCAGATTAGGGCCTGAAGCCATCCTGCGGTGTTGCGGCCAGCTCAAAAGAAAGCGAGTTGAAGAAAGGAGCTCAGGGGCACTGTAATTCACAAGCCTGCAGAGTTATAAATGACAGCTATCGTCCAAAAATATACTGAAGTAAGGCTGCCAAGAGGACTTGAAAGCAGGGCAGAATTGCAGGAAACCGATTTCAGGAGGTAGACTGGAATTGCATTGAAAGCATAGGAAAAGAGGCAGAACGTCCACAATGATACACTTGGCCAAAAACTGCGTATGCATTTTTTCCTGAATATATTCAGGAAAAAACGCATACGCCCTTTTTGGCCAACCAAGCAAGCTTGCAAAGGAAATCTGCACTACAATGAAGTCTCACTTCCCCCCGGTCAAAAGGGCCATCTGAAAAAAGTGTAAAATCCAGAAAGGCAGGACAGGCCATGGAGAACTGGGAGCCTTGTTATGCTGATGGGCGGGATGTAAATTGCCAACAGACACTCGGGAGAAGTGTATGGTGTTTCCTGAAACATCTAAAAAACAAAGCAACAGAGCCTAGCGTACTTCCACTTATGGTCCTATAGCTTAGGGAAATTAAAATCAAAAAGACACAGCCACCCCAAAGTTTGGGACGTGTCTATTTACAAGAACCTCATTTACAGTACAAGTTCAACATCGCAGAAAGTGAAAAATGGATAAAGAAGCTCTGGTATTTACTTACAAAGCAATATCACTCAGCAATGAAATCTATGTCATCAGGTCCTTAGCAGCACAATGAGTGGATTCAGGTATGATGATTCTAACTGAAATAAGTCACACAGAAAAAGAAACATCATAAGATATCACTAATACACGGAATGTAAACTTGGCTACACAGGAACTGAATTACAGAACAGAACAGGGTCTCAAATTTAGAAAATCAACTTATGCTTGCTTAAGGGGAAAGGTGAGTTGGGGTGCTGCATAAAACCAGAGATTGAAATGAGCACAGATAAAGTTCCTTAAGCCAAATATGGAATAGACAAGAGCTACTCCTTGCTCAACGAAATGGACTCAACATCTCATATTAAACGCCTAAGAATGTACCTGACTAGTAAGTATCTTAAAACCTATGGATTGCTATGTCTCCAAAAGAGAATCAAGCGTGTGTACAGGGGCATAAACGCAGCAGTGATAGGATTGGAGAGGTTCGGTGACCAAATGAAGACCCTTTGAAGTCATATTGCATGGTACCCATTCCACGGGTTTCAACTACCCAGGTTTAAGGTATTCTTCCTTCAGCTAAAACATGCATGTTGAACCCAGAGTATGATCAACCGTGTGAATGGGAGACGTGTTCAAATATGCCTCAGTTTTCCTCCCTGGTACTCGGGTGCAACATTCCAGACGCTTTACTAACACTCTCCCCACTTGGAGAGTCAGCGCCTTTAACCTCCTGTTTGGCCCAGTTTGCAATTTCTGCGGAAGATGAACAGGAATAGCGAAAACCAATGAGAGACTAGCTGGAGGTGTCTGGACGGGCAAATTTAACTCTCATTTCCCACCAGGAAGAGGAAATAACCAAAGGCTCATCGTGTCGTGCCGGAACCAGATTATGGCCTGAAGCCATCCTGCGGTGTTGCGGCCAGCTCATAAGAAAATGAGTTGAAGAAAGGAGCTCACGGGCACTGTAATTCACAAACCTGCAGAGTTATAAATGACAGCTATCGTCCAAAAATATACTGAAGTAAGGCTGCCAAGAGGACTTGAAAGCGGGGCAGAATTGCAGGAAACCGATTTCAGGAGGTAGACTGGAATTGCATTGAAAGCATAGGAAAACAGGCAGAACGTCCACAATGATGCACTTGGCCAAAAAGGGCGTATGCGTTTTATCCTGAATATATTCAGGAAAAAACGCATACGCCCTTTTTGGCCAACCAAGCAAGCTTGCAAAGGAAATCTGCACTACAATGAAGTCTCACTTCCCCCCGGTCAAAAGGGCCATCTGAAAAAAGTGTAAAATCCAGAAAGGCAGGACAGGCCATGGAGAACTGGGAGCCTTGTTATGCTGATGGGCGGGATATAAATTGCCAACAGACACTCAGGAGAAGTGTATGGTGTTTCCTGAAACATCTAAAAAACAAAGCAACAGAGCCTAGGGCACTTCCACTTATGGTCCTATAGCTTAGGGAAATTAAAGTCAAAAAGACACAGCCACCCCAAAGTTTGGGACGCCTCTGTTTACAAGAACCTCGTTTACAGTACAAGTTCAACATCGCAGAAAGTGAAAAATGGATAAAGAACTTGTGGTACTTACGTACAATGCAATATCACTCAGCAATGAAATCTATGTCATCAGGCCCATAGAAGCACAATGAGTGGATTCAGGTACGATGATTCTAACTGAAATAAGTCACACAGGAAAAGAAATATCATAAGATATCACTAATACACGGAATGTAAACTTGGCTGCACAGGAACTGAATTCCAAAACAGAACAGGGTCTCAAATTTAGAAAACCAACTTATGCTTGTTTAAGGGGAAAGGTGAGTTGGGGTGCTGCATAAAACCAGAGATTGAAATGAGCACAGATAAAGTTCCTTAAGCCAAATATGGAATAGACAAGAGCTACTCCTTGCTCAACGAAATGGACTCAACACCGCATATTAAACGCCTAAGAATGTACCTGACTAGTAAGTATCTTAAAACCTATGGATTGCTATGTCTCTGAAAGAGAATCAAGCATGTGTACAGGGGCATAAATGCAGCAGTGATAGGATTGGAGAGGTTCGGTGAGCAGATGAAGACCCTTTGAAGTCATATTGCATGGTACCCATTCCACGGGTTTCAACTACCCAGGTTTAAGGTATTCTTCCTTCAGCTAAAACATGCATGTGGAACCCAGAGTATGATCAACCGTGTGAACGGGAGACGTGTTCAAATATGTCTCAGTTTTCGTACCCTGGTACTCGGATGCAACATTCCAGACGCTTTACTAACACTCTCCTGACTTGGAGAGTCAGTCCCTTTAACCTCTTGTTTGGCCCTGTTTGCAATTTCTGCGGAAGATGAACAGGAATAGCGAGAACCAATGAGAGACTAGCTGGAGGTGTCTGGACGGGCAAATTTAACTCTCATTTCCCACCAGGAAGAGGAATTAACCAAAGGCTCAGCGTGCCGTGCCGGAACCAGATTAGGGTCTGAAGCCATCCTGCGGTGTTGCGGCCAGGTCACAAGAAAGCGAGTTGAAGAAAGGAGCTCAGGGGCACTGTAATTCACAAACCTGCAGAGTTATAAATGACAGCTATCGTCCAAAAATATACTGAAGTAAGGCTGCCAAGAGGACTTGAAAGCGGGGCAGAATTGCAGGAAACCGATTTCAGGAGGTAGACTGGAATTGCAATGAAAGCATAGGAAAAGAGGCAGAACGTCCACAATGATGCACTTGGCCAAAAAGGGCGTATGCGTTTTTTCCTGAATATATTCAGGAAAAAACGCATACGCCCTTTTTGGCCAACCAAGCAAGCTTGCAAAGGAAATCTGCACTACAATGAAGTCTCACTTCCCCCCGGTCAAAAGGGCCATCTGAAAAAAGTGTAAAATCCAGAAAGGCAGGACAGGCCATGGAGAACTGGGAGCCTTGTTATGCTGATGGGCGGGATGTAAATTGCCAACAGACACTCGGGAGAAGTGTATGGTGTTTCCTGAAACATCTAAAAAACAAAGCAACAGAGCCTAGGGCACTTCCACTTATGGTCCTATAGCTTAAGGAAATTAAAATCAAAAAGACACAGCCACCCCAAAGTTTGGGACGCCTCTGTTTACAAGAACCTCGTTTACCGTACAAGTGCAATATCACAGAAAGTGAAAAATGGATAAAGAACTTGTGGTACTTACGTACAATGCAGTATCACTCAGCAATGAAATCTATGTCATCAGGCCCGTAGCAGCATAATGAGTGGATTCAGGTACGATGATTCTAACTGAAATAAGTCACACAGAAAAAGAAACATCATAAGATATCACTAATACACGGAATGTAAACTTGGCTACACAGGAACTGAATTCCAAAACAGAACAGGGTCTCAAATTTAGAAAACCAACTTATGCTTGCTTAAGGGGAAAGGTGAGTTGGGGTGCTGCATAAAACCAGAGATTGAAATGAGCACAGATAAAGTTCCTTAAGCCAAATATGGAATAGACAAGAGCTACTCCTTGCTCAACGAAATGGACTCAACACCCCATATTAAACGCCTAAGAAGGTACCTGACTAGTAAGTATCTTAAAACCTATGGATTGCTATGTCTCCAAAAGAGAATCAAGCGTGTGTACAGGGGCATAAACGCAGCAGTGATAGGATTGGAGAGGTTCGGTGAGAAAATGAAGACCCTTTGAAGTCATATTGCACGGTACCCATTACACGGGTCTCAACTCTCCAATTTAAGGTATTCTTTCTTCAGCTAAAACATGCATGTGGAACCCAGAGTATGATCAACCGTGTGAACGGGAGACGTGTTCAAATATGTCTCAGTTTTCGTACCCTGGTACTCGGATGCAACATTCCAGACGCTTTACTAACACTCTCCTGACTTGGAGAGTCAGTCCCTTTAACCTCTTGTTTGGCCCTGTTTGCAATTTCTGCGGAAGATGAACAGGAATAGCGAGAACCAATGAGAGACTAGCTGGAGGTGTCTGGACGGGCAAATTTAACTCTCATTTCCCACCAGGAAGAGGAATTAACCAAAGGCTCAGCGTGCCGTGCCGGAACCAGATTAGGGTCTGAAGCCATCCTGCGGTGTTGCGGCCAGCTCACAAGAAAGCGAGTTGAAGAAAGGAGCTCAGGGGCACTGTAATTCACAAACCTGCAGAGTTATAAATGACAGCTATCGTCCAAAAATATACTGAAGTAAGGCTGCCAAGAGGACTTGAAAGCGGGGCAGAATTGCAGGAAACCGATTTCAGGAGGTAGACTGGAATTGCAATGAAAGCATAGGAAAAGAGGCAGAACGTCCACAATGATGCACTTGGCCAAAAAGGGCGTATGCGTTTTTTCCTGAATATATTCAGGAAAAAACGCATACGCCCTTTTTGGCCAACCAAGCAAGCTTGCAAAGGAAATCTGCACTACAATGAAGTCTCACTTCCCCCCGGTCAAAAGGGCCATCTGAAAAAAGTGTAAAATCCAGAAAGGCAGGACAGGCCATGGAGAACTGGGAGCCTTGTTATGCTGATGGGCGGGATGTAAATTGCCAACAGACACTCGGGAGAAGTGTATGGTGTTTCCTGAAACATCTAAAAAACAAAGCAACAGAGCCTAGGGCACTTCCACTTATGGTCCTATAGCTTAAGGAAATTAAAATCAAAAAGACACAGCCACCCCAAAGTTTGGGACGCCTCTGTTTACAAGAACCTCGTTTACCGTACAAGTGCAATATCACAGAAAGTGAAAAATGGATAAAGAACTTGTGGTACTTACGTACAATGCAGTATCACTCAGCAATGAAATCTATGTCATCAGGCCCGTAGCAGCATAATGAGTGGATTCAGGTACGATGATTCTAACTGAAATAAGTCACACAGAAAAAGAAACATCATAAGATATCACTAATACACGGAATGTAAACTTGGCTACACAGGAACTGAATTCCAAAACAGAACAGGGTCTCAAATTTAGAAAACCAACTTATGCTTGCTTAAGGGGAAAGGTGAGTTGGGGTGCTGCATAAAACCAGAGATTGAAATGAGCACAGATAAAGTTCCTTAAGCCAAATATGGAATAGACAAGAGCTACTCCTTGCTCAACGAAATGGACTCAACACCCCATATTAAACGCCTAAGAAGGTACCTGACTAGTAAGTATCTTAAAACCTATGGATTGCTATGTCTCCAAAAGAGAATCAAGCGTGTGTACAGGGGCATAAACGCAGCAGTGATAGGATTGGAGAGGTTCGGTGAGAAAATGAAGACCCTTTGAAGTCATATTGCACGGTACCCATTACACGGGTCTCAACTCTCCAATTTAAGGTATTCTTTCTTCAGCTAAAACATGCATGTGGAACCCAGAGTATGATCAACCATGTGAGCGGGAGACGTGTTCAAATATATCTCAGTTTTCGTACCCTGGTACTCGGGTGCAACATTCCAGACGCTTTACTAACACTCTCCCGACTTGGAGAGTCAGTCCCTTTAACCTCCTGTTTGGCCCAGTTTGCAATTTCTGCGGAAGATGAACAGGAATAGGGAGAACCAATGAGAGACTAGCTGGAGGTGTCTGGACGGGCAAATTTAACTCTCATTTCCCACCAGGAAGAGGAAATAACCAAAGGCTCAGCGTGCCGTGCCGGAACCAGATTATGGCCTGAAGCCATCCTGCGGTGTTGCGGCCAGCTCACAAGAAAGCGAGTTGAAGAAAGGAGCTCAGGGGCACTGTAATTCAAAAACCTGCAGAGTTATAAATGACAGCTATCGTCCAAAAATATACTGAAGTAAGGCTGCCAAGAGGACTTGAAAGCGGGGCAGAATTGCAGGAAACCGATTTCAGGAGGTAGACTGGAATTGCATTGAAAGCATAGGAAAAGAGGCAGAACGTCCACAATGATGCACTTGGCCAAAAAGGGCGTATGCGTTTTTTCCTGAATATATTCAGGAAAAAACGCATACGCCCTTTTTGGCCAACCAAGCAAGCTTGCAAAGGAAATCTGCACTACAATGAAGTCTCACTTCCCCCCGGTCAAAAGGGCCATCTGAAAAAAGTATAAAATCCAGGAAGGCAGGACAGGCCATGGAGAACTGGGAGCCTTGTTATGCTGATGGGCGGGATGAAAATTGCCAACAGACACTCGGGAGAAGTGTATGGTGTTTCCTGAAACATCTAAAAAACAAAGCAACAGAGCCTAGGGCACTTCCACTTATGGTCCTATAGCTTAAGGAAATTAAAATCAAAAAGACACAGCCACCCCAAAGTTTGGGACGCCTCTGTTTACAAGAACCTCGTTTACCGTACAAGTGCAATATCACAGAAAGTGAAAAATGGATAAAGAACTTGTGGTACTTACGTACAATGCAGTATCACTCAGCAATGAAATCTATGTCATCAGGCCCGTAGCAGCATAATGAGTGGATTCAGGTACGATGATTCTAACTGAAATAAGTCACACAGAAAAAGAAACATCATAAGATATCACTAATACACGGAATGTAAACTTGGCTACACAGGAACTGAATTCCAAAACAGAACAGGGTCTCAAATTTAGAAAACCAACTTATGCTTGCTTAAGGGGAAAGGTGAGTTGGGGTGCTGCATAAAACCAGAGATTGAAATGAGCACAGATAAAGTTCCTTAAGCCAAATATGGAATAGACAAGAGCTACTCCTTGCTCAACGAAATGGACTCAACACCCCATATTAAACGCCTAAGAAGGTACCTGACTAGTAAGTATCTTAAAACCTATGGATTGCTATGTCTCCAAAAGAGAATCAAGCGTGTGTACAGGGGCATAAACGCAGCAGTGATAGGATTGGAGAGGTTCGGTGAGAAAATGAAGACCCTTTGAAGTCATATTGCACGGTACCCATTACACGGGTCTCAACTCTCCAATTTAAGGTATTCTTTCTTCAGCTAAAACATGCATGTGGAACCCAGAGTATGATCAACCATGTGAGCGGGAGACGTGTTCAAATATATCTCAGTTTTCGTACCCTGGTACTCGGGTGCAACATTCCAGACGCTTTACTAACACTCTCCCGACTTGGAGAGTCAGTCCCTTTAACCTCCTGTTTGGCCCAGTTTGCAATTTCTGCGGAAGATGAACAGGAATAGGGAGAACCAATGAGAGACTAGCTGGAGGTGTCTGGACGGGCAAATTTAACTCTCATTTCCCACCAGGAAGAGGAAATAACCAAAGGCTCAGCGTGCCGTGCCGGAACCAGATTATGGCCTGAAGCCATCCTGCGGTGTTGCGGCCAGGTCACAAGAAAGCGAGTTGAAGAAAGGAGCTCAGGGGCACTGTAATTCAAAAACCTGCAGAGTTATAAATGACAGCTATCGTCCAAAAATATACTGAAGTAAGGCTGCCAAGAGGACTTGAAAGCGGGGCAGAATTGCAGGAAACCGATTTCAGGAGGTAGACTGGAATTGCATTGAAAGCATAGGAAAAGAGGCAGAACGTCCACAATGATGCACTTGGCCAAAAAGGGCGTATGCGTTTTTTCCTGAATATATTCAGGAAAAAACGCATACGCCCTTTTTGGCCAACCAAGCAAGCTTGCAAAGGAAATCTGCACTACAATGAAGTCTCACTTCCCCCCGGTCAAAAGGGCCATCTGAAAAAAGTATAAAATCCAGGAAGGCAGGACAGGCCATGGAGAACTGGGAGCCTTGTTATGCTGATGGGCGGGATGAAAATTGCCAACAGACACTCGGGAGAAGTGTATGGTGTTTCCTGAAACATCTAAAAAACAAAGCAACAGAGCCTAGGGCACTTCCACTTATGGTCCTGTAGCTTAGGGAAATTAAAATCAAAAAGACACAGCCACCCCGAAGTTTGGAACGGCTCTGTTTACAAGAACCTCGTTAACAGTACAAGTTCAACATCGCAGCAAATGAAAAATGGATAAAGAAGTTGTGGTATTTACTTACAAAGCAATATCACTCAGCAATGAAATCTACGTCATCAGGCCCTTAGCAGCACAATGAGTGGATTCAGGTATGATGATTCTAACTGAAATAAGTCACACAGAAAAAGAAACATCATAAGATATCACTAATACACGGAATGTAAACTTGGCTACACAGGAACTGAATTACAGAACAGAACAGGGTCTCAAATTTAGAAAACCAACTTATGCTTGCTTAAGGGGAAAGGTGAGTTGGGGTGCTGCATAAAACCAGAGATTGAAATGAGCACAGATAAAGTTCCTTAAGCCAAATACGGAATAGACAAGAGCTACTCCTTGCTCAACGAAATGGACTCAACACCGCATATTAAACGCCTAAGAATGTACCTGACTAGTAAGTACCTTAAAACCTATGGATTGCTATGTCTCCAAAAGAGAATCAAGCATGTGTACAGGGGCATAAACGCAGCAGTGATAGGATTGGAGAGGTTCGGTGAGCAAACGAAGACCCTTTGAAGTCATATTGCACGGTACCCATTCCACGGGTTTCAACTACCCAGGTTTAAGGTATTCTTCCTTCAGCTAAAACGTGCATGTGGAACCCAGAGTATGATCAACCATGTGAACGGGAGACGTGTTCAAATATGTCTCAGTTTTCCTCCCCTGGTACTCGAGTGCAACATTCCAGACGCTTTACTAACACTCTCCCGACTTGGAGAGTCAGCGCCTTTAACCTCCTGTTTGACCCAGTTTGCAATTTCTGCGGAAGATGAACAGGAATAGGGAGAACCAATGACAGACTAGCTGGAGGTGTCTGGACGGGCAAATTTAACTCTCATTTCCCACCAGGAAGAGGAAATAACCAAAGGCTCAGCGTGCCGTGCCGGAACCAGATTAGGGCCTGAAGCCATCCTGCGGTGTTGCGGCCAGCTCACAAGAAAGCGAGTTGAAGAAAGGAGCTCAGGGGCACTGTAATTCACAAACCTGCAGAGTTATAAATGACAGCTATCGTCCAAAAATATACTGAAGTAAGGCTGCCAAGAGGACTTGAAAGCGGGGCAGAATTGCAGGAAACCGATTTCAGGAGGTAGACTGGAATTGCATTGAAAGCATAGGAAAAGAGGCAAAACGTCCACAATGATGCACTTGGCCAAAAAGGGCGTATGCGTTTTTTCCTGAATATATTCAGGAAAAAACGCATACGCCCTTTTTGGCCAACCAAGCAAGCTTGCAAAGGAAATCTGCACTACAATGAAGTCTCACTTCTCCACGGTCAAAAGGGCCATCTGAAAAAAGTGTAAAATCCAGAAAGGCAGGACAGGCCATGGAGAACTGGGAGCCTTGTTATGCTGATGGTCGGGATGTAAATTGCCAACAGACACTCGGGAGAAGTGTATGGTGTTTCCTGAAACATCTAAAAAACAAAGCAACAGAGCCTAGGGCACTTCCACTTATGGTCCTATAGCTTAGGGAAATTAAAATCAAAAAGACACAGCCACCCCGAAGTTTGGAACGGCTCTCTTTACAAGAACCTCGTTTACAATACAAGTTCAACATCGCAGAAAGTGAAAAATGGATAAAGAAGTTGTGGTATTTACTTACAAAGCAATATCACTCAGCAATGAAATCTATGTCATCAGGCCCTTAGCAGCACAATGAGTGGATTCAGGTATGATGATTCTAACTGAAATAAGTCACACAGAAAAAGAAACATCATAAGATATCACTAATACACGGAATGTAAACTTGGCTACACAGGAACTGAATTACAGAACAGAACAGGGTCTCAAATTTAGAAAACAAACTTATGCTTGCTTAAGGGGAAAGGTGAGTTGGGGTGCTGCATAAAACCAGAGATTGAAATGAGCACAGATAAAGTTCCTTAAGCCAAATATGGAATAGACAAGAGCTACTCCTTGCTCAACGAAATGGACTCAACACCGCATATTAAACGCCTAAGAATGTACCTGACTAGTAAGTATCTTAAAACCTATGGATTGCTATGTCTCCAAAAGAGAATCAAGCATGTGTACAGGGGCATAAACGCAGCAGTGATAGGATTGGAGAGGTTCGGTGAGCAAATGAAGACCCTTTGAAGTCATATTGCATGGTCCCCATTCCACGGGTTTCAACTACCCAGGTTTAAGGTATTCTTCCTTCAGCTAAAACATGCATGTGGGACCCAGAGTATGATCAACGGTGTGAACGGGAGACGTGTTCAAATATGTCTCAGTTTTCCTCCCCTGGTACTCGGGTGCAACATTCCAGAGGCTTTACTAACACTCTCCCCACTTGGAGAGTCAGCGCCTTTAACCTCCTGTTTGGCCCAGTTTGCAATTTCTGCGGAAGATGAACAGGAATAGCGAGAACCAATGAGAGACTAGCTGGAGGTGTCTGGACGGGCAAATTTAACTCTCATTTCCCACCAGGAAGAGGAAATAACCAAAGGCTCAGCGTGCCGTGCCGGAACCAGATTAGGGCCTGAAGCCATCCTGCGGTGTTGCGGCCAGCTCACAAGAAAGCGAGTTGAAGAAAGGAGCTCAGTTGCACTGTAATTCACAAACCTGCAGAGTTATAAATGACAGCTATCGTCCAAAAATATACTGAAGTAAGGCTGCCAAGAGGACTTGAAAGCGGGGCAGAATTGCAGGAAACCGATTTCAGGAGGTAGACTGGAATTGCATTGAAAGCATAGGAAAAGAGGCAGAACGTCCACAATGATGCACTTGGCCAAAAAGGGCGTATGCGTTTTTTCCTGAATATATTCAGGAAAAAACGCATACGCCCTTTTTGGCCAACCAAGCAAGCTTGCAAAGGAAATCTGCACTACAATGAAGTCTCACTTCCCCCCGGTCAAAAGGGCCATCTGAAAAAAGTGTAAAATCCAGAAAGGCAGGACAGGCCATGGAGAACTGGGAGCCTTGTTATGCTGATGGGCGGGATGTAAATTGCCAACAGACACTCGGGAGAAGTGTATGGTGTTTCCTGAAACATCTAAAAAACAAAGCAACAGAGCCTAGGGCACTTCCACTTATGGTCCTATAGCTTAGGGAAATTAAAATCAAAAAGACACAGCCACCCCGAAGTTTGGAACGGCTCTCTTTACAAGAACCTCGTTTACAATACAAGTTCAACATCGCAGAAAGTGAAAAATGGATAAAGAAGTTGTGGTATTTACTTACAAAGCAATATCACTCAGCAATGAAATCTATGTCATCAGGCCCTTAGCAGCACAATGAGTGGATTCAAGTACGGTGATTCTAACTGAAATAAGTCACACAGAAAAAGAAACATCATAAGATATCACTAATACACGGAATGTAAACTTGGCTACACAGGAACTGAATTACAGAACAGAACAGGGTCTCAAATTTAGAAAACCAACTTATGCTTGCTTAAGGGGAAAGGTGAGTTGGGGTGCTGCATAAAACCAGAGATTGAAATGAGCACAGATAAAGTTCCTTAAGCCAAATACGGAATAGACAAGAGCTACTCCTTGCTCAACGAAATGGACTCAACACCGCATATTAAACGCCTAAGAATGTACCTGACTAGTAAGTACCTTAAAACCTATGGATTGCTATGTCTCCGAAAGAGAATCAAGCATGTGTACAGGGGCATAAACGCAGCAGTGATAGGATTGGAGAGGTTCGGTGAGCAAACGAAGACCCTTTGAAGTCATATTGCATGGTACCCATTCCACGGGTTTCAACTACCCAGGTTTAAGGTATTCTTCCTTCAGCTAAAACGTGCATGTGGAACCCAGAGTATGATCAACCATGTGAACGGGAGACGTGTTCAAATATGTCTCAGTTTTCCTCCCCTGGTACTCGGGTGCAACATTCCAGAGGCTTTACTAACACTCTCCCCACTTGGAGAGTCAGCGCCTTTAACCTCCTGTTTGGCCCAGTTTGCAATTTCTGCGGAAGATGAACAGGAATAGCGAGAACCAATGAGAGACTAGCTGGAGGTGTCTGGACGGGCAAATTTAACTCTCATTTCCCACCAGGAAGAGGAAATAACCAAAGGCTCAGCGTGCCGTGCCGGAACCAGATTAGGGCCTGAAGCCATCCTGTGGTGTTGCGGCCAGCTCACAAGAAAGCGAGTTGAAGAAAGGAGCTCAGTTGCACTGTAATTCACAAACCTGCAGAGTTATAAATGACAGCTATCGTCCAAAAATATACTGAAGTAAGGCTGCCAAGAGGACTTGAAAGCGGGGCAGAATTGCAGGAAACCGATTTCAGGAGGTAGACTGGAATTGCATTGAAAGCATAGGAAAAGAGGCAGAACGTCCACAATGATGCACTTGGCCAAAAAGGGCGTATGCGTTTTTTCCTGAATATATTCAGGAAAAAACGCATACGCCCTTTTTGGCCAACCAAGCAAGCTTGCAAAGGAAATCTGCACTACAATGAAGTCTCACTTCCCCCCGGTCAAAAGGGCCATCTGAAAAAAGTGTAAAATCCAGAAAGGCAGGACAGGCCATGGAGAACTGGGAGCCTTGTTATGCTGATGGGCGGGATGTAAATTGCCAACAGACACTCGGGAGAAGTGTATGGTGTTTCCTGAAACATCTAAAAAACAAAGCAACAGAGCCTAGGGCACTTCCACTTATGGTCCTATAGCTTAGGGAAATTAAAATCAAAAAGACACAGCCACCCCGAAGTTTGGAACGGCTCTGATTAGAAGAACCTCGTTTACAGTACAAGTTCAACATCGCAGAAAGTGAAAAATGGATAAAGAAGTTGTGGTATTTACTTACAAAGCAATATCACTCAGCAATGAAATCTATGTCATCAGGCCCTTAGCAGCACAATGAGTGGATTCAGGTATGATGATTCTAACTGAAATAAGTCACACAGAAAAAGAAACATCATAAGATATCACTAATACACGGAATGTAAACTTGGCTACACAGGAACTGAATTACAGAACAGAACAGGGTCTCAAATTTAGAAAACAAACTTATGCTTGCTTAAGGGGAAAGGTGAGTTGGGGTGCTGCATAAAACCAGAGATTGAAATGAGCACAGATAAAGTTCCTTAAGCCAAATATGGAATAGACAAGAGCTACTCCTTGCTCAACGAAATGGACTCAACACCGCATATTAAACGCCTAAGAATGTACCTGACTAGTAAGTATCTTAAAACCTATGGATTGCTATGTCTCCAAAAGAGAATCAAGCATGTGTACAGGGGCATAAACGCAGCAGTGATAGGATTGGAGAGGTTCGGTGAGCAAATGAAGACCCTTTGAAGTCATATTGCATGGTCCCCATTCCACGGGTTTCAACTACCCAGGTTTAAGGTATTCTTCCTTCAGCTAAAACATGCATGTGGGACCCAGAGTATGATCAACGGTGTGAACGGGAGACGTGTTCAAATATGTCTCAGTTTTCCTCCCCTGGTACTCGGGTGCAACATTCCAGAGGCTTTACTAACACTCTCCCCACTTGGAGAGTCAGCGCCTTTAACCTCCTGTTTGGCCCAGTTTGCAATTTCTGCGGAAGATGAACAGGAATAGCGAGAACCAATGAGAGACTAGCTGGAGGTGTCTGGACGGGCAAATTTAACTCTCATTTCCCACCAGGAAGAGGAAATAACCAAAGGCTCAGCGTGCCGTGCCGGAACCAGATTAGGGCCTGAAGCCATCCTGCGGTGTTGCGGCCAGCTCACAAGAAAGCGAGTTGAAGAAAGGAGCTCAGTTGCACTGTAATTCACAAACCTGCAGAGTTATAAATGACAGCTATCGTCCAAAAATATACTGAAGTAAGGCTGCCAAGAGGACTTGAAAGCGGGGCAGAATTGCAGGAAACCGATTTCAGGAGGTAGACTGGAATTGCATTGAAAGCATAGGAAAAGAGGCAGAACGTCCACAATGATGCACTTGGCCAAAAAGGGCGTATGCGTTTTTTCCTGAATATATTCAGGAAAAAACGCATACGCCCTTTTTGGCCAACCAAGCAAGCTTGCAAAGGAAATCTGCACTACAATGAAGTCTCACTTCCCCCCGGTCAAAAGGGCCATCTGAAAAAAGTGTAAAATCCAGAAAGGCAGGACAGGCCATGGAGAACTGGGAGCCTTGTTATGCTGATGGGCGGGATGTAAATTGCCAACAGACACTCGGGAGAAGTGTATGGTGTTTCCTGAAACATCTAAAAAACAAAGCAACAGAGCCTAGGGCACTTCCACTTATGGTCCTATAGCTTAGGGAAATTAAAATCAAAAAGACACAGCCACCCCGAAGTTTGGAACGGCTCTCTTTACAAGAACCTCGTTTACAATACAAGTTCAACATCGCAGAAAGTGAAAAATGGATAAAGAAGTTGTGGTATTTACTTACAAAGCAATATCACTCAGCAATGAAATCTATGTCATCAGGCCCTTAGCAGCACAATGAGTGGATTCAAGTACGGTGATTCTAACTGAAATAAGTCACACAGAAAAAGAAACATCATAAGATATCACTAATACACGGAATGTAAACTTGGCTACACAGGAACTGAATTACAGAACAGAACAGGGTCTCAAATTTAGAAAACCAACTTATGCTTGCTTAAGGGGAAAGGTGAGTTGGGGTGCTGCATAAAACCAGAGATTGAAATGAGCACAGATAAAGTTCCTTAAGCCAAATACGGAATAGACAAGAGCTACTCCTTGCTCAACGAAATGGACTCAACACCGCATATTAAACGCCTAAGAATGTACCTGACTAGTAAGTACCTTAAAACCTATGGATTGCTATGTCTCCGAAAGAGAATCAAGCATGTGTACAGGGGCATAAACGCAGCAGTGATAGGATTGGAGAGGTTCGGTGAGCAAACGAAGACCCTTTGAAGTCATATTGCATGGTACCCATTCCACGGGTTTCAACTACCCAGGTTTAAGGTATTCTTCCTTCAGCTAAAACGTGCATGTGGAACCCAGAGTATGATCAACCATGTGAACGGGAGACGTGTTCAAATATGTCTCAGTTTTCCTCCCCTGGTACTCGGGTGCAACATTCCAGACGCTTTACTAACACTCTCCCGACTTGGAGAGTCAGCGCCTTTAACCTCCTGTTTGACCCAGTTTGCAATTTCTGCGGAAGATGAACAGGAATAGGGAGAACCAATGACAGACTAGCTGGAGGTGTCTGGACGGGCAAATTTAACTCTCATTTCCCACCAGGAAGAGGAAATAACCAAAGGCTCAGCGTGCCTTGCCGGAACCAGATTAGGGCCTGAAGCCATCCTGCGGTGTTGCGGCCAGCTCACAAGAAAGCGAGTTGAAGAAAGGAGCTCAGGGGCACTGTAATTCACAAACCTGCAGAGTTATAAATGACAGCTATCGTCCAAAAATATACTGAAGTAAGGCTGCCAAGAGGACTTGAAAGCGGGGCAGAATTGCAGGAAACCGATTTCAGGAGGTAGACTGGAATTGCATTGAAAGCATAGGAAAAGAGGCAGAACGTCCACAATGATGCACTTGGCCAAAAAGGGCGTATGCGTTTTTTCCTGAATATATTCAGGAAAAAACGCATACGCCCTTTTTGGCCAACCAAGCAAGCTTGCAAAGGAAATCTGCACTACAATGAAGTCTCACTTCTCCACGGTCAAAAGGGCCATCTGAAAAAAGTGTAAAATCCAGAAAGGCAGGACAGGCCATGGAGAACTGGGAGCCTTGTTATGCTGATGGGCGGGATGTAAATTGCCAACAGACACTCGGGAGAAGTGTATGGTGTTTCCTGAAACATCTAAAAAACAAAGCAACAGAGCCTAGGGCACTTCCACTTATGGTCCTATAGCTTAGGGAAATTAAAATCAAAAAGACACAGCCACCCCGAAGTTTGGAACGGCTCTCTTTACAAGAACCTCGTTTACAATACAAGTTCAACATCGCAGAAAGTGAAAAATGGATAAAGAAGTTGTGGTATTTACTTACAAAGCAATATCACTCAGCAATGAAATCTATGTCATCAGGCCCTTAGCAGCACAATGAGTGGATTCAGGTATGATGATTCTAACTGAAATAAGTCACACAGAAAAAGAAACATCATAAGATATCACTAATACACGGAATGTAAACTTGGCTACACAGGAACTGAATTACAGAACAGAACAGGGTCTCAAATTTAGAAAACCAACTTATGCTTGCTTAAGGGGAAAGGTGAGTTGGGGTGCTGCATAAAACCAGAGATTGAAATGAGCACAGATAAAGTTCCTTAAGCCAAATATGGAATAGACAAGAGCTACTCCTTGCTCAACGAAATGGACTCAACACCGCATATTAAACGCCTAAGAATGTACCTGACTAGTAAGTATCTTAAAACCTATGGATTGCTATGTCTCCAAAAGAGAATCAAGCATGTGTACAGGGGCATAAACGCAGCAGTGATAGGATTGGAGAGGTTCGGTGAGCAAATGAAGACCCTTTGAAGTCATATTGCATGGTACCCATTCCACGGGTTTCAACTACCCAGGTTTAAGGTATTCTTCCTTCAGCTAAAACATGCATGTGGGACCCAGAGTATGATCAACGGTGTGAACGGGAGACGTGTTCAAATATGTCTCAGTTTTCCTCCCCTGGTACTCGGGTGCAACATTCCAGAGGCTTTACTAACACTCTCCCCACTTGGAGAGTCAGCGCCTTTAACCTCCTGTTTGGCCCAGTTTGCAATTTCTGCGGAAGATGAACAGGAATAGCGAGAACCAATGAGAGACTAGCTGGAGGTGTCTGGACGGGCAAATTTAACTCTCATTTCCCACCAGGAAGAGGAAATAACCAAAGGCTCAGCGTGCCGTGCCGGAACCAGATTAGGGCCTGAAGCCATCCTGTGGTGTTGCGGCCAGCTCACAAGAAAGCGAGTTGAAGAAAGGAGCTCAGTTGCACTGTAATTCACAAACCTGCAGAGTTATAAATGACAGCTATCGTCCAAAAATATACTGAAGTAAGGCTGCCAAGAGGACTTGAAAGCGGGGCAGAATTGCAGGAAACCGATTTCAGGAGGTAGACTGGAATTGCATTGAAAGCATAGGAAAAGAGGCAGAACGTCCACAATGATGCACTTGGCCAAAAAGGGCGTATGCGTTTTTTCCTGAATATATTCAGGAAAAAACGCATACGCCCTTTTTGGCCAACCAAGCAAGCTTGCAAAGGAAATCTGCACTACAATGAAGTCTCACTTCCCCCCGGTCAAAAGGGCCATCTGAAAAAAGTGTAAAATCCAGAAAGGCAGGACAGGCCATGGAGAACTGGGAGCCTTGTTATGCTGATGGGCGGGATGTAAATTGCCAACAGACACTCGGGAGAAGTGTATGGTGTTTCCTGAAACATCTAAAAAACAAAGCAACAGAGCCTAGGGCACTTCCACTTATGGTCCTATAGCTTAGGGAAATTAAAATCAAAAAGACACAGCCACCCCGAAGTTTGGAACGGCTCTGATTAGAAGAACCTCGTTTACAGTACAAGTTCAACATCGCAGAAAGTGAAAAATGGATAAAGAAGTTGTGGTATTTACTTACAAATCAATATCACTCAGCAATGAAATCTATGTCATCAGGCCCTTAGCAGCACAATGAGTGGATTTAAGTACGGTGATTCTAACTGAAATAAGTCACACAGAAAAAGAAACATCATAAGATATCACTAATAACGGAATGTAAACTTGGCTACACAGGAACTGAATTACAGAACAGAACAGGGTCTCAAATTTAGAAAACCAACTTATGCTTGCTTAAGGGGAAAGGTGAGTTGGGGTGCTGCATAAAACCAGAGATTGAAATGAGCACAGATAAAGTTCCTTAAGCCAAATACGGAATAGACAAGAGCTACTCCTTGCTCAACGAAATGGACTCAACACCGCATATTAAACGCCTATGAATGTACCTGACTAGTAAGTACCTTAAAACCTATGGATTGCTATGTCTCCGAAAGAGAATCAAGCATGTGTACAGGGGCATAAACGCAGCAGTGATAGGATTGGAGAGGTTCGGTGAGCAAACGAAGACCCTTTGAAGTCATATTGCATGGTACCCATTCCACGGGTTTCAACTACCCAGGTTTAAGGTATTCTTCCTTCAGCTAAAACATGCATGTGGGACCCAGAGTATGATCAACGGTGTGAACGGGAGACGTGTTCAAATATGTCTCAGTTTTCCTCCCCTGGTACTCGGGTGCAACATTCCAGAGGCTTTACTAACACTCTCCCCACTTGGAGAGTCAGCGCCTTTAACCTCCTGTTTGGCCCAGTTTGCAATTTCTGCGGAAGATGAACAGGAATAGCGAGAACCAATGAGAGACTAGCTGGAGGTGTCTGGACGGGCAAATTTAACTCTCATTTCCCACCAGGAAGAGGAAATAACCAAAGGCTCAGCGTGCCGTGCCGGAACCAGATTAGGGCCTGAAGCCATCCTGCGGTGTTGCGGCCAGCTCACAAGAAAGCGAGTTGAAGAAAGGAGCTCAGTTGCACTGTAATTCACAAACCTGCAGAGTTATAAATGACAGCTATCGTCCAAAAATATACTGAAGTAAGGCTGCCAAGAGGACTTGAAAGCGGGGCAGAATTGCAGGAAACCGATTTCAGGAGGTAGACTGGAATTGCATTGAAAGCATAGGAAAAGAGGCAGAACGTCCACAATGATGCACTTGGCCAAAAAGGGCGTATGCGTTTTTTCCTGAATATATTCAGGAAAAAACGCATACGCCCTTTTTGGCCAACCAAGCAAGCTTGCAAAGGAAATCTGCACTACAATGAAGTCTCACTTCCCCCCGGTCAAAAGGGCCATCTGAAAAAAGTGTAAAATCCAGAAAGGCAGGACAGGCCATGGAGAACTGGGAGCCTTGTTATGCTGATGGGCGGGATGTAAATTGCCAACAGACACTCGGGAGAAGTGTATGGTGTTTCCTGAAACATCTAAAAAACAAAGCAACAGAGCCTAGGGCACTTCCACTTATGGTCCTATAGCTTAGGGAAATTAAAATCAAAAAGACACAGCCACCCCGAAGTTTGGAACGGCTCTCTTTACAAGAACCTCGTTTACAATACAAGTTCAACATCGCAGAAAGTGAAAAATGGATAAAGAAGTTGTGGTATTTACTTACAAAGCAATATCACTCAGCAATGAAATCTATGTCATCAGGCCCTTAGCAGCACAATGAGTGGATTCAGGTATGATGATTCTAACTGAAATAAGTCACACAGAAAAAGAAACATCATAAGATATCACTAATACACGGAATGTAAACTTGGCTACACAGGAACTGAATTCCAAAACAGAACAGGGTCTCAAATTTAGAAAACCAACTTATGCTTGCTTAAGGGGAAAGGTGAGTTGGGGTGCTGCATAAAACCAGAGATTGAAATGAGCACAGATAAAGTTCCTTAAGCCAAATATGGAATAGACAAGAGCTACTCCTTGCTCAACGAAATGGACTCAACACCGCATATTAAACGCCTAAGAATGTACCTGACTAGTAAGTATCTTAAAACCTATGGATTGCTATGTCTCCGAAAGAGAATCAAGCATGTGTACAGGGGCATAAACGCAGCAGTGATAGGATTGGAGAGGTTCGGTGAGCAAATGAAGACCCTTTGAAGTCATATTGCATGGTACCCATTCCACGGGTTTCAACTACCCAGGTTTAAGGTATTCTTCCTTCAGCTAAAACATTCATGTGGGACCCAGAATATGATCAACCGTGTGAACGGGAGACGTGTTCAAATATGTCTCAGTTTTCCTCCCCTGGTACTCGGGTGCAACATTCCAGACGCTTTACTAACACTCTCCCGACTTGGAGAGTCAGCGCCTTTAACCTCCTGTTTGGCCCAGTTTGCAATTTCTGCGGAAGATGAACAGGAATAGCGAGAACCAATGAGAGACTAGCTGGAGGTGTCTGGACGGGCAAATTTAACTCTCATTTCCCACCAGGAAGAGGAAATAACCAAAGGCTCAGCGTGCCGTGCCGGAACCAGATTAGGGCCTGAAGCCATCCTGCGGTGTTGCGGCCAGCTCAAAAGAAAGCGAGTTGAAGAAAGGAGCTCAGTTGCACTATAATTCACAAACCTGCAGAGTTATAAATGACAGCTATCGTCCAAAAATATACTGAAGTAAGGCTGCCAAGAGGACTTGAAAGCGGGGCAGAATTGCAGGAAACCGATTTCAGGAGGTAGACTGGAATTGCATTGAAAGCATAGGAAAAGAGGCAGAACGTCCACAATGATGCACTTGGCCAAAAAGGGCGTATGCGTTTTTTCCTGAATATATTCAGGAAAAAACGCATACGCCCTTTTTGGCCAACCAAGCAAGCTTGCAAAGGAAATCTGCACTACAATGAAGTCTCACTTCCCCCCTGTCAAACGGGCCATCTGAAAAAAATGTAAAATCCAGAAAGGCAGGACAGGCCATGGAGAACTGGGAGCCTTGTTATGCTGATGGGCGGGATGTAAACTGCCAACAGACACTCGGGAGAAGTGTATGGTATTTCCTGAAACATCTAAAAAACAAAGCAACAGAGCCTAGGGCACTTCCACTTATGGTCCTATAGCTTAGGGAAATTAAAATCAAAAAGACACAGCCACCCCAAAATTTGGGATGCCTCTGTTTACAAGAACCTCGTTTACCGTACAAGTTCAATATCACAGAAAGTGAAAAATGGATAAAGAACTTGTGGTACTTACGTACAATGCAGTATCACTCAGCAATGAAATCTATGTCATCAGGCCCGTAGCAGCATAATGAGTGGATTCAGGTACGATGATTCTAACTGAAATAAGTCACACAGAAAAAGAAACATCATAAGATATCAGTAATACACGGAATGTAAACTTGGCTACACAGGAACTGAATTCCAAAACAGAACAGGGTCTCAAATTTAGAAAACCAACTTATGCTTGCTTAAGGGGAAAGGTGAGTTGGGGTGCTGCATAAAACCAGAGATTGAAATGAGCACAGATAAAGTTCCTTAAGCCAAATATGGAATAGACAAGAGCTACTCCTTGCTCAACGAAATGGACGGAACACCCCATATTAAACGCCTAAGAATGTACCTGACTAGTAAGTATCTTAAAACCTATGGATTGCTATGTCTCCAAAAGAGAATCAAGCGTGTGTACAGGGGCATAAACACAGCAGTGATAGGACTGGAGAGGTTCGGTGAGCAAATGAAGACCCTTTGAAGTCATATTGCATGGTACCCATTCCACGGGTTTCAACTACCCAGGTTTAAGGTATTCTTCCTTCAGCTAAAACATGCATGTGGAACCCAGAGTATGATCAACCGTGTGAACGGGAGACGTGTTCAAATATGTCTCAGTTTTCCTCCCCTGGTACTCGGGTCCAACATTCCAGACGCTTTACTAACACTCTCCCCACTTGGAGAGTCAGCGCCTTTAACCTCCTGTTTGGCCCAGTTTGCAATTTCTGCGGAAGATGAACAGGAATAGCGAGAACCAATGATAGACTAGCTGGAGGTGTCTGGACGGGCAAATTTAACTCTCATTTCCCACCAGGAAGAGGAAATAACCAAAGGCTCAGCGTGCCGTGCCGGAACCAGATTAGGGCCTGAAGCCATCCTGCGGTGTTGAGGCCAGCTCACAAGAAAGCGAGTTGAAGAAAGGAGATCAGGGGCACTGTAATTCACAAACATGCAGAGTTATAAATGACAGCTATAGTCCAAAAATATACTGAAGTAAGGCTGCCAAAAGGACTTGAAAGCGGGGCAGAATTGCAGGAAACCAATTTCAGGAGGTAGACTGGAATTGCATTGAAAGCATAGGAAAAGAGGCAGAACGTCCACAATGATGCACTTGGCCAAAAAGGGCGTATGCGTTTTTTCCTGAATATGTTCAGGAAAAAACGCATACGCCCTTTTTGGCCAACCAAGCAAGCTTGCAAAGGAAATCTGCACTACAATGAAGTCTCACTTCCCCCCGGTCAAAAGGGCCATCTGAAAAAAGTGTAAAATCCAGAAAGGCAGGACAGGCCATGGAGAACTGGGAGCCTTGTTATGCTGATGGGCGGGATGGATATTGCCAACAGACACTCCGGAGAAGTGTATGGTGTTTCCTGAAACATCTAAAAAACAAAGCAACAGAGCCTAGGGCACTTCCACTTATGGTCCTATAGCTTAGGGAAATTAAAATCAAAAGGACACAGCCACCCCAAAGTTTGGGACGCCTCTGTTTACAAGAACCTCGTTTACAGTAGAAGTTCAACATCGCAGAAAGTGAAAAATGGATAAAGAAGTTGTGGTATTTACTTACAAAGCAATATCACTCAGCAATGAAATCTATGTCATCAGGCCCTTAGCAGCACAATGAGTGGATTCAGGTATGATGATTCTAACTGAAATAAGTCACACAGAAAAAGAAACATCATAAGATATCACTAATACACGGAATGTAAACTTGGCTACACAGGAACTGAATTACAGAACAGAACAGGGTCTCAAATTTAGAAAACCAACTTATGCTTGCTTAAGGGGAAAGGTGAGTTGGGGTGCTGCATAAAACCAGAGATTGAAATGAGCACAGATAAAGTTCCTTAAGCCAAATATGGAATAGACAAGAGCTACTCCTTGCTCAACGAAATGGACTCAACACCGCATATTAAACGCCTAAGAATGTACCTGACTAGTAAGTATCTTAAAACATATGGATTGCTATGTCTCCAAAAGAGAATCAAGCGTGTGTACAGGGGCATAAACGCAGCAGTGATAGGATTGGAGAGGTTCGGTGAGCAAATGAAGACCCTTTGAAGTCATATTGCATGGTACCCATTCCACGGGTTTCAACTACCCAGGTTTAAGGTATTCTTCCTTCAGCTAAAACATGCATGTGGAACCCAGAGTATGATCAACCGTGTGAACGGGAGACGTGTTCAAATATCTCTCAGTTTTCCTCCCCTGTTACTCGGGTCCAACATTCCAGACGTTTTACTAACACTCTCCCCACTTGGAGAGTCAGCGCCTTTAACCTCCTGTTTGGCCCAGTTTGCAATTTCTGCGGAAGATGAACAGGAATAGGGAGAACCAATGAGAGACTAGCTGGAGGTGTCTGGACGGGCAAATTTAACTCTCATTTCCCACCAGGAAGAGGAAATAACCAAAGGCTCAGCGTGCCGTGCCGGAACCAGATTAGGGCCTGAAGCCATCCTGCGGTGTTGCGGCCAGGTCACAAGAAAACGAGTTGAAGAAAGGAGCTCAGGGGCACTGTAATTCACAAACCTGCAGAGTTATAAATGACAGCTATCGTCCAAAAATATACTGAAGTAAGGCTGCCAAGAGGACTTGAAAGCGGGGCAGAATTGCAGGAAACCGATTTTAGGAGGTAGACTGGAATTGCATTGAAAGCATAGGAAAAGAGGCAGAACGTCCACAATGATGCACTTGGCCAAAAAGGGCGTATGCGTTTTTTCCTGAATATATTCAGGAAAAAACGCATACGCCCTTTTTGGCCAACCAAGCAAGCTTGCAAAGGAAATCTGCACTACAATGAAGTCTCCCTTCCCCCCTGTCAAACGGGCCATCTGAAAAAAATGTAAAATCCAGAAAGGCAGGACAGGCCATGGAGAACTGGGAGCCTTGTTATGCTGATGGGCGGGATGTAAATTGCCAACAGACACTCGGGAGAAGTGTATGGTGTTTCCTGAAACATCTAAAAAACAAAGCAACAGAGCCTAGGGCACTTCCACTTATGGTCCTATAGTCTAGGGAAATTAAAATCAAAAAGACACAGCCACCCCAAAATTTGGGATGCCTCTGTTTACAAGAACATCGTTGACCGTACAAGTTCAACATCACAGAAAGTGAAAAATGGATAAAGAACTTGTGGTACTTACGTACAATGCAGTATCACTCAGCAATGAAATCTATGTCATCAGGCCCGTAGCAGCATAATGAGTGGATTCAGGTACGATGATTCTAACTGAAATAAGTCACACAGAAAAAGAAACATCATAAGATATCAGTAATACACGGAATGTAAACTTGGCTACACAGGAACTGAATTCCAAAACAGAACAGGGTCTCAAATTTAGAAAACCAACTTATGCTTGCTTAAGGGGAAAGGTGAGTTGGGGTGCTGCATAAAACCAGAGATTGAAATGAGCACAGATAAAGTTCCTTAAGCCAAATATGGAATAGACAAGAGCTACTCCTTGCTCAACGAAATGGACGGAACACCCCATATTAAACGCCTAAGAATGTACCTGACTAGTAAGTATCTTAAAACCTATGGATTGCTATGTCTCCAAAAGAGAATCAAGCGTGTGTACAGGGGCATAAACACAGCAGTGATAGGACTGGAGAGGTTCGGTGAGCAAATGAAGACCCTTTGAAGTCATATTGCATGGTACCCATTCCACGGGTTTCAACTACCCAGGTTTAAGGTATTCTTCCTTCAGCTAAAATATGCATGTGGAACCCAGAGTATGATCAACCGTGTGAACGGGAGACGTGTTCAAATATGTCTCAGTTTTCCTCCCCTGGTACTCGGGTCCAACATTCCAGACGCTTTACTAACACTCTCCCCACTTGGAGAGTCAGCGCCTTTAACCTCCTGTTTGGCCCAGTTTGCAATTTCTGTGGAAGATGAACAGGAATAGCGAGAACCAATGAGAGACTAGCTGGAGGTGTCTGGACGGGCAAATTTAACTCTCATTTCCCACCAGGAAGAGGAAATAACCAAAGGCTCAGCGTGCCGTGCCGGAACCAGATTAGGGCCTGAAGCCATCCTGCGGTGTTGAGGCCAGCTCACAAGAAAGCGAGTTGAAGAAAGGAGATCAGGGGCACTGTAATTCACAAACATGCAGAGTTATAAATGACAGATATAGTCCAAAAATATACTGAAGTAAGGCTGCCAAAAGGACTTGAAAGCGGGGCAGAATTGCAGGAAACCGATTTCAGGAGGTAGACTGGAATTGCATTGAAAGCATAGGAAAAGAGGCAGAACGTCCACAATGATGCACTTGGCCAAAAAGGGCGTATGCGTTTTTTCCTGAATATGTTCAGGAAAAAACGCATACGCCCTTTTTGGCCAACCAAGCAAGCTTGCAAAGGAAATCTGCACTACAATGAAGTGTCACTTCCCCCCGGTCAAAAGGGCCATCTGAAAAAAGTGTAAAATCCAGAAAGGCAGGACAGGCCATGGAGAACTGGGAGCCTTGTTATGCTGATGGGCGGGATGTAAATTGCCAACAGACACTCCGGAGAAGTGTATGGTGTTTCCTGAAACATCTAAAAAACAAAGCAACAGAGCCTAGGGCACTTCCACTTATGGTCCTATAGCTTAGGGAAATTAAAATCAAAAAGACACAGCCACCCCAAAGTTTGGGACGCCTCTGTTTACAAGAACCTCGTTTACAGTAGAAGTTCAACATCGCAGAAAGTGAAAAATGGATAAAGAAGTTGTGGTATTTACTTACAAAGCAATATCACTCAGCAATGAAATCTATGTCATCAGGCCCTTAGCAGCACAATGAGTGGATTCAGGTATGATGATTCTAACTGAAATAAGTCACACAGAAAAAGAAACATCATAAGATATCACTAATACACGGAATGTAAACTTGGCTATACAGGAACTGAATTACAGAACAGAACAGGGTCTCAAATTTAGAAAACCAACTTATGCTTGCTTAAGGGGAAAGGTGAGTTGGGGTGCTGCATAAAACCAGAGATTGAAATGAGCACAGATAAAGTTCCTTAAGGCAAATATGGAATAGACAAGAGCTACTCCTTGCTCAACGAAATGGACTCAACACCGCATATTAAACGCCTAAGAATGTACCTGACTAGTAAGTATCTTAAAACTTATGGATTGCTATGTCTCCGAAAGAGAATCAAGCATGTGTACAGGGGCATAAACGCAGCAGTGATAGGATTGGAGAGGTTCGGTGAGCAAATGAAGACCCTTTGAAGTCATATTGCATGGTACCCATTCCACGGGTTTCAACTACCCAGGTTTAAGGTATTCTTCCTTCAGCTAAAACATGCATGTGGAACCCAGAGTATGATCAACCGTGTGAACGGGAGACGTGTTCAAATATGTCTCAGTTTTCCTCCCCTGGTACTCGGGTGCAACATTCCAGAGGCTTTACTAACACTCTCCCGACTTGGAGAGTCAGCGCCTTTAACCTCCTGTTTGGCCCAGTTTGCAATTTCTGCGGAAGATGAACAGGAATAGCGAGAACCAATGAGAGACTACCTGGAGGTGTCTGGACGGGCAAATTTAACTCTCATTTCCCACCAGGAAGAGGAAATAACCAAAGGCTCAGCGTGCCGTGCCGGAACCAGATTAGGGCCTGAAGCCATCCTGCGGTGTTGCGGCCAGCTCAAAAGAACGCGAGTTGAAGAAAGGAGCTCAGGGGCACTGTAATTCACAAACCTGCAGAGTTATAAATGACAGCTATCGTCCAAAAATATACTGAAGTAAGGCTGCCAAGAGGACTTGAAAGCGGGGCAGAATTGCAGGAAACCGATTTCAGGAGGTAGACTGGAATTGCATTGAAAGCATAGGAAAAGAGGCAGAACGTCCACAATGATGCACTTGGCCAAAAAGGGCATATGCGTTTTTTCCTGAATATATTCAGGAAAAAACGCATACGCCCTTTTTGGCCAACCAAGCAAGCTTGCAAAGGAAATCTGCACTAGAATGAAGTCTCACTTCCCCCCGGTCAAAAGGGCCATCTGAAAAAAGTGTAAAATCCAGAAAGGCAGGACAGGCCATGGAGAACTGGGAGCCTTGTTATGTTGATGGGCGGGATGTAAATTGCCAACAGACACTCAGGAGAAGTGTATGGTGTTTCCTGAAACATCTAAGAAACAAAGGAACAGAGCCTAGGGCACTTCCACTTATGGTCCTATAGCTTAGGGAAATTAAAATCAAAAAGACACAGCCACCCCAAAGTTTGGGACGCCTCTGTTTACAAGAACCTCGTTTACTGTACAAGTGCAATATCACAGAAAGTGAAAAATGGATAAAGAACTTGTGGTACTTACGTACAATGCAGTATCACTCAGCAATGAAATCTATGTCATCAGGCCCGTAGCAGCATAATGAGTGGATTCAGGTACGATGATTCTAACTGAAATAAGTCACACAGAAAAAGAAACATCATAAGATATCACTAATACACGGAATGTAAACTTGGCTACACAGGAACTGAATTACAGAACAGAAGACGGTCTCAAATTTAGAAAACCAACTTATGCTTGCTTAAGGGTAAAAGTGAGTTGGGGTGCTGCATAAAACCAGAGATTGAAATGAGCACAGATAAAGTTCCTTAAGCCAAATATGGAATAGACAAGAGCTACTCCTTGCTCAACGAAATGGACTCAACACCGCATATTAAACGCCTAAGAATGTACCTGACTAGTAAGTAACTTAAAACCTATGGATTGCTATGTCTCCGAAAGAGAATCAAGCATGTGTACAGGGGCATAAACGCAGCAGTGATAGGATTGGAGAGGTTCGGTGAGCAAATGAAGACCCTTTGAAGTCATATTGCATGGTACCCATTCCACGGGTCTCAACTCTCCAGGTTTAAGGTATTCTTCCTTCAGCTAAAACATGCATGTGGAACCCAGAGTATGATCAACCGTGTGAACGGGAGACGTGTTCAAATATGTCTCAGTTTTCCTCCCCTGGTACTCGGGTGCAACATTCCAGATGCTTTACTAACACTCTCCCGACTTGGAGAGTCAGTCCCTTTAAACTCCTGTTTGGCCCAGTTTGCAATTTCTGCGGAAGATGAACAGGAATAGTGAGAACCAATGAGAGACTAGCTGGAGGTGTCTGGACGGGCAAATTTAACTCTCATTTCCCACCAGGAAGAGGAATTAACCAAAGGTACAGCATGCCGTGCCGGAACCAGATTAGGGCCTGAAGCCATCCTGCGGTGTTGCGGCCAGGTCACAAGAAAGCGAGTTGAAGAAAGGAGCTCAGGGGCACTGTAATTCACAAACCTGCAGAGTTATAAATGACAGCTATCGTCCAAAAATATACTGAAGTAAGGCTGCCAAGAGGACTTGAAAGCGGGGCAGAATTGCAGGAAACCGATTTCAGGAGGTAGACTGGAATTGCATTGAAAGCATAGGAAAAGAGGCAGAACGTCCACAATGATGCACTTGGACAAAAAGGGCGTATGCGTTTTTTCCTGAATATATTCAGGAAAAAACGCATACGCCCTTTTTGGCCAACCAAGCAAGCTTGCAAAGGAAATCTGCACTACAATGAAGTGTCACTTCCCCCCGGTCAAAAGGGCCATCTGAAAAAAGTGTAAAATCCAGAAAGGCAGGACAGGCCATGGAGAACTGGGAGCCTTGTTATGCTGATGGGCGGGATGTAAATTGCCAACAGACACTCGGGAGAAGTGTATGGTGTTTCCTGAAACATCTAAAAAACAAAGCAACAGAGCCTAGGGCACTTCCACTTATGGTCCTATAGCTTAGGGAAATTAAAATCAAAAAGACACAGCCACCCCAAAGTTTGGGACGCCTCTGTTTACAAGAACCTCGTTTACTGTACAAGTTCAATATCACAGAAAGTGAAAAATGGATAAAGAACTTGTGGTACTTACGTATAATTCAGTTTCACTCAGCAATGAAATCTATGTCATCAGGCCCGTAGCAGCATAATGAGTGGATTCAGGTACGATGATTCTAACTGAAATAAGTCACACAGAAAAAGAAACATCATAAGATATCACTAATACACGGAATGTAAACTTGGCTACACAGGAACTGAATTCCAAAACAGAACAGGGTCTCAAATTTAGAAAACCAACTTAAGCTTGCTCAAGGGGAAAGGTGAGTAGGGGTGCTGCATAAAACCAGAGATTGAAATGAGCACAGATAAAGTTCCTTAAGCCAAATATGGAATAGACAAGAGCTACTCCTTGCTCAACGAAATAGACTCAACACCCCATATTAAACGCCTAAGAATGTACCTGACTAGTAAGTATCTTAAAACCTATGGATTGCTATGTCTCCGAAAGAGAATCAAGCATGTGTACAGGGGCATAAACGCAGCAGTGATAGGATTGGAGAGGTTTGGTGAGCAAATGAAGACCCTTTGAAGTCATATTTCATGGTACCCATTCCACGGGTCTCAACTCTCCAGGTTTAAGGTATTCTTCCTTCAGCTAAAACATGCATGTAGAACCCAGAGTATGATCAACCGGGTGAACGGGACACGTGTTCAAATATGTCTCAGTTTTCCTCCCCTGGTACTGGGGTGCAACATTCCAGACGCTTTACTAACACTCTCCCCACTTGGAGAGTCAGCGCCTTTAACCTCCTGTTTGGCCCAGTTTGCAATTTCTGCGGAAGATGAACAGGAATAGGGAGAACCAATGAGAGACTAGCTGGAGGTGTCTGGATGGGCAAATTTAACTCTCATTTCCCACCAGGAAGAGGAATTAACCAAAGGCTCAGCGTGCCGTGCCGGAACCAGATTAGGGCCTGAAGCCATCCTGCGGTGTTGCGGCCAGCTCAAAAGAACGCGAGTTGAAGAAAGGAGCTCAGGGGCACTGTAATTCACAAACCTGCAGAGTTATAAATGACAGCTATCGTCCAAAAATATACTGAAGTAAGGCTGCCAAGAGGACTTGAAAGCGGGGCAGAATTGCAGGAAACCGATTTCAGGAGGTAGACTGGAATTGCATTGAAAGCATAGGAAAAGAGGCAGAACGTCCACAATGATGCACTTGGCCAAAAAGGGCATATGCGTTTTTTCCTGAATATATTCAGGAAAAAACGCATACGCCCTTTTTGGCCAACCAAGCAAGCTTGCAAAGGAAATCTGCACTAGAATGAAGTCTCACTTCCCCCCGGTCAAAAGGGCCATCTGAAAAAAGTGTAAAATCCAGAAAGGCAGGACAGGCCATGGAGAACTGGGAGCCTTGTTATGTTGATGGGCGGGATGTAAATTGCCAACAGACACTCAGGAGAAGTGTATGGTGTTTCCTGAAACATCTAAGAAACAAAGGAACAGAGCCTAGGGCACTTCCACTTATGGTCCTATAGCTTAGGGAAATTAAAATCAAAAAGACACAGCCACCCCAAAGTTTGGGACGCCTCTGTTTACAAGAACCTCGTTTACTGTACAAGTGCAATATCACAGAAAGTGAAAAATGGATAAAGAACTTGTGGTACTTACGTACAATGCAGTATCACTCAGCAATGAAATCTATGTCATCAGGCCCGTAGCAGCATAATGAGTGGATTCAGGTACGATGATTCTAACTGAAATAAGTCACACAGAAAAAGAAACATCATAAGATATCACTAATACACGGAATGTAAACTTGGCTACACAGGAACTGAATTACAGAACAGAAGACGGTCTCAAATTTAGAAAACCAACTTATGCTTGCTTAAGGGTAAAAGTGAGTTGGGGTGCTGCATAAAACCAGAGATTGAAATGAGCACAGATAAAGTTCCTTAAGCCAAATATGGAATAGACAAGAGCTACTCCTTGCTCAACGAAATGGACTCAACACCGCATATTAAACGCCTAAGAATGTACCTGACTAGTAAGTAACTTAAAACCTATGGATTGCTATGTCTCCGAAAGAGAATCAAGCATGTGTACAGGGGCATAAACGCAGCAGTGATAGGATTGGAGAGGTTCGGTGAGCAAATGAAGACCCTTTGAAGTCATATTGCATGGTACCCATTCCACGGGTCTCAACTCTCCAGGTTTAAGGTATTCTTCCTTCAGCTAAAACATGCATGTGGAACCCAGAGTATGATCAACCGTGTGAACGGGAGACGTGTTCAAATATGTCTCAGTTTTCCTCCCCTGGTACTCGGGTGCAACATTCCAGATGCTTTACTAACACTCTCCCGACTTGGAGAGTCAGTCCCTTTAAACTCCTGTTTGGCCCAGTTTGCAATTTCTGCGGAAGATGAACAGGAATAGTGAGAACCAATGAGAGACTAGCTGGAGGTGTCTGGACGGGCAAATTTAACTCTCATTTCCCACCAGGAAGAGGAATTAACCAAAGGTACAGCATGCCGTGCCGGAACCAGATTAGGGCCTGAAGCCATCCTGCGGTGTTGCGGCCAGGTCACAAGAAAGCGAGTTGAAGAAAGGAGCTCAGGGGCACTGTAATTCACAAACCTGCAGAGTTATAAATGACAGCTATCGTCCAAAAATATACTGAAGTAAGGCTGCCAAGAGGACTTGAAAGCGGGGCAGAATTGCAGGAAACCGATTTCAGGAGGTAGACTGGAATTGCATTGAAAGCATAGGAAAAGAGGCAGAACGTCCACAATGATGCACTTGGACAAAAAGGGCGTATGCGTTTTTTCCTGAATATATTCAGGAAAAAACGCATACGCCCTTTTTGGCCAACCAAGCAAGCTTGCAAAGGAAATCTGCACTACAATGAAGTGTCACTTCCCCCCGGTCAAAAGGGCCATCTGAAAAAAGTGTAAAATCCAGAAAGGCAGGACAGGCCATGGAGAACTGGGAGCCTTGTTATGCTGATGGGCGGGATGTAAATTGCCAACAGACACTCGGGAGAAGTGTATGGTGTTTCCTGAAACATCTAAAAAACAAAGCAACAGAGCCTAGGGCACTTCCACTTATGGTCCTATAGCTTAGGGAAATTAAAATCAAAAAGACACAGCCACCCCAAAGTTTGGGACGCCTCTGTTTACAAGAACCTCGTTTACTGTACAAGTTCAATATCACAGAAAGTGAAAAATGGATAAAGAACTTGTGGTACTTACGTATAATTCAGTTTCACTCAGCAATGAAATCTATGTCATCAGGCCCGTAGCAGCATAATGAGTGGATTCAGGTACGATGATTCTAACTGAAATAAGTCACACAGAAAAAGAAACATCATAAGATATCACTAATACACGGAATGTAAACTTGGCTACACAGGAACTGAATTCCAAAACAGAACAGGGTCTCAAATTTAGAAAACCAACTTAAGCTTGCTCAAGGGGAAAGGTGAGTAGGGGTGCTGCATAAAACCAGAGATTGAAATGAGCACAGATAAAGTTCCTTAAGCCAAATATGGAATAGACAAGAGCTACTCCTTGCTCAACGAAATAGACTCAACACCCCATATTAAACGCCTAAGAATGTACCTGACTAGTAAGTATCTTAAAACCTATGGATTGCTATGTCTCCGAAAGAGAATCAAGCATGTGTACAGGGGCATAAACGCAGCAGTGATAGGATTGGAGAGGTTTGGTGAGCAAATGAAGACCCTTTGAAGTCATATTTCATGGTACCCATTCCACGGGTCTCAACTCTCCAGGTTTAAGGTATTCTTCCTTCAGCTAAAACATGCATGTAGAACCCAGAGTATGATCAACCGGGTGAACGGGACACGTGTTCAAATATGTCTCAGTTTTCCTCCCCTGGTACTGGGGTGCAACATTCCAGACGCTTTACTAACACTCTCCCCACTTGGAGAGTCAGCGCCTTTAACCTCCTGTTTGGCCCAGTTTGCAATTTCTGCGGAAGATGAACAGGAATAGGGAGAACCAATGAGAGACTAGCTGGAGGTGTCTGGATGGGCAAATTTAACTCTCATTTCCCACCAGGAAGAGGAATTAACCAAAGGCTCAGCGTGCCGTGCCGGAACCAGATTAGGGCCTGAAGCCATCCTGCGGTGTTGCGGCCAGCTCAAAAGAAAGTGAGTTGAAGAAAGGAGCTCAGTTGCACTGTAATTCACAAACCTGCAGAGTTATAAATGACAGCTATCGTCCAAAAATATACTGAAGTAAGGCTGCCAAGAGGACTTGAAAGCGGGGCAGAATTGCAGGAAACCGATTTCAGGAGGTAGACTGGAATTGCATTGAAAGCATAGGAAAAGAGGCAGAACGTCCACAATGATGCACTTGGCCAAAAAGGGCGTATGCGTTTTTTCCTGAATATATTCAGGATAAAACGCATACGCCCTTTTTGGCCAACCAAGCAAGCTTGCAAAGGAAATCTGCACTACAATGAACTCTCACTTCCCCCCGGTCAAAAGGGCCATCTGAAAAAAGTGTAAAATCCAGAAAGGCAGGACAGGCCATGGTGAACTGGGAGCCTTGTTATGCTGATGGGCGGGATGTAAATTGCCAACAGACAGTCGGGAGAAGTGTATGGTGTTTCCTGAAACATCTAAGAAACAAAGGAACAGAGCCTAGGGCACTTCCACTTATGGTCCTATAGCTTAGGGAAATTAAAATCAAAAAGACACAGCCACCCCAAAGTTTGGAACGGCTCTGTTTACAAGAACCTCGTTTACAGTACAAGTTCAACATCGCAGAAAGTGAAAAATGGATAAAGAAGTTGTGGTATTTACTTACAAAGCAATATCACTCAGCAATGAAATCTATGTCATCAGGCCCTTAGCAGCACAATGAGTGGATTCAGGTATGATGATTCTAACTGAAATAAGTCACACAGAAAAAGAAACATCATAAGATATCAGTAATACACGGAATGTAAACTTGGCTACACAGGAACTGAATTTCAGAACAGAACAGGGTCTCAAATTTAGAAAACCAACTTATGCTTGCTTAAGGGGAAAGGTGAGTTGGGGTGCTGCATAAAACCAGAGATTGAAATGAGCACAAATAAAGTTCCTTAAGCCAAATATGGAATAGACAAGAGCTACTCCTTGCTCAACGAAATGGACTCAACACCGCATATTAAACGCCTAAGAATGTACCTGACTAGTAAGTATCTTAAAGCCTATGGATTGCTATGTCTCCAAAAGAGAATCAAGCATGTGTACAGGGGCATAAACGCAGCAGTGATAGGATTGGAGAGGTTCGGTGAGCAAACGAAGACCCTTTGAAGTCATATTGCATGGTACCCATTCCACGGGTTTCAACTACCCAGGTTTATTGTATTCTTCCTTCAGCTAAAACATGCATGTGGAACCCAGAGTATGATCAACCATGTGAGCGGGAGACGTGTTCAAATATGTCTCAGTTTTCGTACCCTGGTACTTCAGTGCAACATTCCAGACGCTTTACTAACACTCTCCCGACTTGGAGCGTCAGTCCCTTTAACCTCCTCTTTGGCCCAGTTTGCAATTTCTGCGGAAGATGAACAGGAATAGCGAGAACCAATGAGAGACTAGCTGGAGGTGTCTGGACGGGCAAATTTAACTCTCATTTCCCACCAGGAAGAGGAATTAACCAAAGGCTCAGCGTGCCATGCCGGAACCAGATTAGGGCCTGAAGCCATCCTGCGGTGTTGCGGCCAGTTCAAAAGAAAGCGAGTTGAAGAAAGGAGCTCAGGGGCACTGTAATTCACAAGCCTGCAGAGTTATAAATGACAGCTATCGTCCAAAAATATACTGAAGTAAGGCTGCCAAGAGGACTTGAAAGCAGGGCAGAATTGCAGGAAACCGATTTCAGGAGGTAGACTGGAATTGCATTGAAAGCATAGGAAAAGAGGCAGAACGTCCACAATGATGCACTTGGCCAAAAAGTGCGTATGCGTTTTTTCCTGAATATATTCAGGAAAAAACGCATACGCCCTTTTTGGCCAACCAAGCAAGCTTGCAAAGGAAATCTGCACTACAATGAAGTCTCACTTCCCCCTGGTCAAAAGGGCCATCTGAAAAAAGTGTTAAATCCAGAAAGGCAGGACAGGCCATGGAGAACTGGGAGCCTTGTTATGCTGATGGGCGGGATGTAAATTGCCAACAGACACTCGGGAGAAGTGTATGGTGTTTCCTGAAACATCTAAAAAACAAAGCAACAGAGCCTAGGGCACTTCCACTTATGGTCCTATAGCTTAGGGAAATTAAAATCAAAAAGACACAGCCACCCCAAAGTTTGGGACGCCTCTGTTTACAAGAACCTCGTTTACCGTACAAGTTCAATATCACAGAAAGTGAAAAATGGATAAAGAACTTGTGGTACTTAAGTACAATGCAGTATCACTCAGCAATGAAATCTATGTCATCAGGCCCGTAGCAGCACAATGAGTGGATTCAGTTACGATGATTCTAACTGAAATAAGTCACACAGGAAAAGAAACATCATAAGATATCACTAATACACGGAATGTAAACTTGGCTGCACAGGAACTGAATTCCAAAACAGAACAGGGTCTCAAATTTAGAAAACCAACTTATGCTTGCTTAAGGGGAAAGGTGAGTTGGGGTGCTGCATAAAACCAGAGATTGAAATGAGCACAGATAAAGTTCCTTAAGCCAAATATGGAATAGACAAGAGCTACTCCTTGCTCAAAGAAATGGACTCAACACCCCATATTAAACGCCTAAGAATGTACCTGACTAGTAAGTATCTTAAAACCTATGGATTGCTACGTCTCCAAAAGAGAATCAAGCGTGTGTTCAGGGGTATAAACGCAGCAGTGATAGGATTGGAGAGGTTCGGTGAGCAAATGAAGACCCTTTGAAGTCATATTGCATGGTACGCATTACACGGGTCTCAACTCTCCAGTTTTAAGGTATTGTTCCTTCAGCTAAAACATGCATGTGGAACCCAGAGTATGATCAACCATGTGAGCGGGAGACGTGTTCAAATATGTCTCAGTTTTCGTACCCTAGTATTCGGGTGCAAAATTCCAGACGCTTTACTAACACTCTCCCGACTTGGAGAGTCAGTCCCTTTAACCTCCTGTTTGGCCCAGTTTGCAATTTCTGCGGAAGATGAACAGGAATAGCGAGAACCAATGAGAGACTAGCTGGAGGTGTCTGGACGGGCAAATTTAACTATCATTTCCCACCAGGAAGAGGAATTAACCAAAGGTTCAGAGTGCCGTGCCGGAACCAGATTAGGGCCTGAAGCCATCCTGCGGTGTTGCGGCCAGGTCACAAGAAAGCAAGTTGAAGAAAGGAGCTCAGGGGCACTGTAATTCACAAACCTGCAGAGTTATAAATGACAGCTATCGTCCAAAAATATACTGAAGTAAGCCTTGCAAGAGGACTTGAAAGCGGGGCAGAATTGCAGGAAACCGATTTCAGGAGGTAGACTGGAATTGCATTGAAAGCATAGGAAAAGAGGCAGAACGTCCACAATGATGCACTTGGCCAAAAAGTGCGTATGCGTTTTTTCCTGAATATATTCAGGAAAAAACGCAAACGCCCTTTTTGGCCAACCAAGCAAGCTTGCAAAGGAAATCTGCACTACAATGAAGTCTCACTTCCCCCCGGTCAAAAGGGCCATCTGAAAAAAGTGTAAAATCCAGAAAGGCAGGACAGGCCATGGAGAACTGGGAGCCTTGTTATGCTGATGGGCGGGATGTAAATTGCCAACAGACACTCGGGAGAAGTGTATGGTGTTTCCTGAAACATCTAAAAAACAAAGCAACAGAGCCTAGGGCACTTCCACTTATGGTCCTATAGCTTAGGGAAATTAAAATCAAAAAGACACAGCCACCCCAAAGTTTGGGACGCCTCTGTTTACAAGAACCTCGTTTACTGTACAAGTGCAATATCACAGAAAGTGAAAAATGGATAAAGAACTTGTGGTACTTACGTACAATGCAGTATCACTCAGCAATGAAATCTATGTCATCAGGCCCGTAGCAGCATAATGAGTGGATTCAGGTACGATGATTCTAACTGAAATAAGTCACACAGAAAAAGAAACATCATAAGATATCACTAATACACTGAATGTAAACTTGGCTACACAGGAACTGAATTACAGAACAGAAGAGGGTCTCAAATTTAGAAAACCAACTTATGCTTGCTTAAGGGTAAAGGTGAGTTGGGGTGCTGCATAAAACCAGAGATTGAAATGAGCACAGATAAAGTTCCTTAAGCCAAATATGGAATAGACAAGAGCTACTCCTTGCTCAACGAAATGGACTCAACACCGCATATTAAACGCCTAAGAATGTACCTGACTAGTAATTAACTTAAAACCTATGGATTGCTATGTCTCCGAAAGAGAATCAAGCATGTGTACAGGGGCATAAACGCAGCAGTGATAGGATTGGAGAGGTTCGGTGAGCAAATGAAGACCCTTTGAAGTCATATTGCATGGTCCCCATTCCGCGGGTTTCAACTACCCAGGTTTAAGGTATTCTTCCTACAGCTAAATCATGCATGTGGAATCCAGAGTATGATCAACCATGTGAACGGGAGACGTGTTCAAATATGTCTCAGTTTTCGTACCCTGGTACTCGGGTGCAACATTCCAGACGCTTTACTAACACTCTCCCGACTTGGAGAGTCAGTCCCTTTAACCTCCTGTTTGGCCCAGTTTGCAAATTCTGCGGAAGATGAACAGGAATAGCGAGAACCAATGAGAGACTAGCTGGAGGTGTCTGGATGGGCAAATTTAACTCTCATTTCCCACCAGGAAGAGGAATTAACCAAAGGTTCAGCATGCCGTGCCGGAACCAGATTAGGGCCTGAAGCCATCCTGCGGTGTTGCGGCCAGGTCACAAGAAAGCGAGTTGAAGAAAGGAGCTCAGGGGCACTGTAGTTCACAAACCTGCAGAGTTATAAATGACAGCTATCGTCCAAAAATATACTGAAGTAAGTCTGCCAAGAGGACTTGAAAGCGGGGCAGAATTGCAGGAAACCGATTTCAGGAGGTAGACTGTAATTGCATTGAAAGCATAGGAAAAGAGGCAGAACGTCCACAATGATGCACTTGGCCAAAAAGGGCGTATGGGTTTTTTCCTGAATATATTCAGGAAAAAACGCATACGCCCTTTTTGGCCAACCAAGCAAGCTTGCAAAGGAAATCTGCACTACAATGAAGTCTCACTTCCCCCCGGTCAAAAGGGCCATCTGAAAAAAGTGTAAAATCCAGAAAGGCAGGACAGGCCATGGAGAACTGGGAGCCTTGTTATGCTGATGGGCGGGATGTAAATTGCCAACAGACACTCGGGAGAAGTGTATGGTGTTTCCTGAAACATCTAAAAAACAAAGCAACAGAGCCTAGGGCACTTCCACTTATGGTCCTATAGCTTAGGGAAATTAAAATCAAAAAGACACAGCCACCCCAAAGTTTTGGACGCCACTGTTTACAAGAACCTCGTTTACAGTACAAGTTCAACATCGCAGAAAGTGAAAAATGGATAAAGAAGTTGTGGTATTTACTTACAAAGCAATATCACTCAGCAATGAAATCTATGTCATCAGGCCCTTAGCAGCACAATGAGTGGATTCAGGTATGATGATTCTAACTGAAATAAGTCACACAGAAAAAGAAACATCATAAGATATCACTAATACACGGAATGTAAACTTGGCTACACAGGAACTGAATTACAGAACAGAACAGGGTCTCAAATTTAGAAAACCAACTTATGCTTGCTTAAGGGGAAAGGTGAGTTGGGGTGCTGCATAAAACCAGAAATTGAAATGAGCACAGATAAAGTTCCTTAAGCCAAATATGGAATAGACAAGAGCTACTCCTTTCTCAAGGAAATACACTCAACACCCCATATTAAACGCCTAAGAATGTACCTGACTAGTAAGTATCTTAAAACCTATGGATTGCTATGTCTCCAAAAGAGAATCAAGCATGTGTACAGGGGCATAAATGCAGCAGTGATAGGATTGGAGAGGTTCGGTGAGCAAATGAAGACCCTTTGAAGTCATATTGCATGGTACCCATTCCACGGGTCTCAACTCTCCAGGTTTAAGGTATTCTTCCTTCAGCTAAAACATGCATGGAGAACCCAGAGTATGATCAACCGTGTGAACGGGACACGTGTTCAAATATGTCTCAGTTTTCCTCCCCTGGTACTCGGGTGCAACATTCCAGACGCTTTACTAACACTCTCCCCACTTGGAGAGTCAGCGCCTTTAACCTCCTGTTTGGCCCAGTTTGCAATTTCTGCGGAAGATGAACAGGAATAGGGAGAACCAATGAGAGACTAGCTGGAGGTGTCTGGACGGGCAAATTTAACTCTCATTTCCCACCAGGAAGAGGAATTAACCAAAGGCTCAGTGTGCAGTGCCGGAAACAGATTAGGGCCTGAAGCCATCCTGCGGTGTTGCGGCCAGGTCACAATAAAGCGAGTTGAAGAAAGGAGCTCAGGGGCACTGGAATTCACAAACCTGCAGAGTTATAAATGACAGCTATCGTCCAAAAATATACTGAAGTAAGGCTGCCAAGAGGACTTGAAAGCAGGGCAGAATTGCAGGAAACCGATTTCAGGAGGTAGACTGGAATTGCATTGAAAGCATAGGAAAAGAGGCAGAACGTCCACAATGATGCACTTGGCCAAAAAGGGCGTATGCGTTTTTTCCTGAATATATTCAGGAAAAAACGCATACGCCCTTTTTGGCCAACCAAGCAAGCTTGCAAAGGAAATCTGCACTACAATGAAGTCTCACTTCCCCCCGGTCAAAAGGGCCATCTGAAAAAAGTGTAAAATCCAGAAAGGCAGGACAGGCCATGGAGAACTGGGAGCCTTGTTATGCTGATGGGCGGGATGGAATTTGCCAACAGACACTGGGTAGAAAAGTATGGTGTTTCCTGAAACATCTAAACAACAAAGCAACAGAGCCTAGGGCACTTCCACTTATGGTCCTATAGCTTAGGGAAATTAAAATAAAAAAGACACAGCCACCCCAAAGTTTGGGACGCCTCTGTTTACAAGAACCTCGTTTACCGTACAAGTTCAATATCACAGAAAGTGAAAAATGGATAAAGAACTTGTGGTACTTACGTACAATGCAGTATCACTCAGCAATGAAATCTATGTCATCAGGCCCGTAGCAGCATAATGAGTGGATTCAGGTACGATGATTCTAACTGAAATAAGTCACACAGAAAAAGAAACATCATAAGATATCACTAATACACGGAATGTAAACTTGGCTACACAGGAACTGAATTCCAAAACAGAACAGGGTCTCAAATTTAGAAAACCAACTTATGCTTGCTTAAGGAGAAAGGTGAGTTGGGGTGCTGCATAAAACCAGAGATTGAAATGAGCACAGATAAAGTTCCTTAAGCCAAATATGGAATAGACAAGAGCTACTCCTTGCTCAACGAAATGGACTCAACACCCCATATTAAACGCCTAAGAATGTACCTGACTAGTAAGTATCTTAAAACCTATGGATTGCTATGTCTCCAAAAGAGAATCAAGCGTGTGTACAGGGGCATAAACGCAGCAGTGATAGGATTGGAGAGGTTCGGTGAGCAAATGAAGACCCTTTGAAGTCATATTGCACGGTACCCATTACACGGGTCTCAACTCTCCAATTTAAGGTATTCTTCCTTCAGCTAAAACATGCATGTGGAATCAAGAGTATGATCAACCATGTGAACGGGAGACGTGTTCAAATATGTCTCAGTTTTCCTCCCCTGGTACTCGGGTGCAACATTCCAGACGCTTTACTAACACTCTCCCGACTTGGAGAGTCAGCGCCTTTAACCTCCTGTTTGACCCAGTTTGCAATTTCTGCGGAAGATGAACAGGAATAGGGAGAACCAATGACAGAGTAGCTGGAGGTGTCTGGACGGGCAAATTTAACTCTCATTTCCCACCAGGAAGAGGAAATAACCAAAGGCTCAGCGTGCCGTGCCGGAACCAGATTAGGGCCTGAAGCCATCCTGCGGTGTTGCGGCCAGCTCACAAGAAAGCGAGTTGAAGAAAGGAGCTCAGGGGCACTGTAATTCACAAACCTGCAGAGTTATAAATGACAGCTATCGTCCAAAAATATACTGAAGTAAGGCTGCCAAGAGGACTTGAAAGCGGGGCAGAATTGCAGGAAACCGATTTCAGGAGGTAGACTGGAATTGCATTGAAAGCATAGGAAAAGAGGCAGAACGTCCACAATGATGCACTTGGCCAAAAAGGGCGTATGCGTTTTTTCCTGAATATATTCAGGAAAAAACGCATACGCCCTTTTTGGCCAACCAAGCAAGCTTGCAAAGGAAATCTGCACTACAATGAAGTCTCATTCCCCCCGGTCAAAACGGCCATCTGAAAAAAGTGTACAATCCAGAAAGGCAGGAAAGGCCATGGAGAACTGGGAGCCTTGTTATGCTGATGGGCGGGATGTAAATTGCCAACAGACACTCGGGAGAAGTGTATGGTGTTTCCTGAAACATCTAAAAAACAAAGCAACAGAGCCTAGGGCACTTCCACTTATGGTCCTATAGCTTAGGGAAATTAAAATAAAAAAGACACAGCCACCCCGAAGTTTGGAACGGCTCTGTTTAGAAGAACCTCGTTTATAGTATAAGTTCAACATCGCAGAAAGTGAAAAATGGATAAAGAAGTTGTGGTAATTACTTACAAAGCAATATCACTCAGCAATGAAATCTATGTCATCAGGCCCTTAGCAGCACAATGAGTGGATTCAGGTATGATGATTCTAACTGAAATAAGTCACACAGAAAAAGAAACATCATAAGATATCACTAATACACGGAATGTAAACTTGGCTACACAGGAACTGAATTACAGAACAGAACAGGGTCTCAAATTTAGAAAACCAACTTATGCTTGCTTAAGGGGAAAGGTGAGTTGGGGTGCTGCATAAAACCAGAGATTGAAATGAGCACAGATAAAGTTCCTTAAGCCAAATATGGAATAGACAAGAGCTACTCCTTGCTCAACGAAATGGACTCAACACCGCATATTAAACGCCTAAGAATGTACCTGACTAGTAAGTATCTTAAAACCTATGGATTGCTATGTCTCCAAAAGAGAATCAAGCATGTGTACAGGGGCATAAACGCAGCAGTGATAGGATTGGAGAGGTTTGGTGAGCAAATGAAGACCCTTTGAAGTCATATTGCATGGTACCCATTCCACGGGTTTCAACTACCCAGGTTTAAGGTATTCTTCCTTCAGCTAAAACATGCATGTGGGACCCAGAGTATGATCAACGGTGTGAACGGGAGACGTGTTCAAATATGTCTCAGTTTTCCTCCCCTGGTACTCGGGTGCAACATTCCAGAGGCTTTACTAACACTCTCCCCACTTGGAGAGTCAGCGCCTTTAACCTCCTGTTTGGCCCAGTTTGCAATTTCTGCGGAAGATGAACAGGAATAGCGAGAACCAATGAGAGACTAGCTGGAGGAGTCTGGACGGGCAAATTTAACTCTCATTTCCCACCAGGAAGAGGAAATAACCAAAGGCTCAGCGTGCCGTGCCGGAACCAGATTAGGGCCTGAAGCCATCCTGCGGTGTTGCGGCCAGCTCACAAGAAAGCGAGTTGAAGAAAGGAGCTCAGTTGCACTGTAATTCACAAACCTGCAGAGTTATAAATGACAGCTATCGTCCAAAAATATACTGAAGTAAGGCTGCCAAGAGGACTTGAAAGCGGGGCAGAATTGCAGGAAACCGATTTCAGGAGGTAGACTGGAATTGCATTGAAAGCATAGGAAAAGAGGCAGAACGTCCACAATGATGCACTTGGCCAAAAAGGGCGTATGCGTTTTTTCCTGAATATATTCAGGAAAAAACGCATACGCCCTTTTTGGCCAACCAAGCAAGCTTGCAAAGGAAATCTGCACTACAATGAAGTCTCACTTCCCCCCGGTCAAAATGGCCATCTGAAAAAAGTGTAAAATCCAGAAAGGCAGGACAGGCCATGGAGAACTGGGAGCCTTGTTATGCTGATGGGCGGGATGTAAATTGCCAACAGACACTCGGGAGAAGTGTATGGTGTTTCCTGAAACATCTAAAAAACAAAGCAACAGAGCCTAGGGCACTTCCACTTATGGTCCTATAGCTTAGGGAAATTAAAATCAAAAAGACACAGCCACCCCGAAGTTTGGAACGGCTCTCTTTACAAGAACCTCGTTTACAATACAAGTTCAACATCGCAGAAAGTGAAAAATGGATAAAGAAGTTGTGGTATTTACTTACAAAGCAATATCACTCAGCAATGAAATCTATGTCATCAGGCCCTTAGCAGCACAATGAGTGGATTCAGGTATGATGATTCTAACTGAAATAAGTCACACAGAAAAAGAAACATCATAAGATATCACTAATACACGGAATGTAAACTTGGCTACACAGGAACTGAATTCCAAAACAGAACAGGGTCTCAAATTTAGAAAACCAACTTATGCTTGCTTAAGGGGAAAGGTGAGTTGGGGTGCTGCATAAAACCAGAGATTGAAATGAGCACAGATAAAGTTCCTTAAGCCAAATATGGAATAGACAAGAGCTACTCCTTGCTCAACGAAATGGACTCAACACCGCATATTAAACGCCTAAGAATGTACCTGACTAGTAAGTATCTTAAAACCTATGGATTGCTATGTCTCCAAAAGAGAATCAAGCATGTGTACAGGGGCATAAACGCAGCAGTGATAGGATTGGAGAGGTTCGGTGAGCAAATGAAGACCCTTTGAAGTCATATTGCATGGTACCCATTCCACGGGTTTCAACTACCCAGGTTTAAGGTATTCTTCCTTCAGCTAAAACATGCATGTGGGACCCAGAGTATGATCAACGGTGTGAACGGGAGACGTGTTCAAATATGTCTCAGTTTTCCTCCCCTGGTACTCGGGTGCAACATTCCAGAGGCTTTACTAACACTCTCCCCACTTGGAGAGTCAGCGCCTTTAACCTCCTGTTTGGCCCAGTTTGCAATTTCTGCGGAAGATGAACAGGAATAGCGAGAACCAATGAGAGACTAGCTGGAGGAGTCTGGACGGGCAAATTTAACTCTCATTTCCCACCAGGAAGAGGAAATAACCAAAGGCTCAGCGTGCCGTGCCGGAACCAGATTAGGGCCTGAAGCCATCCTGCGGTGTTGCGGCCAGCTCACAAGAAAGCGAGTTGAAGAAAGGAGCTCAGTTGCACTGTAATTCACAAACCTGCAGAGTTATAAATGACAGCTATCGTCCAAAAATATACTGAAGTAAGGCTGCCAAGAGGACTTGAAAGCGGGGCAGAATTGCAGGAAACCGATTTCAGGAGGTAGACTGGAATTGCATTGAAAGCATAGGAAAAGAGGCAGAACGTCCACAATGATGCACTTGGCCAAAAAGGGCGTATGCGTTTTTTCCTGAATATATTCAGGAAAAAACGCATACGCCCTTTTTGGCCAACCAAGCAAGCTTGCAAAGGAAATCTGCACTACAATGAAGTCTCACTTCCCCCCGGTCAAAAGGGCCATCTGAAAAAAGTGTAAAATCCAGAAAGGCAGGACAGGCCATGGAGAACTGGGAGCCTTGTTATGCTGATGGGCGGGATGTAAATTGCCAACAGACACTCGGGAGAAGTGTATGGTGTTTCCTGAAACATCTAAAAAACAAAGCAACAGAGCCTAGGGCACTTCCACTTATGGTCCTATAGCTTAGGGAAATTAAAATCAAAAAGACACAGCCACCCCGAAGTTTGGAACGGCTCTCTTTACAAGAACCTCGTTTACAATACAAGTTCAACATCGCAGAAAGTGAAAAATGGATAAAGAAGTTGTGGTATTTACTTACAAAGCAATATCACTCAGCAATGAAATCTATGTCATCAGGCCCTTAGCAGCACAATGAGTGGATTCAGGTATGATGATTCTAACTGAAATAAGTCACACAGAAAAAGAAACATCATAAGATATCACTAATACACGGAATGTAAACTTGGCTACACAGGAACTGAATTCCAAAACAGAACAGGGTCTCAAATTTAGAAAACCAACTTATGCTTGCTTAAGGGGAAAGGTGAGTTGGGGTGCTGCATAAAACCAGAGATTGAAATGAGCACAGATAAAGTTCCTTAAGCCAAATATGGAATAGACAAGAGCTACTCCTTGCTCAACGAAATGGACTCAACACCGCATATTAAACGCCTAAGAATGTACCTGACTAGTAAGTATCTTAAAACCTATGGATTGCTATGTCTCCAAAAGAGAATCAAGCATGTGTACAGGGGCATAAACGCAGCAGTGATAGGATTGGAGAGGTTTGGTGAGCAAATGAAGACCCTTTGAAGTCATATTGCATGGTACCCATTCCACGGGTTTCAACTACCCAGGTTTAAGGTATTCTTCCTTCAGCTAAAACATGCATGTGGGACCCAGAGTATGATCAACGGTGTGAACGGGAGACGTGTTCAAATATGTCTCAGTTTTCCTCCCCTGGTACTCGGGTGCAACATTCCAGAGGCTTTACTAACACTCTCCCCACTTGGAGAGTCAGCGCCTTTAACCTCCTGTTTGGCCCAGTTTGCAATTTCTGCGGAAGATGAACAGGAATAGCAAGAACCAATGAGAGACCAGCTGGAGGTGTCTGGACGGGCAAATTTAACTCTCATTTCCCACCAGGAAGAGGAAATAACCAAAGGCTCACCGTGCCGTGCCTGAACCAGATTAGGGCCTAAAGCCATCCTGCGGTGTTGCGGACTGCTCAAAAGAAAGCGAGTTGAAGAAAGGAGCTCAGGGGCACTGTAATTCACAAACCTGCAGAGTTATAAATGACAGCTATCGTCCAAAAATATACTGAGTAATGCTGCCAAGAGGACTTGAAAGCGGGCCAGAATTGCAGGAAACCGATTTCAGGAGGTAGACTGGAATTGCATTGAAAGCATAGGAAAAGAGGCAGAACGTCCACAATGATGCACTTGGCCAAAAAGGGCGTATGCGTTTTTTCCTGAATATATTCAGGAAAAAACGCATACGCCCTTTTTGGCCAACCAAGCAAGCTTGCAAAGGAAATCTGCACTACAATGAAGTCTCACTTCCCCCCGGTCAAAAGGGCCATCTGAAAAAAGTGTAAAATCCAGAAAGGCAGGACAGGCCATGGAGAACTGGGGGCCTTGTTATGCTGATGGGCGGGATGTAAATTGCCAACAGACACTCGGGAGAAGTGTATGGTGTTTCCTGAAACATCTAAGAAACAAAGCAACAGAGCCTAGGTCACTTCCACTTATGGTCCTATAGCTTAGGGAAATTAGAATCAAAAAGACACAGCCACCCCAAAGTTTGGAACGGCTCTGTTTACAAGAACCTCATTTACGGTACAAGTTCAACATCGCAGAAAGTGAAAAATGGATAAAGAAGTTGTGGTATTTACTTACAAAGCAATATCACTCAGCAATGAAATCTATGTCATCAGGCCCTTAGCAGCACAATGAGTGGATTCAGGTATGATGATTCTAACTGAAATAAGTCACACAGAAAAAGAAACATCATAAGATATCAGTAATACACGGAATGTAAACTTGGCTACACAGGAAGTGAATTACAGAACAGAAGAGAGTCTCAAATTTAGAAAACCGACTTATGCTTGCTTAAGGGTAAAGGTGAGTTGGGGTGCTGCATAAAACCAGAGATTGAAATGAGCACAGATAAAGTTCCTTAAGCCAAATATGGAATAGACAAGAGCTACTCCTTGCTCAACGAAATGGACTCAACACCCCATATTAAACGCCTAAGAATGTACCTGACTAGTAAGTATCTTAAAACCTATGGATTGCTACGTCTCCAAAAGAGAATCAAGCATGTGTTCAGGGGCATAAACGCAGCAGTGATAGGATTGGAGAGGTTCAGTGAGCAAATGAAGACCCTTTGAAGTCATATTTCATACCCATTCCACGGGTCTCAACTCTCAAGGTTTAAGGTATTCTACATTCAGCTAAAACATGCATGTGGAACCCAGAGTATGATCAACTGTGTGATCGGGAGACGTGTTCAGATATGTCTCAGTTTTCGTCCCCTGGTACTTCAGTGCAACATTCCAGACGCTTTAGTAACACTCTCCCCACTTGGAGAGTCAGCGCCTTTAACCTCCTGTTTGGCCCAGTTTGCAATTTCTGCGGAAGATGAACAGGAATAGCGAGAACCAATGAGAGACTAGCTGGAGGTGTCTGGACGGGCAAATTTAACACTCATTTCCCACCAGGAAGAGGAAATAACCAAAGGCTCAGAGTGCCGTGCCGGAACCAGATTAGGGCCTGAAGCCATCCTGCGGTGTTGCGGCCAGCTCAAAAGAAAGCGAGTTGAAGAAAGGATCTCAGGGGCACTGTAATTCACAAATCTGCAGAGTTATAAATGACAACTATCGTCCAACAATATACTGAAGTAAGGCTGCCAAGAGGACTTGAAAGCGGGGCAGAATTGCAGGAAACCGATTTCAGGAGGTAGACTGGAATTGCATTGAAAGCATAGGAAAAGAGGCAGAACGTCCACAATGATGCACTTGGCCAAACAGGGTGTATGCGTTTTTTCCTGAATATATTCAGGAAAAAACGCATACGCCCTGTTTGGCCAACCAAGCAAACTTGCAAAGGAAATCTGCACTACAATGAAGTCTCACTTCCCCCCGGTCAAAAGGGCCATCTGAAAAAAGTGTAAAATCCAGAAAGGCAGGACAGGCCATGGAGAACTGGGAGCCTTGTTATGCTGATGGGCGGGATGTAAATTGCCAACAGACACTCGGGAGAAGTGTATGGTGTTTCCTGAAACATCTAAACAACAAAGCAACAGAGCCTAGGGCACTTCCACTTATGGTCCTATAGCTTAGGGAAATTAAAATCAAAAAGACACAGCCACCCCAAAGTTTGGGACGCCTCTGTTTACAAGAACCTCGTTTACCGTACAAGTTCAATATCACAGAAAGTGAAAAATGGATAAAGAACTTGTGGTACTTACGTACAATGCAGTATCACTCAGCAATGAAATCTATGTCATCAGGCCCGTAGCAGCATAATGAGTGGATTCAGGTACGATGATTCTAACTGAAATAATTCACACAGCAAAAGAAACATCATAAGATATCACTAATACACGGAATGTAAACTTGGCTACACAGGAACTGAATTCCAAAACAGAACAGGGTCTCAAATTTAGAAACCCAACTTATGCTTGCTTAAGGGGAAAGGTTAGCTGGGGTGCTGCATAAAACCAGAGATCGAAATGAGCACAGATAATGTTTCTTAAGCCAAATATGGAATAGACAAGAGCTACTCCTTGCTCAACGAAATGGACTCAACACCGCATATTAAACGCCTAAGAATGTACCTGACTAGTAAGTATCTTAAAACCTATGGATTGCTATGTCTCCGAAAGAGAATCAAGCATGTGTACAGGGGCATAAACGCAGCAGTGATAGGATTGGAGAGGTTCAGTGAGCAAATGAAGACCCTTTGAAGTCATATTGCATGGTACCCATTCCACGGGTTTCAACTACCCAGGTTTAAGGTATTCTTCCTTCAGCTAAAACATGCATGTGGAATCTAGAGTATGATCAACCATGTGATCGGCACACGTGTTCAAATATGTCTCAGTTTTCGTACCCTGGTACTCGGGTGCAACATTCCAGATGCTTTACTAACACTCTCCCCACTTGGAGAGTCAGCGCCTTTAACCTCCTGTTTGGCCCAGTTTGCAATTTCTGCAGAAGATGAACAGGAATAGGGAGAACCAATGAGAGACTAGCTGGAGGTGTCTCGACGGGCAAATTTAACTCTCATTTCCCACCAGGAAGAGGAATTAACCAAAGGCTCAGCTGCCGTGCCGGAACCAGATTAGGGCCTGAAGCCATCCTGCGGTGTTGCGGCCAGGTCACAAGAAAGCGAGTTGAAGAAAGGAGCTCAGGGGCACTGTAATTCACAAACCTGCAGAGTTATAAATGACAGCTATCGTCCAAAAATATACTGAAGTAAGGCTGCCAAGAGGACTTGAAAGCGGGGCAGAATTGCAGGAAACCGATTTCAGGAGGTAGACTGGAATTGCATTGAAAGCATAGGAAAAGAGGCAGAACGTCCACAATGATGCACTTGGCCAAAAAGGGCGTATGCGTTTTTTCCTGAATATATTCAGGAAAAAACGCATATGCCCTTTTTGGCCAACCAAGCAAGCTTGCAAAGGAAATCTGCACTACAATGAAGTGTCACTTCCCCCCGGTAAAAAGGGCCATCTGAAAAAAGTGTAAAATCCAGAAAGGCAGGACAGGCCATGGAGAACTGGGAGCCTTGTTATGCTGATGGGCGGGATGTAAATTGCCAACAGACACTCGGGAGAAGTGTATGGTGTTTCCTGAAACATCTAAAAAACAAAGCAACAGAGCCTAGGGCACTTCCACTTATGGTCCTATAGCTTAGGGAAATTAAAATCAAAAAGACACAGCCACCCCAAAGTTTGGGACGCCTCTGTTTACAAGAACCTCGTTTACCGTACAAGTTCAATATCACAGAAAGTGAAAAATGGATAAAGAACTTGTGGTACTTACGTACAATGCAGTATCACTCAGCAATGAAATCTATGTCATCAGGCCCTTAGCAGCACAATGAGTGGATTCAGGTATGATGATTCTAACTGAAATAAGTCACACAGAAAAAGAAACATCATAAGATATCACTAATACACGGAATGTAAACTTGGCTACACAGGAACTGAATTCCAATACAGAACAGGGTCTTAAATTTAGAAAACCAACTTATGCTTGCTTAAGGGGAAAGATGAGTTGGGGTGCTGCATAAAACCAGAGATTGAAATGAGCACAGATAAGGTTCCTTAAGCCAAATATGGAATAGACAAGAGCTACTCCTTGCTCAACGAAATGGACTCAACACCGCATATTAAACGCCTAAGAATGTACCTGACTAGTAAGTATCTTAAAACCTATGGATTGCTATGTCTCCGAAAGAGAATCAAGCGTGTGTACAGGGGCATAAATGCAGCAGTGATAGGATTGGAGAGGTTCGGTGAGCAAATGAAGACCCTTTGAAGTCATATTGCATGGTACCCATTCCATGGGTCTCAACTATCCAGGTTTAAGGTATTCTTCCTTCAGCTAAAACATGCATGTGGAAACCAGAGTATGATCAACCGTGTGAACGGGAGACGTCTTTAAATATGTCTCAGTTTCCTCCCCTGGTACTCAGGTGCAACATTCCAGACGCTTTACTAACACTCTCCCCACTTGGAGGGTCAGCGCCTTTAACCTCCTGTTTGGCCCAGTTTGCAATTTCTGCGGAAGATGAACAGGAATAGGGAGAAGCAATGAGAGACTAGCTGGAGGTGTCTGGACGGGCAAATTTAACTCTCATTTCCCACCAGGAAGAGGAAATAACCAAAGGCTCAGCGTGCCGTGCCGGAACCAGATTAGGGCCTGAAGCCATTCTGCGGTGTTGCGGCCAGCTCACAAGAAAGCGAGTTGAAGAAAGGAGCTCAGGGGCACTGTAATTCACAAACATGCAGAGTTATAAATGACAGCTATCGTCCAAAAATATACTGAAGTAAGGCTGCCAAGAGGACTTGAAAGCGGGGCAGAATTGCAGGAAGCCGATTTCAGGAGGTAGACTGGAATTGCATTGAAAGCATAGGAAAAGAGGCAGAACGTCCACAATGATGCACTTGGCCAAAAAGGGCGTATGCGTTTTTTCCTGAATACATTCAGGAAAAAACGCATACGCCCTTTTTGGCCAACCAAGCAAGCTTGCAAAGGAAATCTGCACTACAATGAAGTCTCACTTCCCCCCGGTCAAAAGGGCCATCTGAAAAAAGTGTAAAATCCAGAAAGGCAGGACAGGCCATGGAGAACTGGGAGCCTTGTTATGCTAATGGGCGGGATGGAAACTGCCAACAGACACTCGGGAGAAGTGTATGGTGTTTCCTGAAACATCTAAAAAACAAAGCAACAGAGCCTAGGGCACTTCCACTTATGGTCCTATAGCTTAGGGAAATTAAAATCAAAAAGACACAGCCACCTCAAAGTTTGGGATGCCTCTGTTTACAAGAACCTCGTTTACAGTACAAGTTCAACCTCGCAGAAAGCGAAAAATGGATAAAGAACTTGTGGTACTTACGTACAATGCAGTATCACTCAGCAATGAAATCTATGTCATCAGGCCCTTAGCAGCACAATGAGTGGATTCAGGTATGATGATTCTAACTGAAATAAGTCACACAGAAAAAGAAACATCATAAGATATCAGTAATACACGGAATGTAAACTTGGCTACACAGGAACTTAATTACAGAACAGAACAGGGTCTCAAATTTAGAAAACCAACTTATGCTTGCTTAAGGGGAAAGGTGAGTTGGGGTGCTGCATAAAACCAGAGATTGAAATGAGCACAGATAAAGTTCCTTAAGCCAAATATGGAATAGACAAGAGCTACTCCTTGCTCAACGAAATGGACTCAACACCGCATATTAAAAGCTTAAGAATGTACCTGACTAGTAAGTATCTTAAAACCTATGGATTGCTATGTCTCCGAAAGAGAATCAAGCATGTGTACAGGGGCATAAACGCAGCAGTGATAGGATTGGAGAGGTTCGGTGAGCAAATGAAGACCCTTTGAAGTCATAGTGCATGGTACCCATTCCACGGGTTTCAACTACCCAGGTTTAAGGTATTCTTCCTTCAGCTAAAACATGCATGTGGAACCTAGAGTATGATCAACCATGTGATCGGGAGACGTGTTCAAATATGTCTCAATTTTCATACTCTGATACCTGGGTGTAACATTCCAGACGCTTTACTAACACTCTCCCGACTTGGAGAGTCAGTCCCTTTAACCTCCTGTTTGCCCCAGTTTGCAATTTCTGCGGAAGATGAACAGGAATAGCGAGAACCAATGAGAGACTAGCTGGAGGTGTCTGGACGGGCAAATTTAACTCTCATTTCCCACCAGGAAGAGGAATTAACCAAAGGCTCAGTGTGCCGTGCCGGAACCAGATTAGGGCCTGAAGCCATCTTGGGGTGTTGCGGCCAGGTCACAAGAAAGCGAGTTGAAGAAAGGAGCTCAGGGGCACTGTAATTCACAAACCTGCAGAGTTATAAATGACAGCTATCGTCCAAAAATATACTGAAGTAAGGCTGCCAAGAGGACTTGAAAGCGGGGCAGAATTGCAGGAAACCGATTTCAGGAGGTAGACTGGAATTGCATTGAAAGCATAGGAAAAGAGGCAGAACATCCACAATGATGCACTTGGCCAAAAAGGGCGTATGCGTTTTTTCCTGAATATATTCAGGAAAAAACGCATACGCCCTTTTTGGCCAACCAAGCAAGCTTGCAAAGGAAATCTGCACTACAATGAAGTCTCACTTCCCCCCGGTCAAAAGGGCCATCTGAAAAAAGTGTAAAATCCAGAAAGGCAGGACAGGCCATGGAGAACTGGGAGCCTTGTTATGCTGATGAGCGGGATGTAAATTGCCAACAGACACTCGGGAGAAGTGTATGGTGTTTCCTGAAACATCTAAAAAACAGAGCAACAGAGCCTAGGGCAATTCCACTTATGGTCCTATAGCTTAGGGAAATTAAAATCAAAAAGACACAGCCACCCCAAAGTTTGGGACGCCTCTGTGTACAGAAATCTCTTCTATGGCACAAGTTAAATATCCCAGAGAGCAAATAATGGATAAAGAAGTTGCGGTACTTATGTACAACAGAATACCACTCAGCAATGAAATCTATGTCACCAGGCCCATAGCAGCATAATGAGTGGATTGAGACACGATGATTCTAAGTGAAATAAGTCACACAGAAAAAGAAACATCATAAGGTATCACTAATACACGGAATGTGAACTTGGCTACACATGAACTGAATTACAAAACAGAACAGGGTCTCAAGTTTAGAAAACCAACTTATGCCTGCTTAAGAGGGAAGGTGAGTTGGGGTGCTGCATAAAAGCAGAGTTTGAAATTAGCACAGATACCGTTCCATAAGCCAAATATGTAATAGACAAGACCTACCCCTTGCTCAACGAAATGGATTCAACAATGAGGTATCACCTCACGCCTGGTAGAATAGGCATCATAGAAAATCTACAAACAGAAAATGCTGGAAAGGGTGTGGAGAAAAGGAACCCTCTTCCACTATTGTTGGGAATATAAATTGATACAGTCATTATGGAGAACAATATGGAATTTCTTAAGAAACTAACAATAGAATTACCATATGATACAGCAATCCCAGTACTGGACATATACCCAGACAAAACCATAAATCAAAAAGAGTCATTCACCGCAATGTTCATTGCATCACTATTTACAATATCGAGGTAATGGAAGCAACATAAATGCCCACAGACAGACGAATGCATAAAGCTGTGGTACATATATAAAATGGAATATTACTAAGCCATGAAAAGGAATGAAATTGGGTCATTTGTAGAGACGTCGATGGATCTAGAGACCGTCATACAGAGTGAAGTAAGTCAGAAAGAGAAAAACAAATCTTGTATATTCATGCATATATGTGGAACCTAGAAAAACTGTACAGATTAACCATTTTGCAAGGCATAAATAGAGCAACAGATGTAGACAACAAACGTATGGACAACAAGGGGGGAAAGCTGTTGAGGGGGTGGTGGTGGGAGGAGTTGAGAGACTGGGATTGGCATGTATACATTTATATGTATAAAATAGATAACCAATAAGAACCTGCTGTATAAAAATATAAAATAAAATTCAAAATTAAAAAGAAATAAAATTTAAAAAATAAAACAGAAAAAACAATTATTCCCTGCACATACATGTATTTATATGAATAAATTATTTCCATGCTTATATCTGTAAATACAAAAAAAGAGGAATAAAGTCTACCTTGAACCAAAAACGAAAAAGAGAAAAAAACACAGAACCCACCAGTTACACAGAGGAAAACCGTATCAGGGCACTTGCTCCAGTTGTAAACAATTCTGAAGTTGGTCAGTGGTGGGGAATCGTCTCCCATTCAGCCAGCAGCCCCCACGCAACAAGCGTCCTCATTGCAAAGCTGGGGCACCGTGCCGAGGCATCTGTGAGTAAACGTGAGCTGAGCCCCAGGCCAGTTGCTGCTGAACTATTCCCACCCGTCCCAGGTAAAACACCTGAATATATACAAGGACTTGAAAGCCTAGAGGAAGGGCCATAGAGCCACACGAGTGACAGCATGCCGGCCGACTTGGTGCCTGCAGGCCAGCCAGGATGGTCCTGGCCCTGGGTGCTCTTCTGGAAGATTTCCATTTCCCTGCCTGAGATACCCGTCCTGTCCCTGCCCCCACTGCTTTTTTCCTTCCTCACCTCTGCCCAGGGAGAAATTCCAGCAACAGGTATGGGTGACACATCCTCTTCTTTAGCAGGTGGCAGCCTGGCAACTGCTGCAGAAAGTCCAGCAGAGCCCCACTCACACTGGGCCACCCACAAAGCCGTGGCCTCTCACTCCCTCCCACCAGCCCAGCCCCGAGACTGCTGACAGGGCAGAGAAAATGGCGTCAGGCACGGCTGCAGGGGCTCTTGCTGCCTGGAGTGGTATTTATATTGATCTCAACCCAGGCACACCTGGGGAGGGCTGGCCGGCACGGTAAGGCTGCCCAGGTCAGCCAATCATCACCCCTCAGGGGCTCACAGTTGCAGAAAATGGAACTTGCTGAACCGGCCAGGTCCGAGGAACAGGTGTGGGCTCCTGAGAGTCAGGATAGACAAGGGGCTGCAGCTTTGGCTTGTTTTCTAATCATTTTATCTGGCCCATGAGTGGGAGACAACTTCAAGAAAACCCTCTCCTAATGAGAGGAACCCAGGAGTCAGGGAGAGGAGGGGTGGGTGGTGGTTGGAGACAGAGGCCTGGTGCCCCGGGTGCAGTGGAAGTCTCTGGAAGACCAGGTGGAGGGAGGCCTCACGGAGTGATGCCCAGGGTCACAGACCTGTCGCAGCTGCTGTTTGTTAGTTCAAGTCCTGCTCTGAGGTACTCTGTGTCAGCTCTGAGTGACAGGTGAGCTGGGGGTGCTCTGCAATGAGGGCTATGTGCACGGTTCCTGTGTGCCCAGCCCTGCCACGGTACCTGCAAGGGTAGCTCTGTATCCTGGGAGGGGCCTGACCACGAGAGCCCTGTGGGCTGGGGTGGGGGTGGGGTACCTGCCCAGGTGAGCTCCATATTCTGGGATTGGTCTGACCACGAGAGCCCCATGGGCTGCTGGGGACCTGGTAAAGGATGTCAGGACAGTCAGTGAAGCCACCGAGGATATACCTCCAGTTGCTCCTAATTCCTACACCCTGCTGGTCATTCTACCAACCACCAGGACATGGTATTCTGTATTAGTCTTCAATGATGCTTTCTTTTGCATTCCATTAGTCCCAGAGTCACAAGAAATTTTGGCTTGTGAGTGGCAGGACTCAACATACAACTAAAACAATACTTCCGGGCCGTCTGGCCCCAAGGGTGCAAAAGTTCCCACACCATCTTTGGGGAAAGCTTAGCTAAAGACCTAAAAGTTCTACCTCTGGAAAAGGAAACCCTCCTTCAATATGCAGATGACATTCTGATCGCCAACCCTACTAAGGAGGCCTCTGAACTACCAAGCCAATAAAGGATAGAAGTTGTCCAAGAAAAAGCTCAAATATCACAGACTGCAGTGACCTGCCTGGGCTTCATTCTCACAGAAGGTCAGAGAAGCCCATCCCAGGAAAGGGAAGAAACCATTTTCAGCCTTACCCCTTTCTAAAACTAGAAGACAGCTTAGGGGTTCCTGGGGAGGCCAGGGTTTGCTGCTTCTGGATCCCTAACTACAGTCTACTAGCTGGGCCTCTATATGAAACACTGAAAGGAAAAGATGATGATCCTTTTGAATAGAATCCAGAAGTGGCCTTTCAAGAATGGAAAGAGCAGTCAATTCAGACCCTTGCCCTGGAACTCCCTAATTTAGCTAAACCCTTTGACCTTTACATTCCCGGTGAAAGGTGAATCGCCATTGGAGAATTAGTGCAAAAACTGGGACCACTTGAAATGGAACAATGCAAGAATGCCATCCAGGTAGGATAAACTACGGTCACCAAGGGGCTTGGCCCACTGCCACATCTGGCCAAGATACTGGCGGTATCTAAAAACCTGGAAATCAGCAGCCCAAAAGGCCACCTCCCTCCTAAGGGAAAAGGACCCCACGTGGTGATCCTAACCACCAACCATGCCCTGAAGTTGCAGGGTTCGCTCCGTGGGCACACCGACCTCGAGTGAGGAGGCCCTCCAACTCCAACATCCAGAGAGATAACCGGGGGCAACAGGGCACCATGACGACTCGTGTGAACATCACTTGACCTGGAGTTTCTCTCATAAAACAACAAGGGTGTGTCCCAAAAGAGTAGACTACTGCTTGCAGGACTTACTGCACCCAGAGGGGAGCTAATAATCTTGGCGGGGGAACCGTATATCACACTGTCACCATAGAAAAGCCTACAGACACCGTGATGATGGTGGCCAATAAGACCGGCTGGACTCCTGTTTACTTCAAAAGGCTGTTGACTCAGTAGCCATCATGGTCCTTATCACCACTGACCCTGGACTGTCTGGGAGTTGAGCAGGCAGGGCTCTGACACATGGTGCTGTTTGTACGTTAATTCAGGGGCCTAATTGAAGAAAGCGCAGACTACTGGTCAGAGCATCTAGGCTGGCAGAAACGGTCAGCCTAAGGTGGCCGAACAAATGTGGGGCGGGGTGAAACCGGCCCCCACAGCGTCTCTGCACATCTCTTTCCTGGACCCTTAAAGGTCATTAGAATCTATAACACTTCCAATGCTGGTGCTCAGGTGGACGAGCAGGGAGGCAGGGGTCCTGGGGACAATCAACGTCACCGGGAGGCTGCTGGGGAGAAGCTCTGACCCTCGCCCCAGGGTATGAGGGCTCCCAACTCAGCACTCAGCAGTTACAGAAGAAGGGTCTGCACCCTCAGCACTCCAAGAATGAGGAACGGGACAAAAGGCAGAGGAGGGGTTTGTCCCCAGCAAAGCCCATTAAAAATCCCTGGGAGATAAAAATAGAATCTGGGCAATAAAGTCAAGTCTAACCTTTTTTATCCTTTGTGCTTTGTCTAATTTCACATGCTCCTAGGGTCCCGCATGCAGAGGTTCCACACCCGGCACTTCAGACCAGATTTCCTAGTGCAGAATGGCTGGGTCGACACCTCAGCTCCTGGGGCCCAGTGCAGACTCCACGATATAGAGCCTGAGCTACAGCCAACCCGGCCCTCGAGAGCTCCGCCGCCTCCCTCCCTCCCACTGACTCTGACAGGATCTCTACACAGCAGCCCAGCCCACAGCCCACGGGGTAGTGCATGCTCTCACCTCTCCATTCTCTGATCAAAATATAAAGTTTCCTTTGCTTGTGAACCAAACTCAGTCTCGATCTGTTGGCCCCAATGACACTGGGCAGGGGGACACTTGTTGGGGTCCACTCTGGAGGATCAGTAACAGAAATTGAGACTATTGTAACCTCAATGAACAGATGTGTGAGCCAAACTGTAGTTAACATAGAACAGTGTATAAGGCTCGGGTAAAATAAGATGTTTCTAACACTTCCATTTGATATTTCCATCACTTTTTATAAGCAAGTTCAGTGAAAAGGTTTGTCTTATTTGTCAGGTCAATATTAGAGAAACGAAGTGATTTCTTTCCAAGGATGTACATCTAATAATCTTGGTTAAACCTTCAATCTTGTTTTAAATGCTTTTCCATTGAAAATGATACCTCTCTTTCAGCTCCCCCATTTCTGAGAAGTATAAAATCTTATAATTTATTATTACCAAAGGGGAAAGGTGGGAGGAGGGATAAATTAACAGTTTGGAATTAACACATACACACTGCTATGTATAAAATAGATCATCAACAAGGAACTACTGTATAGCACAGGGAACTACACTCAACATTTTGCAATAACCTATAAGGGGAAATAATCTGAAAAAGAATAGATATTTTTATTGACATCATCTATCAATGATAGTTAAAGTGTAGCCTAAGGGAAGCTGGTGGTGAGTGCTTCTGACCCTGAAGACTTCAATCATCTAAAGTTTGGACTCTGCCTACTTCCCAAGGCCCTTAATGAACATATGTGTAGCCGTAGCTTAAAAACTTCCCCAGTTTGGGTTTCGGGGAGACACTGATTTTGAAAAAGCCCTGGTGTTCTCCTTACATGAATGGGACTCTTCCTACTGCTAAAACATGTCTGTCACACCCAGAGGATGGTATACCGTCTGATCGGGAAGAGTTTGGAAAAGGCATCTCATCTCCTCATCTCCTGGTGCTCGGGTTCACCCCTCCAGCGTCTTTACTAACAGTCTCCCCACTTGGAGATGTCAGCACTGTCAACATCCTGTTGCGTACAGTTTGGAATTTGTCCAGAGGATGAAGCGGAAGGATGAGGAACAATGAGAGACAAGTCCTAGGTGTTCAGACAGGCACATGTCACTCTAATTTCCAATCAGGAAGACGAATTGACCAAAGGCTAGGGTTGCCCATGGAAACAGTATAGGGCTTGAGGAAATCCCGCTGCTTTGTGGCCAGTTCCCATAAACACAAGTTGAACAATGGAACTCAGGGGCAGTAAAATTCACAAAACTGCAGAGTTGAAAATATCCATCACTGAAAAATGTCTTGAGGAAAGTCAGAGAAAAGGACTTGTAAGCAAGGGAGAATGGCAGGAAAGGGATTTGAGGAGGTAGAAAGGACTCGCCATTAAGCACAAGAAAAGGAGCTGAACATTGCCAACATTGCAGTTGACCAAAAAGGGTGTATGCGTTTTTTTCTGTATATATTCAAGAAAAGGGCATACACTTTTTTAGCCAACCAAACAGGTGGGCACTGGAAGTCAATACTACAAAAGATATCACTTCGCATCAGTCAGAAGAGCCATCCTCATAAAGCGTAAACAACAGAAATGCAGGACAGGGCAATGAGAAGAGGGAGCCCTGTGAGACTTATAGTGGAAATGTATATTGCCAACGGCCATTCTGGAGAAGTGTATTGTGTTTACTAAAGCATCTAAAAAATGAGTTACAGAGCATAGGGCACTTGCACTCATGGGCGTATATCTTGGGAAAAACAAAAATCGAGAGGACACAGGCACCCCAATGTTTACCCCCTCTCTGTTTAAAAGATCCTCGACTAGGATATAACTTAAATGTCTCTGGAGGGAAAAAATGGATAGAGATGTGGTACTTAGGTAGAGTGGAATATTATTCAGCCTGGAAATCAATGAAATATGGCCAGTTGTAACAACTCCGGAGGAGTTACGTATGATCATTCTAAGTGACAGAATTCAAAAAGAAAAAGACACATATCATAAGATATCACTTAAAGGTGGAATCCAAAATGGCTACACATGAAATAAATTACAAAACAAAAACATAGTCAAATATGTAGAAAACACGCATAAGGCTGCTAAACGGGAAAGGTGGGGAGGGGTGAGGCATCATCCAGGAGGTTGAAATTAGCAAAGATACCATTCCAAATACCAAACTGATAATCAACAAGGCCTACACGGTAGCTAAAAGAACTGCACTCAGCACACTCAAGTCACCGGAAAAGAATATATACGACTGGTAAGAATCTGAAAAAGAATTTATTGATGTCTCTCTGTACGTGAATCAAGTGGATGTACAGCAGCAAGAAACAGAGCTTTGAAAATCAGCTGTAACCAATATAGTAACAAATTGAAAAAAATAAACGACAGAGAGACAGAGAAAACCTCTTACAACTTTTCCTCAGGGACGGTGATGCAACATGGATTGAACACATCTAGACCCACAGCAGGATGAGACATAAGGCTGGAAACTGTTTGCGCTAAGAGAAATGTGAGGTTGGGTGAGGAAATGCACACCCTTTAAAGTAATACTACCTGGTACCCATTCAATGGGTCCCAAATCTGCAGGTTCAAGGGATCTTCCTACAGCTAAAACATGCATGGAAAACCCAGAGGACTGTACACCATGTGATCGGGAGATGTGTCTAAAATGCACCTCATTTATCCTCTCCTGGTGCTCCTGTTCACCATTCCAGCCACGTTACTTAGAATCTCCCCACTTGGAGAATCAGCACATTTAAACTTCTGTTTCACACATTTTGCAAATTGTGAGGAGGATGAACGAGAAGAGGGGGAACCAATGAGAGAATAGTTGTAGGGGTTTGGACGGGCACATATCACTCTAATTTCCCATTAAGAATAAGAATTAAAGAAAGGCTCAGCCTGCCTCACCGGAGCCAAAATAGGGCCTGAAGCAATCCTGCGGGTTTGAGGCCAGCTCACAAAAGAGCAACTTAAAAAATGGAGCTCAGGGTCACTGCAATTCACAAACCTGCAGAGTTATAAATGAAAACTAACGTCCAAAAATATGTTGAGGTAAGGCAAAGAAGAGGATCTGAATGCAAGACAGAATTGCAAGAAACAGATTTCAAGAGATAGATTGGACTCGTCTTTAACGCACATGAAAAGCGGCAGAATTTCGACAATGATGCAGTTGGCCCAAAAGGGCGTATGTGTTTTTTCCTGATTATATCCAGGAAAAAACGCATACGCACTTTATGGGCAACGAAGCAAGCAACCAATGCAAATGTGCACAACAAAGAAGTCTCACTTCCCACCAGTCAAAAGGGCCATCCTAAAAAATTGTAAAAACCAGAAATGCAGGACAGGCCATGGAGAACAGGGAGCCTTTATACGCTGATGGGCAGTGTGTGAACTGCCGAGAGCCACTCTGGAGAAGTGTATGGTGGTTCCTAAATCATCTAAAAAACAGAGCTACAGAGCATAGGACACTTCCAATCATGGGAGTATATCTAGGGAAGTCTAAAAATCAACAAGACACAAGCACACCACAGTTTAGGGCTACTCTGTTTACAAGAACCTCAACTTCAGTACACCTTAAATATCCCAGGAAAGAGAACAATGGATAAAGAAGATGTGGTACTTATGTACAATGGAATATCTCTTCACCATGAAATCAATGTAATAAGGCTAGTAGAAGGATAAAGAGTGGATTTAGGTCCGATAATACTACTTGAAATAAGTCAAACAGAAAAAGAAACATAACATAAGATATCACTTATAGAGGGAGGGTAAATATGGCTGCACAAGAAATGAATTACAGAACAGAACAGTGTCTCACATTTAGAAAACACACTTATGTCAGCTTAAGGGGAAAGGAGAGGTGGGGTGATGCATAAAACCAGAGTTTGAAATTAGCACAGATACCGTTCAATAAACCAAATAGGTATTAGACAAGATCTACACCTTGCTCAATGAACTGGCCTCAACACACCCTATACACCGCAGAGAAATATATCTGAGTAATAAGAATCTTAAAACCCATGTATTGATATATCTCCATAAGGGAATCAAGTGTGTGCAGAGCGGCACAAACACAGCAGTGAAAATGAGCTAAACCCCATTATAGAAATAAATTTTAAAAACAAAACGCTGAAACAATGAAAGAGAGAAAAATTCTTACAAAATTCGCTCAGGGGATGTGATGCAACCTGGATTGACCACATATAAACCCACAGCTGGATAAGACATAAGGCTGAACACTTGGGGCTGAGAGGATTGGTGAGCTTTGGTGAGCAACTGCCGAAAGTTTAATGCAATACTTCATGCTACTCAGTCCAAGGGTCCCAACACTCCAGGTTGAAGGGAATCTTCCTACAGCTAAACCATGCTTGGGAAACCCAGTGACTGGTATACCATATGATCGGGAAAGGTTTCTAAAACGCACCTCATTTTTCCTCTCCTGGGGCTCCGGATCGACATTCCAGCCGCTTTACTAACAACATCCCCACATGGAGTCAATGCCTTTAAGTTCTGGTATCGCACAGTCTGCAGTTAGTGCAGAGGATGAATGGGAATAGGGGGAACCAGTGAGAAACTAGCTGTAGCGGTTTCAATGGGCACATGTCACTCTAATGTCACATCAGTAAGAAGAATTAACCAAAGGCACAGCAAGGTGCCCCAGAAGAAAAATAGGGCTTCAAGGAATCCTGTGGTTATGGGGCAAGACCACAAAAATAAGAGCTGAAAAATGGAACTAAGGGCCACTGCAATTCAAAAACCTGCAGAGTTATAACGGCCAACTATTTTCAAAAAATATATTGAGGTAAGGCTATGAAGAGGCAATGAAAGCAAGGCAGAATTGCAGGAAACCAATTTCAGGAGGTAGACTGGAATTGCATTGAAAACATATGAAGAGAGTCAGAACCTCGACAATGATGTACTTGGCCAAAAAGGGCGTATACGTTTTTTCCTGAATATATTCAGGAAAAAACGCATACGCCCTTTTTGGCCAACCAAGCAAGCTTGCAAAGGAAATCTGCACTACAATGAAGTCTCACTTCCCCCCGGTCAAAAGGGCCATCTGAAAAAAGTGTAAAATCCAGAAAGGCAGGACAGGCCATGGAGAACTGGGAGCCTTGTTATGCTGATGGGCGGGATGTAAATTGCCAACAGACACTGGGGAGAAGTGTATGGTGTTTCCTGAAACATCTAAAAAACAAAGCAACAGAGCCTAGGGCACTTCACTTATGGTCCTATAGCTTAGGGAAATTAAAATCAAAAAGACACAGCCACCCCAAAGTTTGGGACGCCTCTGTTTACAACAACCTCGTTTACAGTACAAGTTCAATATCACAGAAAGTGAAAAATGGATAAAGAAGTTGTGGTACTAAAGTACAATGCAATATCACTCAGCAATGAAATCTATGTCACCAGGCCCGTAGCAGCACAATGAGTGGATTCAGGTATGATGATTCTAACTGAAATAAGTCACACAGAAAAAGAAACATCATAAGATATCAGTAATACACGGAATGTAAACTTGGCTACAGAGGAACTGAATTACAAAACAGAACAGGGTCTCAAATTTAGAAAACCAACTTATGCTTGCTTAAGGGTAAAGGTGAGTTGGGGTGCTGCATAAAACCAGAGACTGAAATGAGCACAGATAAATTTCCTTAAGCCAAATATGGAATAGACAAGAGCTACTCCTTGCTCAACGAAATGGACTCAACACCCCATATTAAACGCCTAAGAATGTACCTGACTAGTAAGTATCTTAAAACCGATGGATTGCTAAGTCTCCAAAAGAGAATCAAGCATGTGTACAGGGGCATAAACGCAGCAGTGATAGGATTGGAGAGGTTCGGTGAGCAAATGAAGACCCTTTGAAGTCATATTGCATGGTACCCATTCCACGGGTCTCAACTCTCCAGGTTTAAGGTATTCTTCCTTCAGCTAAAACATGCATGTGGAACCCAGAGTATGATGAACCGTGTGAACGGGATACGTGTTCAAATATGTCTCAGTTTTGCTCCCCTGGTACTCGGGTGCAACATTCCAGACGCTTTACTAACACTCTCCCCACTTGGAGAGTCAGCGCCTTTAACCTCCTGTTTGGCCCAGTTTGCAATTTCTGCGGAAGATGAACAGGAATAGGGAGAACCAATGAGAGACTAGCTGGAGGTGTCTGGACGGGCAAATTTAACTCTCATTTCCCACCAGGAAGAGGAAATAACCAAAGGCTCAGCGTGCCGTGCCGGAACCAGATTAGGGCCTGAAGCCATCCTGCGGTGTTGCTGCCAGCTCACAAGAAAGCGAGTTGAAGAAAGGAGCTCAGGGGCACTGTAATTCACAAACCTGCAGAGTTATAAATGACAGCTATCGTCCAAAAATATACTGAAGTAAGGCTGCCAAGAGGACTTGAAAGCGGGGCAGAATTGCAGGAAGCCGATTTCAGGAGGTAGACTGGAATTGCATTGAAAGCATAGGAAAAGAGGCAGAACGTCCACAATGATGCACTTGGCCAAAAAGGGCGTATGCGTTTTTTCCTGAATATATTCAGGAAAAAACGCATACGCACTTTTTGGCCAACCAAGCAAGCTTGCAAAGGAAATCTGCACTACAATGAAGTCTCACTTCCCCCCGGTCAAAAGGGTCATCTGAAAAAAGTGTAAAATCCAGAAAGGCAGGACAGGCCATGGAGAACTGGGAGCCTTGTTATGCTGATGGGCGGGATGTAAATTGCCAACAGAAACTCGGGAGAAGTGTATGGTGTTTCCTGAAACATCTAAAAAACAAAGCAACAAAGCCTAGGGCACTTCCACTTATGGTCCTATTTCTTAGGGAAATTAAAATCAAAAAGACACAGCCACCCCAAAGTTTGGGACGCCTCTGTTTACAAGAACCTCATTTACCATACAAGTTCAATATCACAGAAAGTGAAAAATGGATAAAGAACTTGTGGTACTTACGTACAATGCAGTATCACTCAGCAATGAAATCTATGTCATCAGGCCCGTAGCAGCATAATGAGTGGATTCAGGTACGATGATTCTAACTGAAATAAGTCACACAGAAAAAGAAACATCATAAGATATCACTAATACACGGAATGTAAACTTGGCTACACAGGAACTGAATTCCAAAACAGAACAGGGTCTCAGATTTAGAAAACCAACTTATGCTTGCTGAAGGGGAAAGGTGAGTTGGGGTGCTGCATAAAACCAGAGATTGAAATGAGCACAGATAAATTTCCTTAAGCCAAATATGGAATAGACAAGAGCTACTCCTTGCTCAACGAAATGGACTCAACACCCCATATTAAACGCCTAAGAATATATCTGACTAGTAAGTATCTTAAAACCTATGGATTGCTATGTCTCCAAAAGAGAATCAAGCGTGTGTACAGGGGCATAAACGCAGCAGTGATAGGATTGGAGAGGTTCGGTGAGCAAATGAAGACCCTTTGAAATCATATTGCATGGTACCCATTCCACAGGTTTCAACTACCCAGGTTTAAGGTATTCTTCCTTCAGCTAAAACATGCATGTGGAACCTAGAGTATGATCAACCATGTGATCGGGAGACGTGTTCAAATATGTCTCAGTTTTCGTACCCTGGTACTCGGGTGCAACATTCCAGATGCTTTACTAACACTCTCCCGACTTGGAGAGTCAGTCCCTTTAACCTCCTGTTTGGCCCAGTTTGCAATTTCTGCGGAAGATGAACAGGAATAGCGAGAACCAATGAGAGACTAGCTGGAGGTGTCTGGACGGGCAAATTTAACTCTCATTTCCCACCAGGAAGAGGAATTAACCAAAGGCTCAGCATGCCGTGCCGGAACCAGATTAGGGCCTGAAGCCATCCAGCAGTGTTGCGGCCAGCTCACAAGAAAGCGAGTTGAAGAAAGGAGCTCAGGGGCACTGTAATTCACAAACCTGCAGAGTTATAAATGATAGCTATCATCCAAAAATACACTGAAGTAAGGCTGCCAAGAGGACTTGCAAGCGGGGCAGAATTGCAGGAAACCGATTTCAGGAGATAGACTGGAATTGCATTGAAAGCATAGGAAAAGAGGCAGAACGTCCACAATGATGCACTTGGCCAAAAAGGGCGTATGCGTTTTTTCCTGAATATATTCAGGAAAAAACGCATACGCCCTTTTTGGCCAACCAAGCAAGCTTGCAAAGGAAATCTGCACTACAATGAAGTCTCACTTCCCCCCGGTCAAAAGGGCCATCTGAAAAAAGTGTAAAATCCAGAAAGGCAGGACAGGCCATGGAGAACTGGGAGCCTTGTTATGCTGATGGGCGGGATGTAAATTGCCAACAGACACTCGGGAGAAGTGTATGGTGTTTCCTGAAACATCTAAAAAACAAAGCAACAGAGCCTAGGGCACTTCCACTTATGGTCCTATAGCTTAGGGAAATTAAAATCAAAAAGACACAGCCACCCCAAAGTTTGGGACGGCTCTGTTTACAAGAACCTCGTTTATGGTAGAAGTTCAATATAGCAGAAAGTGAAAAATGGATGAAGAAGTTGTGGTACTTACGTACAATGCAATATCACTCAGCAATGACATCTATGTCAACAGGCCTGTAGCAGCATAATGAGTGGATTCAGGTATGATGATTCTAACTGAAATAAGTCACACAGAAAAAGAAACATCATAAGATATCACTAATACACGGAATGTAAACTTGGCTACAAAGGAACTGAATTACAGAACAGAACAGGGTCTCAAATTTAGAAAACCAACTTATGCTTGCTTAAGGGGAAAGGTGAGTTGGGGTGCTGCATAAAACCAGAGATTGAAATGAACACAGATAAAGTTCCTTAAGCCAAATATGGAATAGACAAGAGCTACTCCTTGCTCAACGAAATGGACTCAACACCCCATATTAAACGACTAAGAATGTACCTTACTAGTAAGTATCTTAAAACCTATGGATTGCTATGTCTCCGAAAGAGAATCAAGCATGTGTACAGGGGCATAAACGCAGCAGTGATAGGACTGGAGAGGTTCGGTGAGCAAATGAAGACCCTTTGAAGTCATATTGCATGGTACCCATTCCACGGGTTTCAACTACCCAAGTTTAAGGTATTCTTCCTTCAGCTAAAACATGCATGTGGAACCTAGAGTATGATCAACCATGTGATCGGGAGACGTGTTCAAATATGTCTCAGTTTTCGTACCCTGGTACTCGGGTGCAACATTCCAGACGCTTTACTAACACTCTCCCGACTTGGAGAGTCAGTCCCTTTAACCTCCTGTTTGGCCCAGTTTGCAATTTCTGCGGAAGATGAACAGGAATAGCGAGAACCAATGAGAGACTAGCTGGAGGTGTCTGGACGGGCAAATTTAACTCTCATTTCCCACCAGGAAGAGGAATTAACCAAAGGCTCAGCATGCCGTGCCGGAACCAGATTAGGGCCTGAAGCCATCCAGCAGTGTTGCGGCCAGCTCACAAGAAAGCGAGTTGAAGAAAGGAGCTCAGGGGCACTGTAATTCACAAACCTGCAGAGTTATAAATGATAGCTATCATCCAAAAATACACTGAAGTAAGGCTGCCAAGAGGACTTGCAAGCGGGGCAGAATTGCAGGAAACCGATTTCAGGAGATAGACTGGAATTGCATTGAAAGCATAGGAAAAGAGGCAGAACGTCCACAATGATGCACTTGGCCAAAAAGGGCGTATGCGTTTTTTCCTGAATATATTCAGGAAAAAACGCATACGCCCTTTTTGGCCAACCAAGCAAGCTTGCAAAGGAAATCTGCACTACAATGAAGTCTCACTTCCCCCCGGTCAAAAGGGCCATCTGAAAAAAGTGTAAAATCCAGAAAGGCAGGACAGGCCATGGAGAACTGGGAGCCTTGTTATGCTGATGGGCGGGATGTAAATTGCCAACAGACACTCGGGAGAAGTGTATGGTGTTTCCTGAAACATCTAAAAAACAAAGCAACAGAGCCTAGGGCACTTCCACTTATGGTCCTATAGCTTAGGGAAATTAAAATCAAAAAGACACAGCCACCCCAAAGTTTGGGACGGCTCTGTTTACAAGAACCTCGTTTATGGTAGAAGTTCAATATAGCAGAAAGTGAAAAATGGATGAAGAAGTTGTGGTACTTACGTACAATGCAATATCACTCAGCAATGACATCTATGTCAACAGGCCTGTAGCAGCATAATGAGTGGATTCAGGTATGATGATTCTAACTGAAATAAGTCACACAGAAAATGAAACATCATAAGATATCACTAATACACGGAATGTAAACTTGGCTACAAAGGAACTGAATTACAGAACAGAACAGGGTCTCAAATTTAGAAAACCAACTTATGCTTGCTTAAGGGGAAAGGTGAGTTGGGGTGCTGCATAAAACCAGAGATTGAAATGAACACAGATAAAGTTCCTTAAGCCAAATATGGAATAGACAAGAGCTACTCCTTGCTCAACGAAATGGACTCAACACCCCATATTAAACGACTAAGAATGTACCTTACTAGTAAGTATCTTAAAACCTATGGATTGCTATGTCTCCGAAAGAGAATCAAGCATGTGTACAGGGGCATAAACGCAGCAGTGATAGGACTGGAGAGGTTCGGTGAGCAAATGAAGACCCTTTGAAGTCATATTGCATGGTACCCATTCCACGGGTTTCAACTACCCAAGTTTAAGGTATTCTTCCTTCAGCTAAAACATGCATGTGGAACCTAGAGTATGATCAACCATGTGATCGGGAGACGTGTTCAAATATGTCTCAGTTTTCGTACCCTGGTACTCGGGTGCAACATTCCAGACGCTTTACTAACACTCTCCCGACTTGGAGAGTCAGTCCCTTTAACCTCCTGTTTGGCCCAGTTTGCAATTTCTGTGGAAGATGAACAGGAATAGCGAGAACCAATGAGAGACTAGCTGGAGGTGTCTGGACGGGCAAATTTAACTCTCATTTCCCACCAGGAAGAGGAATTAACCAAAGGCTCAGCGTGCCGTGCCGGAACCGGATTAGGGCCTGAAGCCATCCTGCGGTGTTGCGGCCAGCTCAAGAGATAGCGAGTTGAAGAAAGGAGCTCAGGGGCACTGTAATTCACAAAACTGCAGAGTTATAAATGACAGCTATCGTCCAAAAATATACTGAAGTAAGGCTGCCAAGAGGACTTGAAAGCGGGGCAGAATTGCAGGAAACCGATTTCAGGAGGTAGACTGGAATTGCATTGAAAGCATAGGAAAAGAGGCAGAACGTCCACAATGATGCACTTGGCCAAAAAGGGCGTATGCGTTTTTTCCTGAATATATTCAGGAAAAAACGCATACGCCCTTTTTGGCCAACCAAGCAAGCTTGCAAAGGAAATCTGCACTACAATGAAGTCTCACTTCCCCCCGGTCAAAAGGGCCATCTGAAAAAAGTGTAAAATCCAGAAAGGCAGGACAGGCCATGGAGAACTGGGAGCCTTGTTATGCTGATGGGCGGGATGTAAATTGCCAACAGACACTCGGGAGAAGTGTATGGTGTTTCCTGAAACATCTAAACAACAAAGCAACAGAGCCTAGGGCACTTCCACTTATGGTCCTATAGCTTAGGGAAATTAAAATCAAAAAGACACAGCCACCCCAAAGTTTGGGACACCTCTGTTTACAAGAACCTCGTTTACCATACAAGTTCAATATCACAGAAAGTGAAAAATGGATAAAGAACTTGTGGTACTTACTTACAATGCAGTATCACTCAGCAATGAAATCTATGTCATCAGGCCCGTAGCAGCATAATGAGTGGATTCAGGTACGATGATTCTAACTGAAATAAGTCACACAGAAAAAGAAACATCATAAGATATCCCTAATACACGGAATGTAAACTTGGCTACACAGGAACTGAATTCCAAAACAGAACAGGGTCTCAAATTTAGAAAACCAACTTATGCTTGCTTAAGGAGAAAGGTGAGTTGGGGTGCTGCATAAAACCAGAGATTGAAATGAGCACAGATAAAGTTCCTTAAGCCAAATATGGAATAGACAAGAGCTACTCCTTGCTCAACGAAATGGACTCAACACCGCATATTAAACGCCTAAGAATGTACCTGACTAGTAAGTATCTTAAAACCTATGGATTGCTATGTCTCCAAAAGAGAATCAAGCGTGTGTACAGGGGTATAAACGCAGCAGTGATAGGATTGGAGAGGTTCGGTGAGCACATGAAGACCCTTTGAAGTCATATTGCACGGTACCCATTACACGGGTCTCAACTCTCCAATTTAAGGTATTCTTCCTTCAGCTAAAACATGCATGTGGAACCCAGAGTATGATCAACCATGTAAGCGGGAGACGTGTTCAAATATGTCTCAGTTTTCGTACCCTGGTACTTCAGTGCAACATTCCAGACGCTTTACTAACACTCTCCCGACTTGGAGCGTCAGTCCGTTTAACCTCCTGTTTGGCCCAGTTTGCAATTTCTGCGGAAGATGAACAGGAATAGCGAGAACCAATGAGAGACTAACTGGAGGTGTCTGGACGGGCAAATTTAACTCTCATTTCCCACCAGGAAGAGGAATTATCCAAAGGCTCAGCGTGCCGTGCCGGAACCAGATTAGGGCCTGAAGCCATCCTGCGGTGTTGCGGCCAGCTCAAAAGAAAGCGAGTTGAAGAAAGGAGCTCAGGGGCACTGTAATTCACAAGCCTGCAGAGTTATAAATGACAGCTATCGTACAAAAATATACTGAAGTAAGGCTGCCAAGAGGACTTGAAAGCAGGGCAGAATTGCAGGAAACCGATTTCAGGAGGTAGACTGGAATTGCATTGAAAGCATAGGAAAAGAGGCAGAACGTCCACAATGATGCACTTGGCCAAAAAGGGCGTATGCGTTTTTTCCTGAATATGTTCAGGAAAAAACGCATACGCCCTTTTTGGCCAACCAAGCAAGCTTGCAAAGGAAATCTGCACTACAATGAAGTCTCACTTCCCCCCGGTCAAAAGGGTCATCTGAAAAAAGTGTAAAATCCAGAAAGGCAGGACAGGCCATGGAGAACTGGGAGCCTTGTTATGCTGATGGGCGGGATGTAAATTGCCAACAGACACTCGGGAGAAGTGTATGGTGTTTCCTGAAACATCTAAAAAACAAAGCAACAGAGCCTAGGGCACTTCCACTTATGGTCCTATAGCTTAGGGAAATTAAAATCAAAAAGACACAGCCACCCCAAAGTTTGGGACGCCTCTGTTTACAAGAACCTCGTTTACCGTACAAGTTCAATATCACAGAAAGTGAAAAATGTATAACGAACTTGTGGTACTTACCTACAATGCAGTATCACTCAGCAATGAAATCTATGTCATCAGGCCCGTAGCAGCACAATGAGTGGATTCAGGTACGATGATTCTAACTGAAATAAGTCACACAGGAAAAGAAACATCTTAAGATATCACTAATACACGGAATGTAAACTTGGCTGCACAGGAACTGAATTCCAAAACAGAACAGGGTCTCAAATTTAGAAAAGCAACTTATCCTTGCTTAAGGGGAAAGGTGAGTTGGGGTGATGCATAAAACCAGAGATTGAAATGAGCACAGATAAAGTTCCTTAAGCCAAATATGGAATAGACAAGAGCTACTCCTTGCTCAAAGAAATGGACTCAACACCCCATATTAAACGCCTAAGAATGTACCTGACTAGTAAGTATCTTAAAACCTATGGATTGCTACGTCTCCAAAAGAGAATCAAGCGTGTGTTCAGGGGTATAAACGCAGCAGTGATAGGATTGGAGAGGTTCGGTGTGCAAATGAAGACCCTTTGAAGTCATATTGCATGGTACCCATTACACGGGTCTCAACTCTCCAGGTTTAAGGTATTCTTCCTTCAGCTAAAACATGCATGTGGAACCCAGAGTATGATCAACCATGTGAGCGGGAGACGTGTTCAAATATGTCTCAGTTTTCGTACCCTAGTACTCGGGTGCAACATTCCAGACGCTTTACTAACACTCTCCCGACTTGGAGAGTCAGTCCCTTTAACCTCCTGTTTGGCCCAGTTTGCAATTTCTGCGGAAGATGAACAGGAATAGCGAGAACAAATGAGAGACTAGCTGGAGGTGTCTGGACGGGCAAATTTAACTCTCATTTCCCACGAGGAAGAGGAATTAACCAAAGGTTCAGCGTGCCGTGCCGGAACCAGATTAGGGCCTGAAGCCATCCAGCGGTGTTGCGGCCAGCTCAAAAGAAAGCGAGTTGAAGAAAGGAGCTCAGGGGCACTGTAATTCACAAACCTGCAGAGTTATAAATGACAGCTATCGTCCAAAAATATACTGAAGTAAGGCTGGCAAGAGGACTTGAAAGCGGGGCAGAATTGCAGGAAACCGATTTCAGGAGGTAGACTGGAATTGCATTGAAAGCATAGGAAAATAGGCAGAACGTCCACAATGATGCACTTGGCCAAAAAGGGCGTATGCGTTTTTTCCTGAATATATTCAGGAAAAAACGCAAACGCCCTTTTTGGCCAACCAAGCAAGCTTGCAAAGGAAATCTGCACTACAAGGAAGTCTCACCTCCCCCCGGTCAAAAGGGCCATCTGAAAAAAGTATAAAATCCAGAAAGGCAGGACAGGCCATGGAGAACTGGGAGCCTTGTTATGCTGATGGGCGGGATGAAAATTGCCAACAGACACTCGGGAGAAGTGTATGGTGTTTCCTGAAACATCTAAAAAACAAAGCAACAGAGCCTAGGGCACTTCCACTTATGGTCCTATAGCTTAGGGAAATTAAAATCAAAAAGACACAGCCACCCCAAAGTTTGGGACGCCTCTGTTTACAAGAACCTCGTTTACCGTACAAGTTCAATATCACAGAAAGTGAAAAATGTATAAAGAACTTGTGGTACTTACGTACAATGCAGTATCACTCAGCAATGAAATCTATGTCATCAGGCCCGTAGCAGCATAATGAGTGGATTCAGGTACGATGATTCTAACTGAAATAAGTCACACAGAAAAAGAAACATCATAAGATATCAGTAATACACGGAATGTAAACTTGGCTGCACAGGAACTGAATTCCAAAACAGAACAGGGTCTCAAATTTAGAAAACCAACTTATGCTTGCTTAAGGGGAAAGGTGAGTTGGGGTGATGCATAAAACCAGAGATTGAAATGAGCACAGATAAAGTTCCTTAAGCCAAATATGGAATAGACAAGAGCTACTCCTTGCTCAACGAAATGGACTCAACACACCATATTAAACGCCTAAGAATGTACCTGACTAGTAAGTATCTTAAAACCTATGGATTGCTACGTCTCCAAAAGAGAATCAAGCGTGTGTTCAGGGGCATAAACGCAGCAGTGATAGGATTGGAGAGGTTCAGTGAGCAAATGAAGACCCTTTGAAGTCATATTTCATACCCATTCCACGGGTCTCAACTCTCCAGGTTTAAGGTATTCTACCTTCAGCTAAAACATGCATGTGGAACCCAGAGTATGATAAACTGTGTGATCGGGAGACGTGTTCAGATATGTCTCAGTTTTCGTCCCCTGGTACTTCAGTGCAACATTCCAGACGCTTTACTAACACTCTCCCCACTTGGAGAGTCAGCGCCTTTAACCTGCTGTTTGGCCCAGTTTGCAATTTCTGCGGAAGATGAACAGGAATAGGGAGAACCAATGAGAGACTAGCTGGAGGTGTCTGGACGGGCAAATTTAACTCTCATTTCCCACCAGGAAGAGGAAATAACCAAAGGCTCAGCGTGCCGTGCCGGAACCAGATTAGGGCCTGAAGCCATCCTGCGGTGTTGCGGCCAGGTCACAAGAAAGCGAGTTGAAGAAAGGATCTCAGGGGCACTGTAATTCACAAACCTGCAGAGTTATAAATGACAACTATCGTCCAACAATATACTGAAGTAAGGCTGCCAAGGGGACTTGAAAGCGGGGCAGAATTGCAGGAAACCGATTTCAGGAGGTAGACTGGAATTGCATTGAAAGCATAGAAAAAGAGGCAGAACGTCCACAATGATGCACTTGGCCAAAAAGGGCGTATGCGTTTTTTCCTGAATATATTCAGGAAAAAACGCATACGCCCTTTTTGGCCAACCAAGCAAGCTTGCAAAGGAAATCTGCACTACAATGAAGTCTCACTTCCCCCCAGTCAAAAGGGCCATCTGAAATAAGTGTAAAATCCAGAAAGGCAGGACAGGCCATGGAGAACTGGGAGCCTTGTTATGCTGATGGGCGGGATGTAAATTGCCAACAGACACTCGGGAGAAGTGTATGGTGTTTCCTGAAACATCTAAAAAACAAAGCAACAGAGCCTAGGGCACTTCCACTTATGGTCCTATAGCTTAGGGAAATTAAAATCAAAAAGACACAGCCACCCCAAAGTTTGGGACGCCTCTGTTTACAAGAACCTCGTTTACTGTACAAGTGCAATATCACAGAAAGTGAAAAATGGATAAAGAACTTGTGGTACTTACGTACAATGCAGTATCACTCAGCAATGAAATCTATGTCATCAGTCCCGTAGCAGCATAATGAGTGGATTCAGGTATGATGATTCTAACTGAAATAAGTCACACAGAAAAAGAAACATCATAAGATATCACTAATACACGGAATGTAAACTTGGCTACACAGGAACTGAATTACAGAACAGAAGAGGGTCTCAAATTTAGAAAACCAACTTATGCTTGCTTAAGGGTAAAGGTGAGTTGGGGTGCTGCATAAAACCAGAGATTGAAATGAGCACAGATAAAGTTCCTTAAGCCAAATATGGAATAGACAAGAGCTACTCCTTGCTCAACGAAAAGGACTCAACACCGCATATTAAACGCCTAAGAATGTACCTGACTAGTAAGTAACATAAAACCTATGGATTGCTATGTCTCCGAAAGAGAATCAAGCATCTGTACAGGGGCATAAACGCAGCAGTGATAGGATTGGAGAGGTTCGGTGAGCAAATGAACACCCTTTGAAGTCATATTGCATGGTACCCATTACACGGGTCTCAACTCTCCAATTTAAGGTATTCTTCCTTCAGCTAAAACATGCATGTGGAACCCAGAGTATGATCAACCATGTGAGCGGGAGACGTGTTCAAATATATCTCAGTTTTCGTACCCTGGTACTCGGGTGCAACATTCCAGACGCTTTACTAACACTCTCCCGACTTGGAGAGTCAGTCCCTTTAACCTCCTGTTTGGCCCAGTTTGCAATTTCTGCGGAAGATGAACAGGAATAGCGAGAACCAATGAGAGACTAGCTGGAGGTGTCTGGACGGGCAAATTTAACTCTCATTTCCCACCAGGAAGAGGAAATAACCAAAGGCTCAGCGTGCCGTGCCGGAACCAGATTAGGGCCTGAAGCCATCCTGCGGTGTTGCGGCCAGGTCACAAGAAAGCGAGTTGAAGAAAGGAGCTCAGGGGCACTGTAATTCACAAACCTGCAGAGTTATAAATGACAGCTATCGTCCAAAAATATACTGAAGTAAGGCTGCCAAGAGGACTTGAAAGCGGGGCAGAATTGCAGGAAACCGATTTCAGGAGGTAGACTGGAATTGCATTGAAAGCATAGGAAAAGAGGCAGAACGTCCACAATGATGCACTTGGCCAAAAAGGGCGTATGCGTTTTTTCCTGAATATATTCAGGAAAAAACGCATACGCCCTTTTTGGCCAACCAAGCAAGCTTGCAAAGGAAATCTGCACTACAATGAAGTCTCACTTCCCCCCGGTCAAAAGGGCCATCTGAAAAAAGTGTAAAATCCAGAAAGGCAGGACAGGCCATGGAGAACTGGGAGCCTTGTTATGCTGATGGGCGGGATGTAAATTGCCAACAGACACTCGGGAGAAGTGTATGGTGTTTCCTGAAACATCTAAACAACAAAGCAACAGAGCCTAGGGCACTTCCACTTATGGTCCTATAGCTTAGGGAAATTAAAATCAAAAAGACACAGCCACCCCAAAGTTTGGAACGGCTCTGTTTACAAGAACCTCGTTTACAGTACAAGTTCAACATCGCAGAAAGTGAAAAATGGATAAAGAAGTTGTGGTATTTACTTACAAAGCAATATCACTCAGCAATGAAATCTATGTCATCAGGCCCTTAGCAGCACAATGAGTGGATTCAGGTATGATGATTCTAACTGAAATAAGTCACACAGAAAAAGAAACATCATAAGATATCAGTAATACACGGAATGTAAACTTGGCTACACAGGAACTGAATTACAGAACAGAACAGGGTCTCAAATTTAGAAAACCAACTTATGCTTGCTTAAGGGTAAAGGTGAGTTGGGGTGCTGAATAAAACCAGAGATTGAAATGAGCACAGATAAAGTTCCTTAAGCCAAATATGGAATAGAGAAGAGCTACTCCTTGCTCAACGAAATGGACTCAACACCGCATATTAAACGCCTAAGAATGTACCTGACTAGTAAGTATCTTAAAACCTATGGATTGCTATGTCTCCGAAAGAGAATCAAGCATGTGTACAGGGGCATAAACGCAGCAGTGATAGGATTGGAGAGGTTCGGTGAGCAAATGAAGACCCTTTGAAGTCATATTGCATGGTACCCATTCCACGGGTCTCAACTCTCCAGGTTTAAGGTATTCTTCCTTCAGCTAAAACATGCATGTGGAACCCAGAGTATGATCAACCGTGTGAACGGGAGACGTGTTCAAATATGTCTCAGTTTTTCTCCCCTGGTACTTGGGTGCAACATTCCAGACGCTTTACTAACAGTCTCCCCACTTGGAGAGTCAGCGCCTTTAACCTCCTGTTTGGCCCAGTTTGCAATTTCTGCGGAAGATGAACAGGAATAGCGAGAACCAATGAGAGACTAGCTGGAGGTGTCTGGACGGGCAAATTTAACTCTCATTTCCCACCAGGAAGAGGAAATAACCAAAGGCTCAGCTGCCGTGCCGGAACCAGATTAGGGCCTGAAGCCATCCTGCGGTGTTGCGGCCAGCTCAAAAGAAAGCGAGTTGAATAAAGGAGCTCAGGGGCACTGTAATTCACAAACCTGCAGAGTTATAAATGACAGCTATCGTCCAAAAATATACTGAGTAAGGCTGCCAAGAGGACTTGAAAGCGGGGCAGAATTGCAGGAAACCGATTTCAGGAGGTAGACTGGAATTGCATTGAAAGCATAGGAAAAGAGGCAGAACGTCCACAATGATGCACTTGGCCAAAAAGGGCGTATGCGTTTTTTCCTGAATATATTCAGGAAAAAACGCATACGCCCTTTTTGGCCAACCAAGCAAGCTTGCAAAGGAAATCTGCAGTACAATGAAGTCTCACTTCCCCCCGGTCAAAAGGGCCATCTGAAAAAAGTGTAAAATCCAGAAAGGCAGGACAGGCCATGGAGAACTGGGAGCCTTGTTATGCTGATGGGCGGGATGTAAATTGCCAACAGACACTCGGGAGAAGTGTATGGTGTTTCCTGAAACATCTAAGAAACAAAGCAACAGAGCCTAGGTCACTTCCACTTATGGTCCTATAGCTTAGGGTAATTAAAATCAAAAAGACACAGCCACCCCAAAGTTTGGAACGGCTCTGTTTACAAGAACCTCATTTACGGTACAAGTTCAACATTGCAGAAAGTGAAAAATGGATAAAGAAGTTGTGGTATTTACTTACAAAGCAATATCACTCAGCAATGAAATCTATGTCATCAGGCCCTTAGCAGCACAATGAGTGGATTCAGGTATGATGATTCTAACTGAAATAAGTCACACAGAAAAAGAAACATCATAAGATATCACTAATACACGGAATGTAAACTTGGCTACACAGGAACTGAATTACAGAACAGAAGAGGCTCTCAAATTTAGAAAACCAACTTATGCTTGCTTAAGGGGAAAGGTGAGTTGGGGTGCTGCATAAAACCAGAGATTGAAATGAGCACAGATAAAGTTCCTTAAGCCAAATATGGAATAGAGAAGAGCTACTCCTTGCTCAACGAAATGGACTCAACACCGCATATTAAACGCCTAAGAATGTACCTGACTAGTAAGTATCTTAAAACCTATGGATTGCTATGTCTCCGAAAGAGAATCAAGCATGTGTACAGGGGCATAAACGCAGCAGTGATAGGATTGGAGAGGTTCGGTGAGCAAATGAAGACCCTTTGAAGTCATATTGCATGGTACCCATTCCACGGGTCTCAACTCTCCAGGTTTAAGGTATTCTTCCTTCAGCTAAAACATGCATGTGGAACCCAGAGTATGATCAACCGTGTGAACGGGAGACGTGTTCAAATATGTCTCAGTTTTTCTCCCCTGGTACTTGGGTGCAACATTCCAGACGCTTTACTAACAGTCTCCCCACTTGGAGAGTCAGCGCCTTTAACCTCCTGTTTGGCCCAGTTTGCAATTTCTGCGGAAGATGAACAGGAATAGCGAGAACCAATGAGAGACTAGCTGGAGGTGTCTGGACGGGCAAATTTAACTCTCATTTCCCACCAGGAAGAGGAAATAACCAAAGGCTCAGCTGCCGTGCCGGAACCAGATTAGGGCCTGAAGCCATCCTGCGGTGTTGCGGCCAGCTCAAAAGAAAGCGAGTTGAATAAAGGAGCTCAGGGGCACTGTAATTCACAAACCTGCAGAGTTATAAATGACAGCTATCGTCCAAAAATATACTGAGTAAGGCTGCCAAGAGGACTTGAAAGCGGGGCAGAATTGCAGGAAACCGATTTCAGGAGGTAGACTGGAATTGCATTGAAAGCATAGGAAAAGAGGCAGAACGTCCACAATGATGCACTTGGCCAAAAAGGGCGTATGCGTTTTTTCCTGAATATATTCAGGAAAAAACGCATACGCCCTTTTTGGCCAACCAAGCAAGCTTGCAAAGGAAATCTGCAGTACAATGAAGTCTCACTTCCCCCCGGTCAAAAGGGCCATCTGAAAAAAGTGTAAAATCCAGAAAGGCAGGACAGGCCATGGAGAACTGGGAGCCTTGTTATGCTGATGGGCGGGATGTAAATTGCCAACAGACACTCGGGAGAAGTGTATGGTGTTTCCTGAAACATCTAAGAAACAAAGCAACAGAGCCTAGGTCACTTCCACTTATGGTCCTATAGCTTAGGGTAATTAAAATCAAAAAGACACAGCCACCCCAAAGTTTGGAACGGCTCTGTTTACAAGAACCTCATTTACGGTACAAGTTCAACATTGCAGAAAGTGAAAAATGGATAAAGAAGTTGTGGTATTTACTTACAAAGCAATATCACTCAGCAATGAAATCTATGTCATCAGGCCCTTAGCAGCACAATGAGTGGATTCAGGTATGATGATTCTAACTGAAATAAGTCACACAGAAAAAGAAACATCATAAGATATCAGTAATACACGGAATGTAAACTTGGCTACACAGGAACTGAATTACAGAACAGAAGAGGGTCTCAAATTTAGAAAACCAACTTATGCTTGCTTAAGGGTAAAGGTGAGTTGGGGTGCTGCATAAAACCAGAGATTGAAATGAGCACAGATAAAGTTCCTTAAGCCAAATATGGAATAGACAAGAGCTACTCCTTGCTCAACGAAATGGACTCAACACCCCATATTAAACGCCTAAGAATGTACCTGACTAGTAAGTATCTTAAAACCTATGGATTGCTACGTCTCCAAAAGAGAATCAAGCATGTGTTCAGGGGCATAAACGCAGCAGTGATAGGATTGGAGAGGTTCAGTGAGTTAATGAAGACCCTTTGAAGTCATATTTCATACCCATTCCACGGGTCTCAACTCTCCAGGTTTAAGGTATTCTACATTCAGCTAAAACATGCATGTGGAACCCAGAGTATGATCAACTGTGTGATCGGGAGACGTGTTCAGATATGTCTCAGTTTTCGTCCCCTGGTACTTCAGTGCAACATTCCAGACGCTTTAGTAACACTCTCCCCACTTGGAGAGTCAGCGCCTTTAACCTCCTGTTTGGCCCAGTTTGCAATTTCTGCGGAAGATGAACAGGAATAGCGAGAACCAATGAGAGACTAGCTGGAGGTGTCTGGACGGGCAAATTTAACTCTCATTTCCCACCAGGAAGAGGAAATAACCAAAGGCTCAGCGTGCCGTGCCGGAACCAGATTAGGGCCTGAAGCCATCCTGCGGTGTTGCGGCCAGCTCAAAAGAAAGCGAGTTGAAGAAAGGATCTCAGGGGCACTGTAATTCACAAACCTGCAGAGTTATAAATGACAACTATCGTCCAACAACATACTGAAGTAAGGCTGCCAAGAGGACTTGAAAGCGGGGCAGAATTGCAGGAAACCGATTTCAGGAGGTAGACTGGAATTGCATTGAAAGCATAGAAAAAGAGGCAGAACGTCCACAATGATGCACTTGGCCAAAAAGGGCGTATGCGTTTTTTCCTGAATATGTTCAGGAAAAAACGCATACGCCCTTTTTGGCCAACCAAGCAAGCTTGCAAAGGAAATCTGCACTACAATGAAGTCTCACTTCCCCCCGGTCAAAAGGGCCATCTGAAATAAGTGTAAAATCCAGAAAGGCAGGACAGGCCATGGAGAACTGGGAGCCTTGTTATGCTGATGGGCGGGATGTAAATTGCCAACAGAAACTCGGGAGAAGTGTATGGTGTTTCCTGAAACATCTAAAAAACAAAGCAACAGAGCCTAGGGCACTTCCACTTATGGTCCTATAGCTTAGGGAAATTAAAATCAAAAAGACACAGCCACCCCAAAGTTTGGGACGCCTCTGTTTACAAGAACCTCGTTTACTGTACAAGTGCAATATCACAGAAAGTGAAAAATGGATAAAGAACTTGTGGTACTTACCTACAATACAGTATCACTCAGCAATGAAATCTATGTCATCAGGCCCGTAGCAGCATAATGAGTGGATTCAGGTACGATGATTCTAACTGAAATAAGTCACACAGAAAAAGAAACATCATAAGATATCACTAATACACGGAATGTAAACTTGGCTACACAGGAACTGAATTACAGAACAGAAGAGGGTCTCAAATTTAGAAAACCAACTTATGCTTGCTTAAGGGGAAAGGTGAGTTGGGGTGCTGCATAAAACCAGAGATTGAAATGAGCACAGATAAAGTTCCTTAAGCCAAATATGGAATAGAGAAGAGCTACTCCTTGCTCAACGAAATGGACTCAACACCGCATATTAAACGCCTAAGAATGTACCTGACTAGTAAGTATCTTAAAACCTATGGATTGCTATGTCTCCGAAAGAGAATCAAGCATGTGTACAGGGGCATAAACGCAGCAGTGATAGGATTGGAGAGGTTCGGTGAGCAAATGAAGACCCTTTGAAGTCATATTGCATGGTACCCATTCCACGGGTCTCAACTCTCCAGGTTTAAGGTATTCTTCCTTCAGCTAAAACATGCATGTGGAACCCAGAGTATGATCAACCGTGTGAACGGGAGACGTGTTCAAATATGTCTCAGTTTTTCTCCCCTGGTACTTGGGTGCAACATTCCAGACGCTTTACTAACAGTCTCCCCACTTGGAGAGTCAGCGCCTTTAACCTCCTGTTTGGCCCAGTTTGCAATTTCTGCGGAAGATGAACAGGAATAGCGAGAACCAATGAGAGACTAGCTGGAGGTGTCTGGACGGGCAAATTTAACTCTCATTTCCCACCAGGAAGAGGAAATAACCAAAGGCTCAGCTGCCGTGCCGGAACCAGATTAGGGCCTGAAGCCATCCTGCGGTGTTGCGGCCAGCTCAAAAGCAAGCGAGTTGAATAAAGGAGCTCAGGGGCACTGTAATTCACAAACCTGCAGAGTTATAAATGACAGCTATCGTCCAAAAATATACTGAGTAAGGCTGCCAAGAGGACTTGAAAGCGGGGCAGAATTGCAGGAAACCGATTTCAGGAGGTAGACTGGAATTGCATTGAAAGCATAGGAAAAGAGGCAGAACGTCCACAATGATGCACTTGGCCAAAAAGGGCGTATGCGTTTTTTCCTGAATATATTCAGGAAAAAACGCATACGCCCTTTTTGGCCAACCAAGCAAGCTTGCAAAGGAAATCTGCAGTACAATGAAGTCTCACTTCCCCCCGGTCAAAAGGGCCATCTGAAAAAAGTGTAAAATCCAGAAAGGCAGGACAGGCCATGGAGAACTGGGAGCCTTGTTATGCTGATGGGCGGGATGTAAATTGCCAACAGACACTCGGGAGAAGTGTATGGTGTTTCCTGAAACATCTAAGAAACAAAGCAACAGAGCCTAGGTCACTTCCACTTATGGTCCTATAGCTTAGGGTAATTAAAATCAAAAAGACACAGCCACCCCAAAGTTTGGAACGGCTCTGTTTACAAGAACCTCATTTACGGTACAAGTTCAACATCGCAGAAAGTGAAAAATGGATAAAGAAGTTGTGGTATTTACTTACAAAGCAATATCACTCAGCAATGAAATCTATGTCATCAGGCCCTTAGCAGCACAATGAGTGGATTCAGGTATGATGATTCTAACTGAAATAAGTCACACAGAAAAAGAAACATCATAAGATATCAGTAATACACGGAATGTAAACTTGGCTACACAGGAACTGAATTACAGAACAGAAGAGGGTCTCAAATTTAGAAAACCAACTTATGCTTGCTTAACGGTAAAGGTGAGTTGGGGTGCTGCATAAAACCAGAGATTGAAATGAGCACAGATAAAGTTTCTTAAGCCAAATATGGAATAGACAAGAGCTACTCCTTGCTCAACGAAATGGACTCAACACCGCATATTAAACGCCTAAGAATGTACCTGACTAGTAAGTATCTTAAAACCTATGGATTGCTATGTCTCCGAAAGAGAATCAAGCATGTGTACAGGGGCATAAACGCAGCAGTGATAGGATTGGAGAGGTTCGGTGAGCAGATGAAGACCCTTTGAATTCATATTGCATGGTACCCATTCCACGGGTTTCAACTACCCAGGTTTAAGGTATTCTTCCTACAGCTAAAACATGCATGTGGAACCCAGAGTATGATCAGCCGTGTGAACGGGAGACGTGTTCAAATATGTCTCAGTTTTCGTACCCTGGTACTCGGATGCAACATTCCAGACTCTTTACTAACACTCTTCAGACTTGGAGAGTCAGTCCCTTTAACCTCCTGTTTGGCCCTGTTTGCAATTTCTGCGGAAGATGAACAGGAATAGCGAGAACCAATGAGAGACTAGCTGGAGGTGTCTGGACGGGCAAATTTAACTCTCATTTCCCACCAGGAAGAGGAAATAACCAAAGGCTCAGCGTGCCGTGCCGGAACCAGATTAGGGCCTGAAGCCATTTTGCGGTGTTGCGGCCAGCTCACAAGAAAGCGAGTTGAAGAAAGGAGCTCAGGGGCACTGTAATTCACAAACCTGCAGAGTTATAAATGACAGCTATCGTCCAAAAATATACTGAAGTAAGGCTGCCAAGAGGACTTGAAAGCGGGGCAGAATTGCAGGAAGCCGATTTCAGGAGGTAGACTGGAATTGCATTGAAAGCATAGGAAAAGAGGCAGAACGTCCACAATGATGCACTTGGCCAAAAAGGGCGTATGCGTTTTTTCCTGAATACATTCAGGAAAAAACGCATACGCCCTTTTTGACCAACCAAGCAAGCTTGCAAAGGAAATCTGCACTACAATGAAGTCTCACTTCCCCCTGGTCAAAAGGGCCATCTGAAAAAAGTGTAAAATCCAGAAAGGCAGGACAGGCCATGGAGAACTGGGAGCCTTGTTATGCTGATGGGCGGGATGGAAACTGCCAACAGACACTCGGGAGAAGTGTATGGTCTTTCCTGAAACATCTAAAAAACAAAGCAACAGAGCCTAGGGCACTTCCACTTATGGTCCTATAGCTTAGGGAAATTAAAATCAAAAAGACACAGCCACCTCAAAGTTTGGGATGCCTCTGTTTACAAGAACCTCGTTTACAGTACAAGTTCAACATCGCAGAAAGCGAAAAATGGATAAAGAACTTGTGGTACTTACGTACAATGCAGTATCACTCAGCAATGAAATCTATGTCATCAGGCCCTTAGCAGCACAATGAGTGGATTCAGGTATGATGATTCTAACTGAAATAAGTCACACAGAAAAAGAAGCATCATAAGATATCAGTAATACACGGAATGTAAACTTGGCTACACAGGAACTTAATTACAGAACAGAACAGGGTCTCAAATTTAGAAAACCAACTTATGCTTGTTTAAGGGGAAAGGTGAGTTGGGGTGCTGCATAAAACCAGAGATTGAAATGAGCACAGATAAAGTTCCTTAAGCCAAATATGGAATAGACAAGAGCTACTCCTTGCTCAACGAAATGGACTCAACACCGCATATTAAAAGCTTAAGAATGTACCTGACTAGTAAGTATCTTAAAACCTATGGATTGCTATGTCTCCGAAAGAGAATCAAGCATGTGTACAGGGGCATAAACGCAGCAGTGATAGGATTGGAGAGGTTCGGTGAGCAAATGAAGACCCTTTGAAGTCATAGTGCATGGTACCCATTCCACGGGTTTCAACTACCCTGGTTTAAGGTATTCTTCCTTCAGCTAAAACATGCATGTGGAACCTAGAGTATGATCAACCATGTGATCGGGAGACGTGTTCAAATATGTCTCAGTTTTCGTACCCTGGTACTCGGGTGCAACATTCCAGACGCTTTACTAACACTCTCCCGACTTGGAGAGTCAGTCCCTTTAACCTCCTGTTTGGCCCAGTTTGCAATTTCTGCGGAAGATGAACAGGAATAGCGAGAACCAATGAGAGACTAGCTGGAGGTGTCTGGACGGGCAAATTTAACTCTCATTTCCCACCAGGAAGAGGAATTAACCAAAGGCTCAGCGTGCCGTGCCGGAACCAGATTAGGGCCTGAAGCCATTCTGCGGTGTTGCGGCCAGCTCAAGAGATAGCGAGTTGAAGAAAGGAGCTCAGGGGCACTGTAATTCACAAAACTGCAGAGTTATAAATGACAGCTATCGTCCAAAAATATACTGAAGTAAGGCTGCCAAGAGGACTTGAAAGCGGGGCAGAATTGCAGGAAACCGATTTCAGGAGGTAGACTGGAATTGCATTGAAAGCATAGGAAAAGAGGCAGAACGTCCACAATGATGCACTTGGCCAAAAAGGGCGTATGCGTTTTTTCCTGAATATATTCAGGAAAAAACGCATACGCACTTTTTGGCCAACCAAGCAAGCTTGCAAAGGAAATCTGCACTACAATGAAGTCTCACTTCCCCCCGGACAAAAGGGCCATCTGAAAAAAGTGTAAAATCCAGAAAGGCAGGACAGGCCATGGAGAACTGGGAGCCTTGTTATGCTGATGGGCGGGATGTAAATTGCCAACAGACACTCGGGAGAAGTGTATGGTGTTTCCTGAAACATCTAAACAACAAAGCAGCAGAGCCTAGGGCACTTCCACTTATGGTCCTATAGCTTAGGGAAATTAAAATCAAAAAGACACAGCCACCCCAAAGTTTGGGACGCCTCTGTTTACAAGAACCTCGTTTACCGTACAAGTTCAATATCACAGAAAGTGAAAAATGGATAAAGAACTTGTGGTACTTACTTACAATGCAGTATCACTCAGCAATGAAATCTATGTCATCAGGCCCGTAGCAGCATAATGAGTGGATTCAGGTACGATGATTCCAACTGAAATAAGTCACACAGAAAAAGAAACATCATAAGATATCCCTAATACACGGAATGTAAACTTGGCTACACAGGAACTGAATTCCAAAACAGAACAGGGTCTCAAATTTAGAAAACCAACTTATGCTTGCTTAAGGAGAAAGGTGAGTTGGGGTGCTGCATAAAACCAGAGATTGAAATGAGCACAGATAAAGTTCCTTAAGACAAATATGGAATAGACAAGAGCTACTCCTTGCTCAACGAAATGGACTCAACACCGCATATTAAACGCCTAAGAATGTACCTGACTAGTAAGTATCTTAAAACCTATGGATTGCTATGTCTCCAAAAGAGAATCAAGCGTGTGTACAGGGGTATAAACGCAGCAGTGATAGGATTGGAGAGGTTCGGTGAGCAAATAAAGACCCTTTGAAGTCATATTGCATGGTACCCATTACACGGGTCTCAACTCTCCAATTTAAGGTATTCTTCCTTCAGCTAAAACATGCATGTGGAACCCAGAGTATGATCAACCATGTGAGCGGGAGACGTGTTCAAATATGTCTCAGTTTTCGTACCCTGGTACTTCAGTGCAACATTCCAGACGCTTTACTAACACTCTCCCGACTTGGAGCGTCAGTCCCTTTAACCTCCTGTTTGGCCCAGTTTGCAATTTCTGCGGAAGATGAACAGGAATAGCGAGAACCAATGAGAGACTAGCTGGAGGTGTCTGGACGGGCAAATTTAACTCTCATTTCCCACGAGGAAGAGGAATTAACCAAAGGTTCAGCGTGCCGTGCCGGAACCAGATTAGGGCCTGAAGCCATCCAGCGGTGTTGCGGCCAGCTCAAAAGAAAGCGAGTTGAAGAAAGGAGCTCAGGGGCACTGTAATTCACAAACCTGCAGAGTTATAAATGACAGCTATCGTCCAAAAATATACTGAAGTAAGGCTGGCAAGAGGACTTGAAAGCGGGGCAGAATTGCAGGAAACCGATTTCAGGAGGTAGACTGGAATTGCATCGAAAGCATAGGAAAAGAGGCAGAACGTCCACAATGATGCACTTGGCCAAAAAGGGCGTATGCGTTTTTTCCTGAATATATTCAGGAAAAAACGCAAACGCCCTTTTTGGCCAACCAAGCAAGCTTGCAAAGGAAATCTGCACTACAATGAAGTCTCACTTCCCCACGGTCAAAAGGGCCATCTGAAAAAAGTATAAAATCCAGAAAGGCAGGACAGGCCATGGAGAACTGGGAGCCTTGTTATGCTGATGGGCGGGATGTAAATTGCCAACAGACACTCGGGAGAAGTGTATGGTGTTTCCTGAAACATCTAAAAAACAAAGCAACAGAGCCTAGGGCACTTCCACTTATGGTCCTATAGCTTAGGGAAATTAAAATCAAAAAGACACAGCCACCCCAAAGTTTGGGACGCCTCTGTTTACAAGAACCTCGTTTACTGTACAAGTGCAATATCACAGAACGTGAAAAATGGATAAAGAACTTGTGGTACTTACGTACAATGCAGTATCACTCAGCAATGAAGTCTATGTCATCAGTCCCGTAGCAGCATAATGAGTGGATTCAGGTACGATGATTCTAACTGAAATAAGTCACACAGAAAAAGAAACATCATAAGATATCACTAATACACGGAATGTAAACTTGGCTACACAGGAACTGAATTCCAAAACAGAACAGGGTCTCAAATTTAGAAAACCAACTTATGCTTGCTTAAGGGGAAAGGTGAGTTGGGGTGCTGCATAAAACCAGAGATTGAAATGAGCACAGATAAAGTTCCTTAAGCCAAATATGGAATAGACAAGAGCTACTCCTTGCTCAACGAAATGGACTCAACACCCCATATTAAACGCCTAAGAATGTACCTGACTAGTAAGTATCTTAAAACCTATGGATTGCTATGTCTCCAAAAGAGAATCAAGCGTGTGTACAGGGGCATAAACGCAGCAGTGATAGGATTGGAGAGGTTCGGTGAGCAAATAAAGACCCTTTGAAGTCATATTGCACGGTACCCATTACACGGGTCTCAACTCTCCAATTTAAGGTATTCTTCCTTCAGCTAAAACATGCATGTGGAACCCAGAGTATGATCAACCATGTGAGCGGGAGACGTGTTCAAATATATCTCAGTTTTCGTACCCTGGTACTCGGGTGCAACATTCCAGACGCTTTACTAACACTCTCCCGACTTGGAGAGTCAGTCCCTTTAACCTCCTGTTTGGCCCAGTTTGCAATTTCTGCGGAAGATGAACAGGAATAGCGAGAACCAATGAGAGACTAGCTGGAGGTGTCTGGACGGGCAAATTTAACTCTCATTTCCCACCAGGAAGAGGAAATAACCAAAGGCTCAGCGTGCCGTGCCGGAACCAGATTAGGGCCTGAAGCCATCCTGCGGTGTTGCGGCCAGGTCACAAGAAAGCGAGTTGAAGAAAGGAGCTCAGGGGCACTGTAATTCACAAACCTGCAGAGTTATAAATGACAGCTATCGTCCAAAAATATACTGAAGTAAGGCTGCCAAGAGGACTTGAAAGCGGGGCAGAATTGCAGGAAACCGATTTCAGGAGGTAGACTGGAATTGCATTGAAAGCATAGGAAAAGAGGCAGAACGTCCACAATGATGCACTTGGCCAAAAAGGGCGTATGCGTTTTTTCCTGAATATATTCAGGAAAAAACGCATACGCCCTTTTTGGCCAACCAAGCAAGCTTGCAAAGGAAATCTGCACTACAATGAAGTCTCACTTCGCCCCGGTCAAAAGGGCCATCTGAAAAAAGTGTAAAATCCAGAAAGGCAGGACAGGCCATGGAGAACTGGGAGCCTTGTTATGCTGATGGGCGGGATGTAAATTGCCAACAGACACTCGGGAGAAGTGTATGGTGTTTCCTGAAACATCTAAACAACAAAGCAACAGAGCCTAGGGCACTTCCACTTATGGTCCTATAGCTTAGGGAAATTAAAATCAAAAAGACACAGCCACCCCAAAGTTTGGAACGGCTCTGTTTACAAGAACCTCGTTTACAGTACAAGTTCAACATCGCAGAAAGTGAAAAATGGATAAAGAAGTTGTGGTATTTACTTACAAAGCAATATCACTCAGCAATGAAATCTATGTCATCAGGCCCTTAGCAGCACAATGAGTGGATTCAGGTATGATGATTCTAACTGAAATAAGTCACACAGAAAAAGAAACATCATAAGATATCAGTAATATACGGAATGTAAACTTGGCTACACAGGAACTGAATTACAGAACAGAACAGGGTCTCAAATTTAGAAAACCAACTTATGCTTGCTTAAGGGTAAAGGTGAGTTGGGGTGCTGAATAAAACCAGAGATTGAAATGAGCACAGATAAAGTTCCTTAAGCCAAATATGGAATAGACAAGAGCTACTCCTTGCTCAACGAAATGGACTCAACACCGCATATTAAACGCCTAAGAATGTACCTGACTAGTAAGTATCTTAAAACCTATGGATTGCTATGTCTCCGAAAGAGAATCAAGCATGTTTACAGGGGCATAAACGCAGCAGTGATAGGATTGGAGAGGTTCGGTGAGCAGATGAAGACCCTTTGAAGTCATATTGCATGGTACCCATTCCACGGGTTTCAACTACCCAGGTTTAAGGTATTCTTCCTTCAGCTAAAACATGCATGTGGAACCCAGAGTATGATCAACCGTGTGAACGGGAGACGTGTTCAAATATGTCTCAGTTTTCGTACACTGGTACTCGGATGCAACATTCCAGACACTTTACTAACACTCTCCCGACTTGGAGAGTCAGTCCCTTTAACCTCCTGTTTTACCCTGTTTGCAATTTCTGCGGAAGATGAACAGGAATAGCAAGAACCAATGAGAGACTAGCTGGAGGTGTCTGGACGGGCAAATTTAACTCTCATTTCCCACCAGGAAGAGGAAATAACCAAAGGCTCACCGTGCCGTGCCTGAACCAGATTAGGGCCTAAAGCCATCCTGCGGTGTTGCGGCCTGCTCAAAAGAAAGCGAGTTGAAGAAAGGAGCTCAGGGGCACTGTAATTCACAAACCTGCAGAGTTATAAATGACAGCTATCGTCCAAAAATATACTGAGTAAGGCTGCCAAGAGGACTTGAAAGCGGGGCAGAATTGCAGGAAACCGATTTCAGGAGGTAGACTGGAATTGCATTGAAAGCATAGGAAAAGAGGCAGAACGTCCACAATGATGCACTTGGCCAAAAAGGGCGTATGCGTTTTTTCCTGAATATATTCAGGAAAAAACGCATACGCCCTTTTTGGCCAACCAAGCAAGCTTGCAAAGGAAATCTGCACTACAATGAAGTCTCACTTCCCCCCGGTAAAAAGGGCCATCTGAAAAAAGTGTAAAATCCAGAAAGGCAGGACAGGCCATGGAGAACTGGGAGCCTTGTTATGCTGATGGGCGGGATGTAAATTGCCAACAGACACTCGGGAGAAGTGTATGGTGTTTCCTGAAACATCTAAGAAACAAAGCAACAGAGCCTAGGTCACTTCCACTTATGGTCCTATAGCTTAGGGAAATTAGAATCAAAAAGACACAGCCACCCCAAAGTTTGGAACGGCTCTGTTTACAAGAACCTCATTTACGGTACAAGTTCAACATCGCAGAAAGTGAAAAATGGATAAAGAAGTTGTGGTATTTACTTACAAAGCAATATCACTCAGCAATGAAATCTATGTCATCAGGCCCTTAGCAGCACAATGAGTGGATTCAGGTATGATGATTCTAACTGAAATAAGTCACACAGAAAAAGAAACATCATAAGATATCAGTAATACACGGAATGTAAACTTGGCTACACAGGAAGTGAATTACAGAACAGAAGAGAGTCTCAAATTTAGAAAACCGACTTATGCTTGCTTAAGGGTAAAGGTGAGTTGGGGTGCTGCATAAAACCAGAGATTGAAATGAGCACAGATAAAGTTCCTTAAGCCAAATATGGAATAGACAAGAGCTACTCCTTGCTCAACGAAATGGACTCAACACCCCATATTAAACGCCTAAGAATGTACCTGACTAGTAAGTATCTTAAAACCTATGGATTGCTACGTCTCCAAAAGAGAATCAAGCATGTGTTCAGGGGCATAAACGCAGCAGTGATAGGATTGGAGAGGTTCAGTGAGCAAATGAAGACCCTTTGAAGTCATATTTCATACCCATTCCACGGGTCTCAACTCTCAAGGTTTAAGGTATTCTACATTCAGCTAAAACATGCATGTGGAACCCAGAGTATGATCAACTGTGTGATCGGGAGACGTGTTCAGATATGTCTCAGTTTTCGTCCCCTGGTACTTCAGTGCAACATTCCAGACGCTTTAGTAACACTCTCCCCACTTGGAGAGTCAGCGCCTTTAACCTCCTGTTTGGCCCAGTTTGCAATTTCTGCGGAAGATGAACAGGAATAGCGAGAACCAATGAGAGACTAGCTGGAGGTGTCTGGACGGGCAAATTTAACTCTCATTTCCCACCAGGAAGAGGAAATAACCAAAGGCTCAGCGTGCCGTGCCGGAACCAGATTAGGGCCTGAAGCCATCCTGCGGTGTTGCGGCCAGCTCAAAAGAAAGCGAGTTGAAGAAAGGATCTCAGGGGCACTGTAATTCACAAATCTGCAGAGTTATAAATGACAAATATCGTCCAACAATATACTGAAGTAAGGCTGCCAAGAGGACTTGAAAGCGGGGCAGAATTGCAGGAAACCGATTTCAGGAGGTAGACAGGAATTGCATTGAAAGCATAGAAAAAGAGGCAGAACGTCCACAATGATGCACTTGGCCAAACAGGGCGTATGCGTTTTTTCCTGAATATATTCAGGAAAAAACGCATACGCCCTGTTTGGCCAACCAAGCAAACTTGCAAAGGAAATCTGCACTACAATGAAGTCTCACTTCCCCCCGGTCAAAAGGGCCATCTGAAAAAAGTGTAAAATCCAGAAAGGCAGGACAGGCCATGGAGAACTGGGAGCCTTGTTATGCTGATGGGCGGGATGTAAATTGCCAACAGACACTCGGGAGAAGTGTATGGTGTTTCCTGAAACATCTAAAAAACAAAGCAACAGAGCCTAGGGCACTTCCACTTATGGTCCTATAGCTTAGGGAAATTAAAATCAAAAAGACACAGCCACCCCAAAGTTTGGGACGCCTCTGTTTACAAGAACCTCGTTTACCGTACAAGTTCAATATCACAGAAAGTGAAAAATGGATAAAGAACTTGTGGTACTTACGTACAATGCAGTATCACTCAGCAATGAAATCTATGTCATCAGGCCCGTAGCAGCATAATGAGTGGATTCAGGTACGATGATTCTAACTGAAATAATTCACACAGCAAAAGAAACATCATAAGATATCACTAATACACGGAATGTAAACTTGGCTACACAGGAACTGAATTCCAAAACAGAACAGGGTCTCAAATTTAGAAAACCAACTTATGCTTGCTTAAGGGGAAAGGTGAGCTGGGGTGCTGCATAAAACCAGAGATCGAAATGAGCACAGATAATGTTTCTTAAGCCAAATATGGAATAGACAAGAGCTACTCCTTGCTCAACGAAATGGACTCAACACCGCATATTAAACGCCTAAGAATGTACCTGACTAGTAAGTATCTTAAAACCTATGGATTGCTATGTCTCCGAAAGAGAATCAAGCATGTGTACAGGGGCATAAACGCAGCAGTGATAGGATTGGAGAGGTTCGGTGAGCAAATGAAGACCCTTTGAAGTCATATTGCATGGTACCCATTCCACGGGTTTCAACTACCCAGGTTTAAGGTATTCTTCCTTCAGCTAAAACATGCATGTGGAATCTAGAGTATGATCAACCATGTGATCGGCACACGTGTTCAAATATGTCTCAGTTTTCGTACCCTGGTACTCGGGTGCAACATTCCAGATGCTTTACTAACACTCTCCCCACTTGGAGAGTCAGCGCCTTTAACCTCCTGTTTGGCCCAGTTTGCAATTTCTGCAGAAGATGAACAGGAATAGGGAGAACCAATGAGAGACTAGCTGGAGGTGTCTGGACGGGCAAATTTAACTCTCATTTCCCACCAGGAAGAGGAATTAACCAAAGGCTCAGCTGCCGTGCCGGAACCAGATTAGGGCCTGAAGCCATCCTGCGGTGTTGCGGCCAGGTCACAAGAAAGCGAGTTGAAGAAAGGAGCTCAGGGGCACTGTAATTCACAAACCTGCAGAGTTATAAATGACAGCTATCGTCCAAAAATATACTGAAGTAAGGCTGCCAAGAGGACTTGAAAGCGGGGCAGAATTGCAGGAAACCGATTTCAGGAGGTAGACTGGAATTGCATTGAAAGCATAGGAAAAGAGGCAGAACGTCCACAATGATGCACTTGGCCAAAAAGGGCGTATGCGTTTTTTCCTGAATATATTCAGGAAAAAACGCATACGCCCTTTTTGGCCAACCAAGCAAGCTTGCAAAGGAAATCTGCACTACAATGAAGTGTCACTTCCACCCGGTAAAAAGGGCCATCTGAAAAAAGTGTAAAATCCAGAAAGGCAGGACAGGCCATGGAGAACTGGGAGCCTTGTTATGCTGATGGGCGGGATGTAAATTGCCAACAGACACTCGGGAGAAGTGTATGGTGTTTCCTGAAACATCTAAAAAACAAAGCAACAGAGCCTAGGGCACTTCCACTTATGGTCCTATAGCTTAGGGAAATTAAAATCAAAAAGACACAGCCACCCCAAAGTTTGGGATTTCTCTGTTTACAAGAACCTCGTTTACAATACAAGTTCAACATCGCAGAAAGTGAAAAATGGATAAAGAAGTTGTGGTATTTACTTACAAAGCAATATCACTCAGCAATGAAATCTATATCATCAGGCCCTTAGCAGCACAATGAGTGGATTCAGGTATGATGATTCTAACTGAAATAAGTCACACAGAAAAAGAAACATCATAAGATATCAGTAATACACGGAATGTAAACTTGGCTACACAGGAACTGAATTACAGAACAGAAGAGGGTCTCAAATTTAGAAAACCAACTTATGCTTGCTTAAGGGGAAAGGTTAGTTGGGGTGCTGCATAAAACCAGAGATCGAAATGAGCACAGATAAAGTTCCTTAAGCCAAATATGGAATAGACAAGAGCTACTCCTTGCTCAACGAAATGGACTCAACACCGCATATTAAACGCCTAAGAATGTACCTGACTAGTAAGTATCTTAAAACCTATGGATTGCTATGTCTCCGAAAGAGAATCAAGCATGTGTACAGGGGCATAAACGCAGCAGTGATAGGATTGGAGAGGTTCTGTGAGCAAATGAAGACCCTTTGAAGTCATATTGCATGGTACCCATTCCACGGGTTTCAACTACCCAGGTTTAAGGTATTCTTCCTTCAGCTAAAACATGCATGTGGAACCTAGAGTATGATCAACCATGTGATCGGCACACGTGTTCAAATATGTCTCAGTTTTCGTACCCTGGTACTCGGGTGCAACATTCCAGATGCTTTACTAACACTCTCCCCACTTGGAGAGTCAGCGCCTTTAACCTCCTGTTTGGCCCAGTTTGCAATTTCTGCAGAAGATGAACAGGAATAGGGAGAACCAATGAGAGACTAGCTGGAGGTGTCTGGACGGGCAAATTTAACTCTCATTTCCCACCAGGAAGAGGAATTAACCAAAGGCTCAGCTGCCATGCCGGAACCAGATTAGGGCCTGAAGCCATCCTGCGGTGTTGCGGCCAGCTCAAAAGAAAGCGAGTTGAAGAAAGGAGCTCAGGGGCACTGTAATTCACAAACCTGCAGAGTTATAAATGACAGCTATTCTCCGAAAATATACTGAAGTAAGGCTGCCAAGAGGACTTGAAAGCGGGGCAGAATTGCAGGAAACCGATTTCAGGAGGTAGACTGGAATTGCATTGAAAGCATAGGAAAAGAGGCAGAACGTCCACAATGATGCACTTGGCCAAAAAGGGCGTATGCGTTTTTTCCTGAATATATTCAGGAAAAAACGCATACACAATTTTTGGCCAACCAAGCAAGCTTGCAAAGGAAATCTGCACTACAATGAAGTCTCACTTCCCCACGGTCAAAAGGGCCATCTGAAAAAAATGTAAAATCCAGAAAGGCAGGACAGGCCATGGAGAACTGGGAGCCTTGTTATGCTGATGGGCGGGATGTAAATTGCCAACAGACACTCGGGAGAAGTGTATGGTGTTTCCTGAAACATCTAAAAAACAAAGCAAGAGAGCCTAGGGCACTTCCACTTATGGTCCTATAGCTTAGGGAAATTAAAATCAAAAAGACACAGCCACCCCAAAGTTTGGAACGCCTCTGTTTACAAGAACCTCGTTTACAGTACAAGTTCAACATCACAGAAAGTGAAAAATGGATAAAGAACTTGTGGTATTTACGTACAATGCAGTATCACACAGCAATGAAATCTGTGTCATCAGGCCCGTAGCAGCATAATCAGTGGATTCAGGTACGATGATTCTAACTAAAATAAGGCACACAGAAAAAGAAACATCATAAGATATCACTAATACACGGAATGTAAACTTGGCTACACAGGAACTGAATTCCAAAACAGAACAGGGTCTCAAATTTAGAAAACCAACTTATGCTTGCTTAAGGGGAAAGGAGAGTTGGGGTACTGCATAAAACCAGAAATTGAAATGAGCACAGATAAAGTTCCTTAAGCCAAATATGGAATAGACAAGAGCTACTCCTTGCTCACCGAAATGGACTCAACACCCCATATTAAACGCCTAAGAATGTACTTGACTAGTAAGTATCTTAAAACCTATGGATTGCTATGTCTCCAAAAGCGAATCAAGCGTGTGTACAGGGGCATAAACGCAGGAATGATAGGATTGGAGAGGTTCGGTGAGCAAATGAAGACCCTTTGAAGTCATATTGCATGGTACCCATTCCACGGGTCTCAACTCTCCAGGTTTAAGGTATTCTTCCTTCAGCTAAAACATGCATGTGGAACCCAGAGCATGATCAACCGTGTGAACGGGAGACGTGTTCAAATATGTCTCAGTTTTCCTCCCCTGGTACTCGGGTGCAACATTCCAGACGCTTTACTAACACTCTCCCGACTTGGAGAGTTAGCGCCTTTAACCTCCTGTTTGGCCCAGTTTGTAATTTCTGCGGAAGATGAAGAGGAATAGGGAGAACCAATGAGAGACTAGCTGGAGGTGTCTGGACGGGCAAATTTAACTCTCATTTCCCACCAGGAAGAGGAAATAACCAAAGGCTCAGCGTGCCGTGCCGGAACCAGATTAGGGCCTGAAGCCATCCTGCGGTGTTGCGGCCAGATCAAAAGAAAGCGAGTTGAAGAAAGGAGCTCAGGGGCACTGTAATTCACAAACCTGCAGAGTTATAAATGACAGCTATCGTCCAAAAATATACTGAAGTAAGGCTGCCAAGAGGACTTGAAAGCGGGGCAGAATTGCAGGAAACCGATTTCAGGAGGTAGACTGGAATTGCATTGAAAGCATAGGAAAAGAGGCAGAACGTCCACAATGATGCACTTGGCCAAAAAGGACGTATGCGTTTTTTCCTGAATATATTCAGGAAAAAACGCATACGCCCTTTTTGGCCAACCAAGCAAGCTTGCAAAGGAAATCTGCACTACAATGAAGTCTCACTTCCCCCCGGTCAAAAGGGCCATCTGAAAAAAGTGTAAAATCCAGAAAGGCAGGACAGGCCATGGAGAACTGGGAGCCTTGTTATGCTGATGGGCGGGATGTAAATTGCCAACAGCCACTCGGGAGAAGTGTATGGTGTTTCCTGAAACATCTAAAAAACAAAGCAAGAGAGCCTATGGCACTTCCACTTATGGTCCTATAGCTTTGGGAAATTAAAATCAAAAAGACACAGCCACCCCAAAGTTTGGGACGCCTCTGTTTACAAGAACCTTGTTTACAGTACAAGTTCAACATCGCAGAAAGTGAAAAATGGATAAAGAACTTGTGGTACTTACGTAAAATGCAGTATCACACAGCAATGAAATCTGTGTCATCAGGCCCGTAGCAGCATAATCAGTGGATTCAGGTACGATGATTCTAACTAAAATAAGTCACACAGAAAAAGAAACATCATAAGATATCACTAATACACGGAATGTAAACTTGGCTACACAGGAACTGAATTCCAAAACAGAACAGGGTCTCAAATTTAGAAAACCAACTTATGCTTGCTTAAGGGGAAAGGAGAGTTGGGGTGCTGCATAAAACCAGAAATTGAAATGAGCACAGATAAAGTTCCTTAACTCAAATATGGAATAGACAAGAGCTACTCCTTGCTCAACGAAATGGACTCAACACCCAATATTAAACGCCTAAGAATGTATCTGACTAGTAAGTATCTTAAAACCTATGGATTGCTATGTCTCCGAAAGAGAATCAAGCATGTGTACAGGGGCATAAACGCAGCAGTGATAGGATTGGAGAGGTTTGGTGAGCAAATGAAGACCCTTTGAAGTCATATTGCATGGTACCCATTCCACGGGTTTCAACTACCCAGGTTTAAGGTATTCTTCCTTCAGCTAAAACATGCATGTGGAACCCAGAGTATGATCAACCGTGTGAACGGGAGACGTGTTCAAATATGTCTCAGTTTTCGTACCCCGGTACTCGGTGCAACATTCCAGACGCTTTACTAACACTCTCCCGACTTGGAGAGTCAGTCCCTTTAACCTCCTGTTTGGCCCAGTTTGCAATTTCTGCGGAAGATGAACAGGAATAGCGAGAACCAATGAGAGACTAGCTGGAGGTGTCTGGACGGGCAAATTTAACTCTCATTTCCCACCAGGAAGAGGAATTAACCACAGGCTCAGCGTGCCGTACCGGAACCAGATTAGGGCCTGATGCCATCCTGCGGTGTTGCGGCCAGGTCACAAGAAAACGAGTTGAAGAAAGGAGCTCAGGGACACTGTAATTCACAAACCTGCAGAGTTATAAATGACAGCTATCGTCCAAAAATATACTGAAGTAAGGCTGCCAAGAGGACTTGAAAGCGGGGCAGAATTGCAGGAAACCAATTTCAGGAGGTAGACTGGAATTGCATTGAAAGCATAGGAAAAGAGGCAGAACGTCCACAATGATGCACTTGGCCAAAAAGGGCGTATGCGTTTTTTCCTGAATATATTCAGGAAAAAACGCATACGCCCATTTTGGCTAACCAAGCAAACTTGTTAAGGAAATCTGCACTACAATGAAGTCTCACTTCCCCCCTGTCAAAAGGGCCATCTGAAAAAAGTGTAAAATCCAGAAAGGTAGGACAGGCCATGGAGAACTGGGAGCCTTGTTATGCTGATGGGTGGGATGTAAATTGCCAACAGACACTCGGGAGAAGTGTATGGTGTTTCCTGAAACATCTAAAAAACAAAGCAACAGAGCCAAGGGCACTTCCACTTATGGTCCTATAGCTTAGGGAAATTAAAATCAAAAAGACACAGCCACCCCAAAGTTTGGGACGCGTCTCTTTATAAGAACCTAGTTTACCGTACAAGTTCAATATCACTGAAAGTGAAAAATGGATAAAGAACTTGTGGTACTTACGTACAATGCAGTATCACTCAGCAATGAAATCTATGTCATCAGGCCCGTAGCAGCATAATGAGTGGATTCAGGTACGATGATTCTAACTGAAATAAGTCACACAGAAAAAGAAACATCATAAGATATCACTAATACACGGAATGTAAACTTGGCTACACAGGAACTGAATTCCAAAACAGAACAGGGTCTCAAATTTAGAAAACCAACTTATGCTTGCTTAAGGGGAAAGGTGAGTTGGGGTGCTGCATAAAACCAGAGATTGAAATGAGCACAGATAAAGTTCCTTAAGCCAAATATGGAATAGACAAGAGCTACTCCTTGCTCAACGAAATGGACTCAACACCCCATATTAAACGCCTAAGAATGTACCTGACTAGTAAGTATCTTAAAACCTATGGATTGCTATGTCTCCAAAAGAGAATCAAGCGTGTGTACAGGGGCATAAACGCAGCAGTGATAGGATTGGAGAGGTTCGGTGAGCAAATGAAGACCCTTTGAAGTCATATTGCATGGTACCCATTACACGGGTCTCAACTCTCCAGGTTTAAGGTATTCTTCCTTCAGCTAAAACATGCATGTGGAACCTAGAGTATGATCAACCGTGTGAACGGGAGACGTGTTCAAATATGTCTCAGTTTTCCTCCCCTGGTACTCGGGTGCAACATTCCAGACGCTTTACTAACACTCTCCCCACTTGGAGAGTCAGCGCCTTTAACCTCCTGTTTGGCCCAGTTTGCAATTTCTGCGGAAGATGAACAGGAATAGGAAGAACCAATGAGAGACTATCTGGAGGTGTCTGGACGGGCAAATTTAACTCTCATTTCCCACCAGGAAGAGGAAATAACCAAAGGCTCAGCTGCCGTGCCGGAACCAGATTAGGGCCTGAAGCCATTCTGCGGTGTTGCGGCCAGGTCACAAGAAAGCGAGTTGAAGAAAGGAGCTCAGGGGCACTGTAATTCACAAACCTGCAGAGTTATAAATGACAGCTATCGTCCAAAAATATACTGAAGTAAGGCTGCCAAGAGGACTTGAAAGCGGGGCAGAATTGCAGGAAACCGATTTCAGGAGGTAGACTGGAATTGCATTGAAAGCATAGGAAAAGAGGCAGAACGTCCACAATGATGCACTTGGCCAAAAAGGGCGTATGCGTTTTTTCCTGAATATATTCAGGAAAAAACGCATACGCCCTTTTTGGCCAACCAAGCAAGCTTGCAAAGGAAATCTGCACTACAATGAAGTCTCACTTCGCCCCGGTCAAAAGGGCCATCTGAAAAATGTGTAAAATCCAGAAAGGCAGGACAGGCCATGGAGAACTGGGAGCCTTGTTATGCTGATGGGCGGGATGTAAATTGCCAACAGACACTCGGGAGAAGTGTATGGTGTTTCCTGAAACATCTAAAAAACAAAGCAACAGAGCCTAGGGCACTTCCACTTATGGTCCTATAGCTTAGGGAAATTAAAATCAAAAAGACACAGCCACCCCGAAGTTTGGAACGGCTCTCTTTACAAGAACCTCGTTTTCAATACAAGTTCAACATCGCAGAAAGTGAAAAATGGATAAAGAAGTTGTGGTATTTACTTACAAAGCAATATCACTCAGCAATGAAATCTATGTCATCAGGCCCTTAGCAGCACAATGAGTGGATTCAGGTATGATGATTCTAACTGAAATAAGTCACACAGAAAAAGAAACATCATAAGATATCACTAATACACGGAATGTAAACTTGGCTACACAGGAACTGAATTCCAAAACAGAACAGGGTCTCAAATTTAGAAAACCAACTTATGCTTGCTTAAGGGGAAAGGTGAGTTGGGGTGCTGCATAAAACCAGAGATTGAAATGAGCACAGATAAAGTTCCTTAAGCCAAATATGGAATAGACAAGAGCTACTCCTTGCTCAACGAAATGGACTCAACACCGCATATTAAACGCCTAACAATGTACCTGACTAGTAAGTATCTTAAAACCTATGGATTGCTATGTCTCCAAAAGAGAATCAAGCATGTGTACAGGGGCATAAACGCAGCAGTGATAGGATTGGAGAGGTTTGGTGAGCAAATGAAGACCCTTTGAAGTCATATTGCATGGTACCCATTCCACGGGTTTCAACTACCCAGGTTTAAGGTATTCTTCCTTCAGCTAAAACATGCATGTGGGACCCAGAGTATGATCAACGGTGTGAACGGGAGACGTGTTCAAATATGTCTCAGTTTTCCTCCCCTGGTACTCGGGTGCAACATTCCAGAGGCTTTACTAACACTCTCCCCACTTGGAGAGTCAGCGCCTTTAACCTCCTGTTTGGCCCAGTTTGCAATTTCTGCGGAAGATGAACAGGAATAGCGAGAACCAATGAGAGACTAGCTGGAGGAGTCTGGACGGGCAAATTTAACTCTCATTTCCCACCAGGAAGAGGAAATAACCAAAGGCTCAGCGTGCCGTGCCGGAACCAGATTAGGGCCTGAAGCCATCCTGCGGTGTTGCGGCCAGCTCACAAGAAAGCGAGTTGAAGAAAGGAGCTCAGTTGCACTGTAATTCACAAACCTGCAGAGTTATAAATGACAGCTATCGTCCAAAAATATACTGAAGTAAGGCTGCCAAGAGGACTTGAAAGCGGGGCAGAATTGCAGGAAACCGATTTCAGGAGGTAGACTGGAATTGCATTGAAAGCATAGGAAAAGAGGCAGAACGTCCACAATGATGCACTTGGCCAAAAAGGGCGTATGCGTTTTTTCCTGAATATATTCAGGAAAAAACGCATACGCCCTTTTTGGCCAACCAAGCAAGCTTGCAAAGGAAATCTGCACTACAATGAAGTCTCACTTCCCCCCGGTCAAAATGGCCATCTGAAAAAAGTGTAAAATCCAGAAAGGCAGGACAGGCCATGGAGAACTGGGAGCCTTGTTATGCTGATGGGCGGGATGTAAATTGCCAACAGACACTCGGGAGAAGTGTATGGTGTTTCCTGAAACATCTAAAAAACAAAGCAACAGAGCCTAGGGCACTTCCACTTATGGTCCTATAGCTTAGGGAAATTAAAATCAAAAAGACACAGCCACCCCGAAGTTTGGAACGGCTCTCTTTACAAGAACCTCGTTTACAATACAAGTTCAACATCGCAGAAAGTGAAAAATGGATAAAGAAGTTGTGGTATTTACTTACAAAGCAATATCACTCAGCAATGAAATCTATGTCATCAGGCCCTTAGCAGCACAATGAGTGGATTCAGGTATGATGATTCTAACTGAAATAAGTCACACAGAAAAAGAAACATCATAAGATATCACTAATACACGGAATGTAAACTTGGCTACACAGGAACTGAATTCCAAAACAGAACAGGGTCTCAAATTTAGAAAACCAACTTATGCTTGCTTAAGGGGAAAGGTGAGTTGGGGTGCTGCATAAAACCAGAGATTGAAATGAGCACAGATAAAGTTCCTTAAGCCAAATATGGAATAGACAAGAGCTACTCCTTGCTCAACGAAATGGACTCAACACCGCATATTAAACGCCTAAGAATGTACCTGACTAGTAAGTATCTTAAAACCTATGGATTGCTATGTCTCCAAAAGAGAATCAAGCATGTGTACAGGGGCATAAACGCAGCAGTGATAGGATTGGAGAGGTTCGGTGAGCAAATGAAGACCCTTTGAAGTCATATTGCATGGTACCCATTCCACGGGTTTCAACTACCCAGGTTTAAGGTATTCTTCCTTCAGCTAAAACATGCATGTGGGACCCAGAGTATGATCAACGGTGTGAACGGGAGACGTGTTCAAATATGTCTCAGTTTTCCTCCCCTGGTACTCGGGTGCAACATTCCAGAGGCTTTACTAACAGTCTCCCCACTTGGAGAGTCAGCGCCTTTAACCTCCTGTTTGGCCCAGTTTGCAATTTCTGCGGAAGATGAACAGGAATAGCGAGAACCAATGAGAGACTAGCTGGAGGAGTCTGGACGGGCAAATTTAACTCTCATTTCCCACCAGGAAGAGGAAATAACCAAAGGCTCAGCGTGCCGTGCCGGAACCAGATTAGGGCCTGAAGCCATCCTGCGGTGTTGCGGCCAGCTCACAAGAAAGCGAGTTGAAGAAAGGAGCTCAGTTGCACTGTAATTCACAAACCTGCAGAGTTATAAATGACAGCTATCGTCCAAAAATATACTGAAGTAAGGCTGCCAAGAGGACTTGAAAGCGGGGCAGAATTGCAGGAAACCGATTTCAGGAGGTAGACTGGAATTGCATTGAAAGCATAGGAAAAGAGGCAGAACGTCCACAATGATGCACTTGGCCAAAAAGGGCGTATGCGTTTTTTCCTGAATATATTCAGGAAAAAACGCATACGCCCTTTTTGGCCAACCAAGCAAGCTTGCAAAGGAAATCTGCACTACAATGAAGTCTCACTTCCCCCCGGTCAAAAGGGCCATCTGAAAAAAGTGTAAAATCCAGAAAGGCAGGACAGGCCATGGAGAACTGGGAGCCTTGTTATGCTGATGGGCGGGATGTAAATTGCCAACAGACACTCGGGAGAAGTGTATGGTGTTTCCTGAAACATCTAAAAAACAAAGCAACAGAGCCTAGGGCACTTCCACTTATGGTCCTATAGCTTAGGGAAATTAAAATCAAAAAGACACAGCCACCCCGAAGTTTGGAACGGCTCTCTTTACAAGAACCTCGTTTACAATACAAGTTCAACATCGCAGAAAGTGAAAAATGGATAAAGAAGTTGTGGTATTTACTTACAAAGCAATATCACTCAGCAATGAAATCTATGTCATCAGGCCCTTAGCAGCACAATGAGTGGATTCAGGTATGATGATTCTAACTGAAATAAGTCACACAGAAAAAGAAACATCATAAGATATCACTAATACACGGAATGTAAACTTGGCTACACAGGAACTGAATTACAGAACAGAACAGGGTCTCAAATTTAGAAAACCAACTTATGCTTGCTTAAGGGGAAAGGTGAGTTGGGGTGCTGCATAAAACCAGAGATTGGAATGAGCACAGATAAAGTTCCTTAAGCCAAATATGGAATAGACAAGAGCTACTCCTTGCTCAACGAAATGGACTCAACACCGCATATTAAACGCCTAAGAATGTACCTGACTAGTAAGTATCTTAAAACCTATGGATTGCTATGTCTCCAAAAGAGAATCAAGCATGTGTACAGGGGCATAAACGCAGCAGTGATAGGATTGGAGAGGTTCGGTGAGCAAATGAAGACCCTTTGAAGTCATATTGCATGGTACCCATTCCACGGGTTTCAACTACCCAGGTTTAAGGTATTCTTCCTTCAGCTAAAACATGCATGTGGGACCCAGAGTATGATCAACGGTGTGAACGGGAGACGTGTTCAAATATGTCTCAGTTTTCCTCCCCTGGTACTCGGGTGCAACATTCCAGAGGCTTTACTAACACTCTCCCCACTTGGAGAGTCAGCGCCTTTAACCTCCTGTTTGGCCCAGTTTGCAATTTCTGCGGAAGATGAACAGGAATAGCGAGAACCAATGAGAGACTAGCTGGAGGTGTCTGGACGGGCAAATTTAACTCTCATTTCCCACCAGGAAGAGGAAATAACCAAAGGCTCAGCTGCCGTGCCGGAACCAGATTAGGGCCTGAAGCCATCCTGCGGTGTTGCGGCCAGGTCACAAGAAAGCGAGTTGAAGAAAGGAGCTCAGTTGCACTGTAATTCACAAACCTGCAGAGTTATAAATGACAGCTATCGTCCAAAAATATACTGAAGTAAGGCTGCCAAGAGGACTTGAAAGCGGGGCAGAATTGCAGGAAACCGATTTCAGGAGGTAGACTAGAATTGCATTGAAAGCATAGGAAAAGAGGCAGAACGTCCACAATGATGCACTTGGCCAAAAAGGGCGTATGCGTTTTTTCCTGAATATATTCAGGAAAAAACGCATACGCCCTTTTTGGCCAACCAAGCAAGCTTGCAAAGGAAATCTGCACTACAATGAAGTCTCACTTCCCCCCGGTCAAAAGGGCCATCTGAAAAAAGTGTAAAATCCAGAAAGGCAGGACAGGCCATGGAGAACTGGGAGCCTTGTTATGCTGATGGGCGGGATGTAAATTGCCAACAGACACTCGGGAGAAGTGTATGGTGTTTCCTGAAACATCTAAAAAACAAAGCAACAGAGCCTAGGGCACTTCCACTTATGGTCCTATAGCTTAGGGAAATTAAAATCAAAAAGACACAGCCACCCCGAAGTTTGGAACGGCTCTCTTTACAAGAACCTCGTTTACAATACAAGTTCAACATCGCAGAAAGTGAAAAATGGATAAAGAAGTTGTGGTATTTACTTACAAAGCAATATCACTCAGCAATGAAATCTATGTCATCAGGCCCTTAGCAGCACAATGAGTGGATTCAGGTATGATGATTCTAACTGAAATAAGTCACACAGAAAAAGAAACATCATAAGATATCACTAATACACGGAATGTAAACTTGGCTACACAGGAACTGAATTCCAAAACAGAACAGGGTCTCAAATTTAGAAAACCAACTTATGCTTGCTTAAGGGGAAAGGTGAGTTGGGGTGCTGCATAAAACCAGAGATTGAAATGAGCACAGATAAAGTTCCTTAAGCCAAATATGGAATAGACAAGAGCTACTCCTTGCTCAACGAAATGGACTCAACACCGCATATTAAACGCCTAACAATGTACCTGACTAGTAAGTATCTTAAAACCTATGGATTGCTATGTCTCCGAAAGAGAATCAAGCATGTGTACAGGGGCATAAACGCAGCAGTGATAGGATTGGAGAGGTTCGGTGAGCAAATGAAGACCCTTTGAAGTCATATTGCATGGTACCCATTCCACGGGTTTCAACTACCCAGGTTTAAGGTATTCTTCCTTCAGCTAAAACATGCATGTGGGACCCAGAGTATGATCAACGGTGTGAACGGGAGACGTGTTCAAATATGTCTCAGTTTTCCTCCCCTGGTACTCGGGTGCAACATTCCAGAGGCTTTACTAACACTCTCCCCACTTGGAGAGTCAGCGCCTTTAACCTCCTGTTTGGCCCAGTTTGCAATTTCTGCGGAAGATGAACAGGAATAGCGAGAACCAATGAGAGACTAGCTGGAGGAGTCTGGACGGGCAAATTTAACTCTCATTTCCCACCAGGAAGAGGAAATAACCAAAGGCTCAGCGTGCCGTGCCGGAACCAGATTAGGGCCTGAAGCCATCCTGCGGTGTTGCGGCCAGCTCACAAGAAAGCGAGTTGAAGAAAGGAGCTCAGTTGCACTGTAATTCACAAACCTGCAGAGTTATAAATGACAGCTATCGTCCAAAAATATACTGAAGTAAGGCTGCCAAGAGGACTTGAAAGCGGGGCAGAATTGCAGGAAACCGATTTCAGGAGGTAGACTGGAATTGCATTGAAAGCATAGGAAAAGAGGCAGAACGTCCACAATGATGCACTTGGCCAAAAAGGGCGTATGCGTTTTTTCCTGAATATATTCAGGAAAAAACGCATACGCCCTTTTTGGCCAACCAAGCAAGCTTGCAAAGGAAATCTGCACTACAATGAAGTCTCACTTCCCCCCGGTCAAAAGGGCCATCTGAAAAAAGTGTAAAATCCAGAAAGGCAGGACAGGCCATGGAGAACTGGGAGCCTTGTTATGCTGATGGGCGGGATGTAAATTGCCAACAGACACTCGGGAGAAGTGTATGGTGTTTCCTGAAACATCTAAAAAACAAAGCAACAGAGCCTAGGGCACTTCCACTTATGGTCCTATAGCTTAGGGAAATTAAAATCAAAAAGACACAGCCACCCCGAAGTTTGGAACGGCTCTCTTTACAAGAACCTCGTTTACAATACAAGTTCAACATCGCAGAAAGTGAAAAATGGATAAAGAAGTTGTGGTATTTACTTACAAAGCAATATCACTCAGCAATGAAATCTATGTCATCAGGCCCTTAGCAGCACAATGAGTGGATTCAGGTATGATGATTCTAACTGAAATAAGTCACACAGAAAAAGAAACATCATAAGATATCACTAATACACGGAATGTAAACTTGGCTACACAGGAACTGAATTACAGAACAGAACAGGGTCTCAAATTTAGAAAACCAACTTATGCTTGCTTAAGGGGAAAGGTGAGTTGGGGTGCTGCATAAAACCAGAGATTGGAATGAGCACAGATAAAGTTCCTTAAGCCAAATATGGAATAGACAAGAGCTACTCCTTGCTCAACGAAATGGACTCAACACCGCATATTAAACGCCTAAGAATGTACCTGACTAGTAAGTATCTTAAAACCTATGGATTGCTATGTCTCCAAAAGAGAATCAAGCATGTGTACAGGGGCATAAACGCAGCAGTGATAGGATTGGAGAGGTTCGGTGAGCAAATGAAGACCCTTTGAAGTCATATTGCATGGTACCCATTCCACGGGTTTCAACTACCCAGGTTTAAGGTATTCTTCCTTCAGCTAAAACATGCATGTGGGACCCAGAGTATGATCAACGGTGTGAACGGGAGACGTGTTCAAATATGTCTCAGTTTTCCTCCCCTGGTACTCGGGTGCAACATTCCAGAGGCTTTACTAACACTCTCCCGACTTGGAGAGTCAGCGCCTTTAACCTCCTGTTTGGCCCAGTTTGCAATTTCTGCGGAAGATGAACAGGAATAGCGAGAACCAATGAGAGACTAGCTGGAGGTGTCTGGACGGGCAAATTTAACTCTCATTTCCCACCAGGAAGAGGAAATAACCAAAGGCTCAGCTGCCGTGCCGGAACCAGATTAGGGCCTGAAGCCATCCTGCGGTGTTGCGGCCAGGTCACAAGAAAGCGAGTTGAAGAAAGGAGCTCAGTTGCACTGTAATTCACAAACCTGCAGAGTTATAAATGACAGCTATCGTCCAAAAATATACTGAAGTAAGGCTGCCAAGAGGACTTGAAAGCGGGGCAGAATTGCAGGAAACCGATTTCAGGAGGTAGACTGGAATTGCATTGAAAGCATAGGAAAAGAGGCAGAACGTCCACAATGATGCACTTGGCCAAAAAGGGCGTATGCGTTTTTTCCTGAATATATTCAGGAAAAAACGCATACGCCCTTTTTGGCCAACCAAGCAAGCTTGCAAAGGAAATCTGCACTACAATGAAGTCTCACTTCCCCCCGGTCAAAAGGGCCATCTGAAAAAAGTGTAAAATCCAGAAAGGCAGGACAGGCCATGGAGAACTGGGAGCCTTGTTATGCTGATGGGCGGGATGTAAATTGCCAACAGACACTCGGGAGAAGTGTATGGTGTTTCCTGAAACATCTAAAAAACAAAGCAACAGAGCCTAGGGCACTTCCACTTATGGTCCTATAGCTTAGGGAAATTAAAATCAAAAAGACACAGCCACCCCGAAGTTTGGAACGGCTCTCTTTACAAGAACCTCGTTTACAATACAAGTTCAACATCGCAGAAAGTGAAAAATGGATAAAGAAGTTGTGGTATTTACTTACAAAGCAATATCACTCAGCAATGAAATCTATGTCATCAGGCCCTTAGCAGCACAATGAGTGGATTCAGGTATGATGATTCTAACTGAAATAAGTCACACAGAAAAAGAAACATCATAAGATATCACTAATACACGGAATGTAAACTTGGCTACACAGGAACTGAATTCCAAAACAGAAAAGGGTCTCAAATTTAGAAAACCAACTTATGCTTGCTTAAGGGGAAAGGTGAGTTGGGGTGCTGCATAAAACCAGAGATTGAAATGAGCACAGATAAAGTTCCTTAAGCCAAATATGGAATAGACAAGAGCTACTCCTTGCTCAACGAAATGGACTCAACACCGCATATTAAACGCCTAACAATGTACCTGACTAGTAAGTATCTTAAAACCTATGGATTGCTATGTCTCCGAAAGAGAATCAAGCATGTGTACAGGGGCATAAACGCAGCAGTGATAGGATTGGAGAGGTTCGGTGAGCAAATGAAGACCCTTTGAAGTCATATTGCATGGTACCCATTCCACGGGTTTCAACTACCCAGGTTTAAGGTATTCTTCCTTCAGCTAAAACATTCATGTGGGACCCAGAATATGATCAACCGTGTGAACGGGAGACGTGTTCAAATATGTCTCAGTTTTCCTCCCCTGGTACTCGGGTGCAACATTCCAGACGCTTTACTAACACTCTCCCGACTTGGAGAGTCAGCGCCTTTAACCTCCTGTTTGGCACAGTTTGCAATTTCTGCGGAAGATGAACAGGAATAGCGAGAACCAATGAGAGACTAGCTGGAGGTGTCTGGACGGGCAAATTTAACTCTCATTTCCCACCAGGAAGAGGAAATAACCAAAGGCTCAGCGTGCCGTGCCGGAACCAGATTAGGGCCTGAAGCCATCCTGCGGTGTTGCGGCCAGCTCACAAGAAAGCGAGTTGAAGAAAGGAGCTCAGTTGCACTGTAATTCACAAACCTGCAGAGTTATAAATGACAGCTATCGTCCAAAAATATACTGAAGTAAGGCTGCCAAGAGGACTTGAAAGCGGGGCACAATTGCAGGAAACCGATTTCAGGAGGTAGACTGGAATTGCATTGAAAGCATAGGAAAAGAGGCAGAACGTCCACAATGATGCACTTGGCCAAAAAGGGCGTATGCGTTTTTTCCTGAATATATTCAGGAAAAAACGCATACGCCCTTTTTGGCCAACCAAGCAAGCTTGCAAAGGAAATCTGCAATACAATGAAGTCTCACTTCCCCCCTGTCAAACGGGCCATCTGAAAAAAATGTAAAATCCAGAAAGGCAGGACAGGCCATGGAGAACTGGGAGCCTTGTTATGCTGATGGGCGGGATGTAAACTGCCAACAGACACTCGGGAGAAGTGTATGGTATTTCCTGAAACATCTAAAAAACAAAGCAACAGAGCCTAGGGCACTTCCACTTATGGTCCTATAGCTTAGGGAAATTAAAATCAAAAAGACACAGCCACCCCAAAATTTGGGATGCCTCTGTTTACAAGAACCTCGTTTACCGTACAAGTTCAATATCACAGAAAGTGAAAAATGGATAAAGAACTTGTGGTACTTACGTACAATGCAGTATCACTCAGCAATGAAATCTATGTCATCAGGCCCGTAGCAGCATAATGAGTGGATTCAGGTACGATGATTCTAACTGAAATAAGTCACACAGAAAAAGAAACATCATAAGATATCAGTAATACACGGAATGTAAACTTGGCTACACAGGAACTGAATTCCAAAACAGAACAGGGTCTCAAATTTAGAAAACCAACTTATGCTTGCTTAAGGGGAAAGGTGAGTTGGGGTGCTGCATAAAACCAGAGATTGAAATGAGCACAGATAAAGTTCCTTAAGCCAAATATGGAATAGACAAGAGCTACTCCTTGCTCAACGAAATGGACGGAACACCCCATATTAAACGCCTAAGAATGTACCTGACTAGTAATTATCTTAAAACCTATGGATTGCTATGTCTCCAAAAGAGAATCAAGCGTGTGTACAGGGGCATAAACACAGCAGTGATAGGACTGGAGAGGTTCGGTGAGCAAATGAAGACCCTTTGAAGTCATATTGCATGGTACCCATTCCACGGGTTTCAACTACCCAGGTTTAAGGTATTCTTCCTTCAGCTAAAACATGCATGTGGAACCCAGAGTATGATCAACCGTGTGAACGGGAGACGTGTTCAAATATGTCTCAGTTTTCCTCCCCTGGTACTCGGGTCCAACATTCCAGACGCTTTACTAACACTCTGCCCACTTGGAGAGTCAGCGCCTTTAACCTCCTGTTTGGCCCAGTTTGCAATTTCTGTGGAAGATGAACAGGAATAGCGAGAACCAATGATAGACTAGCTGGAGGTGTCTGGACGGGCAAATTTAACTCTCATTTCCCACCAGGAAGAGGAAATAACCAAAGGCTCAGCGTGCCGTGCCGGAACCAGATTAGGGCCTGAAGCCATCCTGCGGTGTTGAGGCCAGCTCACAAGAAAGCGAGTTGAAGAAAGGAGATCAGGGGCACTGTAATTCACAAACATGCAGAGTTATAAATGACAGCTATAGTCCAAAAATATACTGAAGTAAGGCTGCCAAAAGGACTTGAAAGCGGGGCAGAATTGCAGGAAACCGATTTCAGGAGGTAGACTGGAATTGCATTGAAAGCATAGGAAAAGAGGCAGAACGTCCACAATGATGCACTTGGCCAAAAAGGGTGTATGCGTTTTTTCCTGAATATGTTCAGGAAAAAACGCATACGCCCTTTTTGGCCAACCAAGCAAGCTTGCAAAGGAAATCTGCACTACAATGAAGTCTCACTTCCCCCCGGTCAAAAGGGCCATCTGAAAAAAGTGTAAAATCCAGAAAGGCAGGACAGGCCATGGAGAACTGGGAGCCTTGTTATGCTGATGGGCGGGATGGATATTGCCAACAGACACTCAGGAGAAGTGTATGGTGTTTCCTGAAACATCTAAAAAACAAAGCAACAGAGCCTAGGGCACTTCCACTTATGGTCCTATAGCTTAGGGAAATTAAAATCAAAAAGACACAGCCACCCCAAAGTTTGGGACGCCTCTGTTTACAAGAACCTCGTTTACAGTAGAAGTTCAACATCGCAGAAAGTGAAAAATGGATAAAGAAGTTGTGGTATTTACTTACAAAGCAATATCACTCAGCAATGAAATCTATGTCATCAGGCCCTTAGCAGCACAATGAGTGGATTCAGGTATGATGATTCTAACTGAAATAAGTCACACAGAAAAAGAAACATCATAAGATATCACTAATACACGGAATGTAAACTTGGCTACACAGGAACTGAATTACAGAACAGAACAGGGTCTCAAATTTAGAAAACCAACTTATGCTTGCTTAAGGGGAAAGGTGAGTTGGGGTGCTGCATAAAACCAGAGATTGAAATGAGCACAGATAAAGTTCCTTAAGCCAAATATGGAATAGACAAGAGCTACTCCTTGCTCAACGAAATGGACTCAACACCGCATATTAAACGCCTAAGAATGTACCTGACTAGTAAGTATCTTAAAACCTATGGATTGCTATGTCTCCAAAAGAGAATCAAGCGTGTGTACAGGGGCATAAACACAGCAGTGATAGGATTGGAGAGGTTCGGTGAGCAAATGAAGACCCTTTGAAGTCATATTGCATGGTACCCATTCCACGGGTTTCAACTACCCAGGTTTAAGGTATTCTTCCTTCAGCTAAAACATGCATGTGGAACCCAGAGTATGATCAACCGTGTGAACGGGAGACGTGTTCAAATATGTCTCAGTTTTCCTCCCCTGGTACTCGGGTGCAACATTCCAGAGGCTTTACTAACACTCTCCCGACTTGGAGAGTCAGCGCCTTTAACCTCCTGTTTGGCCCAGTTTGCAATTTCTGCGGAAGATGAACAGGAATAGCGAGAACCAATGAGAGACTAGCTGGAGGTGTCTGGACGGGCAAATTTAACTCTCATTTCCCACCAGGAAGAGGAAATAACCAAAGGCTCAGCGTGCCGTGCCGGAACCAGATTAGGGCCTGAAGCCATCCTGCGGTGTTGCGGCCAGCTCAAAAGAACGCGAGTTGAAGAAAGGAGCTCAGGGGCACTGTAATTCACAAACCTGCAGAGTTATAAATGACAGCTATCGTCCAAAAATATACTGAAGTAAGGCTGCCAAGAGGACTTGAAAGCGGGGCAGAATTGCAGGAAACCGATTTCAGGAGGTAGACTGGAATTGCATTGAAAGCATAGGAAAAGAGGCAGAACGTCCACAATGATGCACTTGGCCAAAAAGGGCGTATGCGTTTTTTCCTGAATATATTCAGGAAAAAACGCATACGCCCTTTTTGGCCAACCAAGCAAGCTTGCAAAGGAAATCTGCACTAGAATGAAGTCTCACTTCCCCCCGGTCAAAAGGGCCATCTGAAAAAAGTGTAAAATCCAGAAAGGCAGGACAGGCCATGGAGAACTGGGAGCCTTGTTATGTTGATGGGCGGGATGTAAATTGCCAACAGACACTCAGGAGAAGTGTATGGTGTTTCCTGAAACATCTAAGAAACAAAGGAACAGAGCCTAGGGCACTTCCACTTATGGTCCTATAGCTTAGGGAAATTAAAATCAAAAAGACACAGCCACCCCAAAGTTTGGAACGGCTCTGTTTACAAGAACCTCATTTACGGTACAAGTTCAACATTGCAGAAAGTGAAAAATGGATAAAGAAGTTGTGGTATTTACTTACAAAGCAATATCACTCAGCAATGAAATCTATGTCATCAGGCCCTTAGCAGCACAATGAGTGGATTCAGGTATGATGATTCTAACTGAAATAAGTCACACCGAAAAAGAAACATCATAAGATATCAGTAATACACGGAATGTAAACTTGGCTACACAGGAACTGAATTACAGAACAGAACAGGGTCTCAAATTTAGAAAACCAACTTATGCTTGCTTAAGGGTAAAGGTGAGTTGGGGTGCTGCATAAAACCAGAGATTGAAATGAGCACAGATAAAGTTCCTTAAGCCAAATATGGAATAGACAAGAGCTACTCCTTGCTCAACGAAATGGACTCAACACCGCATATTAAACGCCTAAGAATGTACCTGACTAGTAAGTATCTTAAAACCTATGGATTGCTATGTCTCCGAAAGAGAATCAAGCATGTATACAGGGGCATAAACGCAGCAGTGATAGGATTGGAGAGGTTCGGTGAGCAGATGAAGACCCTTTGAAGTCATATTGCATGGTACCCATTCCACGGGTTTCAACTACCCAGGTTTAAGGTATTCTTCCTACAGCTAAAACATGCATGTGGAACCCAGAGTATGATCAACCGTGTGAACGGGAGACGTGTTCAAATATGTCTCAGTTTAAGTACCCTGGTACTCGGATGCAACATTCCAGATGCTTTACTAACACTCTCCCGACTTAGAGAGTCAGTTCCTTTAACCTCCTGTTTGACCCTGTTTGCAATTTCTGTGGAAGATGAACAGGAATAGGGAGAACCAATGAGAGACTAGCTGGATTTGTCTGGACGGGCAAATTTAACTCTCATTTCCCACCAGGAAGAGGAAATAACCAAAGGCTCAGTGTGCCGTGCCTGAACCAGATTAGGGCCTGAAGCCATCCTGCGGTGTTGCGGCCAGCTCAAAAGAAAGCGAGTTGAAGAAAGGAGCTCAGGGGCACTGTAATTCACAAACCTGCAGAGTTATAAATGACAGCTCTCGTCCAAAAATATACTGAAGTAAGGCTGCCAAGAGGACTTGAAAGCGGGGCAGAATTGCAGGAAACCGATTTCAGGAGGTAGACTGGAATTGCATTGAAAGCATAGGAAAAGAGGCAGAACGTCCACAATGATGCACTTGGCCAAAAAGGGCGTATGCGTTTTTTCCTGAATATATTCAGGAAAAAACGCATACGCCCTTTTTGGCCAACCAAGCAAGCTTGCAAAGGAAATCTGCACTAGAATGAAGTCTCACTTCCCCCCGGTCAAAAGGGCCATCTGAAAAAAGTGTAAAATCCAGAAAGGAAGGACAGGCCATGTAGAACTGGGAGCCTTGTTATGCTGATGGGCGGGATGTAAATTGCCAACAGACACTCGGGAGAAGTGTATGGTGTTTCCTGAAACATCTAAGAAACAAAGGAACAGAACCTAGGGCACTTCCACTTATGGTCCTATAGCTTAGGGAAATTAAAATCAAAAAGACACAGCCACCCCAAAGTTTGGGACGCCTCTGTTTACAAGAACCTCGTTTACTGTACAAGTGCAATATCACAGAAAGTGAAAAATGGATAAAGAACTTGTGGTACTTACGTACAATGCAGTATCACTCAGCAATGAAATCTATGTCATCAGGCCCGTAGCAGCATAATGAGTGGATTCAGGTACGATGATTCTAACTGAAATAAGTCACACAGAAAAAGAAACATCATAAGATATCACTAATACACGGAATGTAAACTTGGCTACACAGGAACTGAATTCCAAAACAGAACAGGGTCTCAAATTTAGAAAACCAACTTATGCTTGCTTAAGGGGAAAGGTGAGTTGGGGTGCTGCATAAAACCAGAGATTGAAATGAGCACAGATAAAGTTCCTTAAGCCAAATATGGAATAGACAAGAGCTACTCCTTGCTCAACGAAATGGACTCAACACCTCATATTAAACGCCTAAGAATGTACCTGACTAGTAAGTATCTTCAAACCTATGGATTGCTACGTCTCCAAAAGAGAATCAAGCATGTGTACAGGGGCATAAACGCAGCAGTGATAGGATTGGAGAGGTTCGGTGAGCAAATGAAGACCCTTTGAAGTCATATTGCATGGTACCCATTCCACGGGTCTCAACTCTCCAGGTTTAAGGTATTCTTCCTTCAGCTAAAACATGCATGTGGAACCCAGAGTATGATCAACCGTGTGAACGGGAGACGTGTTCAAATATGTCTCAGTTTTCCTCCCCTGGTACTCGGGTGCAACATTCCAGACGCTTTACTAACACTCTCCCCACTTGGAGAGTCAGCGCCTTTAACCTCCTGTTTGGCCCAGTTTGCAATTTCTGCGGAAGATGAACAGGAATAGGGAGAACCAATGAGAGACTAGCTGGAGGTGTCTGGACGGGCAAATTTAACTCTCATTTCCCACCAGGAAGAGGAAATAACCAAAGGCTCAGCGTGCCATGCCAGAACCAGATTAGGGCCTGAAGCTATCCTGCGGTGTTGCGGCCAGGTCACAAGAAAGCGAGTTGAAGAAAGGATCTCAGGGGCACTGTAATTCACAAACCTGCAGAGTTATAAATGACAACTATCGTCCAACAGTATACTGAAGTAAGGCTGCCAAGAGGACTTGAAAGCGGGGCAGAATTGCAGGAAACCGATTTCAGGAGGTAGACTGGAATTGCATTGAAAGCATAGAAAAAGAGGCAGAACGTCCACAATGATGCACTTGGCCAAAAAGGGCATATGCGTTTTTTCCTGAATATGTTCAGGAAAAAACGCATATGCACTTTTTGGCCAACCAAGCAAGCTTGCAAAGGAAATCTGCACTACAATGAAGTCTCACTTCCCCCCGGTCAAAAGGGCCATCTGAAAAAAGTGTAAAATCCAGAAAGGCAGGACAGGCCATGGAGAACTGGGAGCCTTGTTATGCTGATGGGCGGGATGGAAATTGCCAACAGACACTCGGGAGAAGTGTATGGTGTTTCCTGAAACATCTAAAAAACAAAGCAACAGAGCCTAGGGCACTTCCACTTATGGTCCTATAGCTCAGGGAAATTAAAATCAAAAAGACACAGCCACCCCAAAGTTTGGGACGCCTCTGTTTACAAGAACCTCGTTTACTGTACAAGTGCAATATCACAGAAAGTGAAAAATGGATAAAGAACTTGTGGTACTTACGTACAATGCAGTATCACTCAGCAATGAAATCTATGTCATCAGGCCCGTAGCAGCATAATGAGTGGATTCAGGTACGATGATTCTAACTGAAATAAGTCACACAGAAAAAGAAACATCATAAGATATCACTAATACACGGAATGTAAACTTGGCTACACAGGAACTGAATTACAGAACAGAAGAGGGTCTCAAATTTAGAAAACCAACTTATGCTTGCTTAAGGGTAAAAGTGAGTTGGGGTGCTGCATAAAACCAGAGATTGAAATGAGCACAGATAAAGTTCCTTAAGCCAAATATGGAATAGACAAGAGCTACTCCTTGCTCAACGAAATGGACTCAACACCGCATATTAAACGCCTAAGAATGTACCTGACTAGTAAGTAACTTAAAACCTATGGATTGCTATGTCTCCGAAAGAGAATCAAGCATGTGTACAGGGGCATAAACGCAGCAGTGATAGGATTGGAGAGGTTCGGTGAGCAAATGAAGACCCTTTGAAGTCATATTTCATGGTACCCATTCCACGGGTCTCAACTCTCCAGGTTTAAGGTATTCTTCCTTCAGCTAAAACATGCATGTAGAACCCAGAGTATGATCAACCGGGTGAACGGGACACGTGTTCAAATATGTCTCAGTTTTCCTCCCCTGGTACTGGGGTGCAACATTCCAGACGCTTTACTAACACTCTCCCCACTTGGAGAGTCAGCGCCTTTAACCTCCTGTTTGGCCCAGTTTGCAATTTCTGCGGAAGATGAACAGGAATAGGGAGAACCAATGAGAGACTAGCTGGAGGTGTCTGGACGGGCAAATTTAACTCTCATTTCCCACCAGGAAGAGGAATTAACCAAAGGCTCAGCGTGCCGTGCCGGAACCAGATTAGGGCCTGAAGCCATCCTGCGGTGTTGCGGCCAGCTCAAAAGAAAGTGAGTTGAAGAAAGGAGCTCAGGGGCACTGTAATTCACAAACCTGCAGAGTTATAAATGACAGCTATCGTCCAAAAATATACTGAAGTAAGGCTGCCAAGAGGACTTGAAAGCGGGGCAGAATTGCAGGAAACCGATTTCAGGAGGTAGACTGGAATTGCATTGAAAGCATAGGAAAAGAGGCAGAACGTCCACAATGATGCACTTGGCCAAAAAGGGCGTATGCGTTTTTTCCTGAATATATTCAGGATAAAACGCATACGCCCTTTTTGGCCAACCAAGCAAGCTTGCAAAGGAAATCTGCACTACAATGAACTCTCACTTCCCCCCGGTCAAAAGGGCCATCTGAAAAAAGTGTAAAATCCAGAAAGGCAGGACAGGCCATGGTGAACTGGGAGCCTTGTTATGCTGATGGGCGGGATGTAAATTGCCAACAGACAGTCGGGAGAAGTGTATGGTGTTTCCTGAAACATCTAAGAAACAAAGGAACAGAGCCTAGGGCACTTCCACTTATGGTCCTATAGCTTAGGGAAATTAAAATCAAAAAGACACAGCCACCGCAAAGTTTGGAATGGCTCTGTTTACAAGAACCTCGTTTACAGTACAAGTTCAACATCGCAGAAAGTGAAAAATGGATAAAGAAGTTGTGGTATTTACTTACAAAGCAATATCACTCAGCAATGAAATCTATGTCATCAGGCCCTTAGCAGCACAATGAGTGGATTCAGGTATGATGATTCTAACTGAAATAAGTCACACAGAAAAAGAAACATCATAAGATATCAGTAATACACGGAATGTAAACTTGGCTACACAGGAACTGAATTTCAGAACAGAACAGGGTCTCAAATTTAGAAAACCAACTTATGCTTGCTTAAGGGGAAAGGTGAGTTGGGGTGCTGCATAAAACCAGAGATTGAAATCAGCACAAATAAAGTTCCTTAAGCCAAATATGGAATAGACAAGAGCTACTCCTTGCTCAACGAAATGGACTCAACACCGCATATTAAACGCCTAAGAATGTACCTGACTAGTAAGTATCTTAAAGCCTATGGATTGCTATGTCTCCAAAAGAGAATCAAGCATGTGTACAGGGGCATAAACGCAGCAGTGATAGGATTGGAGAGGTTCGGTGAGCAAACGAAGACCCTTTGAAGTCATATTGCATGGTACCCATTCCACGGGTTTCAACTACCCAGGTTTATTGTATTCTTCCTTCAGCTAAAACATGCATGTGGAACCCAGAGTATGATCAACCATGTGAGCGGGAGACGTGTTCAAATATGTCTCAGTTTTCGTACCCTGGTACTTCAGTGCAACATTCCAGACGCTTTACTAACACTCTCCCGACTTGGAGCGTCAGTCCCTTTAACCTCCTCTTTGGCCCAGTTTGCAATTTCTGCGGAAGATGAACAGGAATAGCGAGAACCAATGAGAGACTAGCTGGAGGTGTCTGGACGGGCAAATTTAACTCTCATTTCCCACCAGGAAGAGGAATTAACCAAAGGCTCAGCGTGCCGTGCCGGAACCAGATTAGGGCCTGAAGCCATCCTGCGGTGTTGCGGCCAGTTCAAAAGAAAACGAGTTGAAGAAAGGAGCTCAGGGGCACTGTAATTCACAAGCCTGCAGAGTTATAAATGACAGCTATCGTCCAAAAATATACTGAAGTAAGGCTGCCAAGAGGACTTGAAAGCAGGGCAGAATTGCAGGAAACCGATTTCAGGAGGTAGACTGGAATTGCATTGAAAGCATAGGAAAAGAGGCAGAACGTCCACAATGATGCACTTGGCCAAAAAGTGCGTATGCGTTTTTTCCTGAATATATTCAGGAAAAAACGCATACGCCCTTTTTGGCCAACCAAGCAAGCTTGCAAAGGAAATCTGCACTACAATGAAGTCTCACTTCCCCCTGGTCAAAAGGGCCATCTGAAAAAAGTGTTAAATCCAGAAAGGCAGGACAGGCCATGGAGAACTGGGAGCCTTGTTATGCTGATGGGCGGGATGTAAATTGCCAACAGACACTCGGGAGAAGTGTATGGTGTTTCCTGAAACATCTAAAAAACAAAGCAACAGAGCCTAGGGCACTTCCACTTATGGTCCTATAGCTTAGAGAAATTAAAATCAAAAAGACACAGCCACCCCAAAGTTTGGGACGCCTCTGTTTACAAGAACCTCGTTTACCGTACAAGTTCAATATCACAGAAAGTGAAAAATGGATAAAGAACTTGTGGTACTTACGTACAATGCAGTATCACTCAGCAATGAAATCTATGTCATCAGGCCCGTAGCAGCACAATGAGTGGATTCAGTTACGTTGATTCTAACTGAAATAAGTCACACAGGAAAAGAAACATCATAAGATATCACTAATACACGGAATGTAAACTTGGCTGCACAGGAACTGAATTCCAAAACAGAACAGGGTCTCAAATTTAGAAAACCAACTTATGCTTGCTTAAGGGGAAAGGTGAGTTGGGGTGCTGCATAAAACCAGAGATTGAAATGAGCACAGATAAAGTTCCTTAAGCCAAATATGGAATAGACAAGAGCTACTCCTTGCTCAAAGAAATGGACTCAACACCCCATATTAAACGCCTAAGAATGTACCTGACTAGTAAGTATCTTAAAACCTATGGATTGCTACGTCTCCAAAAGAGAATCAAGCGTGTGTTCAGGGTTATAAACGCAGCAGTGATAGGATTGGAGAGGTTCGGTGAGCAAATGAAGACCCTTTGAAGTCATATTGCATGGTACCCATTACACGGGTCTCAACTCTCCAGTTTTAAGGTATTGTTCCTTCAGCTAAAACATGCATGTGGAACCCAGAGTATGATCAACCATGTGAGCGGGAGACGTGTTCAAATATGTCTCAGTTTTCGTACCCTGGTACTCGGGTGCAACATTCCAGACGCTTTACTAACACTCTCCCGACTTGGAGAGTCAGTCCCTTTAACCTCCTGTTTGGCCCAGTTTGCAAATTCTGCGGAAGATGAACAGGAATAGCGAGAACCAATGAGAGACTAGCTGGAGGTGTCTGGATGGGCAAATTTAACTCTCATTTCCCACCAGGAAGAGGAATTAACCAAAGGTTCAGCATGCCGTGCCGGAACCAGATTAGGGCCTGAAGCCATCCTGCGGTGTTGCGGCCAGGTCACAAGAAAGCGAGTTGAAGAAAGGAGCTCAGGGGCACTGTAATTCACAAACCTGCAGAGTTATAAATGACAGCTATCGTCCAAAAATATACTGAAGTAAGTCTGCCAAGAGGACTTGAAAGCGGGGCAGAATTGCAGGAAACCGATTTCAGGAGGTAGACTGGAATTGCATTGAAAGCATAGGAAAAGAGGCAGAACGTCCACAATGATGCACTTGGCCAAAAAGGGCGTATGGGTTTTTTCCTGAATATATTCAGGAAAAAACGCATACGCCCTTTTTGGCCAACCAAGCAAGCTTGCAAAGGAAATCTGCACTACAATGAAGTCTCACTTCCCCCCGGTCAAAAGGGCCATCTGAAAAAAGTGTAAAATCCAGAAAGGCAGGACAGGCCATGGAGAACTGGGAGCCTTGTTATGCTGATGGGCGGGATGTAAATTGCCAACAGACACTCGGGAGAAGTGTATGGTGTTTCCTGAAACATCTAAAAAACAAAGCAACAGAGCCTAGGGCACTTCCACTTATGGTCCTATAGCTTAGGGAAATTAAAATCAAAAAGACACAGCCACCCCAAAGTTTGGGACGCCTCTGTTTACAAGAACCTCGTTTACTGTACAAGTGCAATATCACAGAAAGTGAAAAATGGATAAAGAACTTGTGGTACTTACGTACAATGCAGTATCACTCAGCAATGAAATCTATGTCATCAGGCCCGTAGCAGCATAATGAGTGGATTCAGGTACGATGATTCTAACTGAAATAAGTCACACAGAAAAAGAAACATCATAAGATATCACTAATACACGGAATGTAAACTTGGCTACACAGGAACTGAATTCCAAAACAGAACAGGGTCTCAAATTTAGAAAACCAACTTATGCTTGCTTAAGGAGAAAGGTGAGTTGGGGTGCTGCATAAAACCAGAGATTGAAATGAGCACAGATAAAGTTCCTTAAGCCAAATATGGAATAGACAAGAGCTACTCCTTGCTCAACGAAATGGACTCAACACCCCATATTAAACGCCTAAGAATGTACCTGACTAGTAAGTATCTTAAAACCTATGGATTGCTATGTCTCCAAAAGAGAATCAAGCGTGTGTACAGGGGCATAAATGCAGCAGTGATAGGATTGGAGAGGTTCGGTGAGCAAATGAAGACCCTTTGAAGTCATATTGCACGGTACCCATTACACGGGTCTCAACTCTCCAATTTAAGGTATTCTTCCTTCAGCTAAAACATGCATGTGGAATCCAGAGTATGATCAACCATGTGAACGGGAGACGTGTTCAAATATGTCTCAGTTTTCGTACCCTGGTACTCGGGTGCAACATTCCAGACGCTTTACTAACACTCTCCCGACTTGGAGAGTCAGTCCCTTTAAACTCCTGTTTGGCCCAGTTTGCAATTTCTGCGGAAGATGAACAGGAATAGTGAGAACCAATGAGAGACTAGCTGGAGGTGTCTGGACGGGCAAATTTAACTCTCATTTCCCACCAGGAAGAGGAATTAACCAAAGGTTCAGCATGCCGTGCCGGAACCAGATTAGGGCCTGAAGCCATCCTGCGGTGTTGAGGCCAGGTCACAAGAAAGCGAGTTGAAGAAAGGAGCTCAGGGGCACTGTAATTCACAAACCTGCAGAGTTATAAATGACAGCTATCGTCCAAAAATATACTGAAGTAAGGCTGCCAAGAGGACTTGAAAGCGGGGCAGAATTGCAGGAAACCGATTTCAGGAGGTAGACTGGAATTGCATTGAAAGCATAGGAAAAGAGGCAGAACGTCCACAATGATGCACTTGGCCAAAAAGGGCGTATGCGTTTTTTCCTGAATATATTCAGGAAAAAACGCATACGCCCTTTTTGGCCAACCAAGCAAGCTTGCAAAGGAAATCTGCACTACAATGAAGTCTCACTTCCCCCCGGTCAAAAGGGCCATCTGAAAAAAGTGTAAAATCCAGAAAGGCAGGACAGGCCATGGAGAACTGGGAGCCTTGTTATGCTGATGGGCGGGATGTAAATTGCCAACAGACACTCGGGAGAAGTGTATGGTGTTTCCTGAAACATCTAAAAAACAAAGCAACAGAGCCTAGGGCACTTCCACTTATGGTCCTATAACTTAGGGAAATTAAAATCAAAAAGACACAGCCACCCCAACGTTTGGGACGCCTCTGTTTACAAGAACCTCGTTTACCGTACAAGTTCAATATCACAGAAAGTGAAAAATGGATAAAGAACTTGTGGTACTTACGTACAATGCAGTATCACTCAGCAATGAAATCTATGTCATCAGGCCCGTAGCAGCATAATGAGTGGATTCAGGTACGATGATTCTAACTGAAATAAGTCACACAGAAAAAGAAACATCATAAGATATCACTAATACACGGAATGTAAACTTGGCTACACAGGAACTGAATTCCAAAACAGAACAGGGTCACAAATTTAGAAAACCAACTTATGCTTGCTTAAGGCGAAAGGTGAGTTGGGGTGCTGCATAAAACCAGAGATTGAAATGAGCACAGATAAAGTTCCTTAAGCCAAATATGGAATAGACAAGAGCTACTCCTTGCTCAACGAAATAGACTCAACACCCCATATTAAACGCCTAAGAATGTACCTGACTAGTAAGTATCTTAAAACCTATGGATTGCTATGTCTCCAAAAGAGAATCAAGCATGTGTACAGGGGCATAAACGCAGCAGTGATAGGATTGGAGAGGTTCGGTGAGCAAATGAAGACCCTTTGAAGTCATATTGCATGGTACCCATTCCACGGGTTTCAACTACCCAGGTTTAAGGTATTCTTCCTTCAGCTAAAACATGCATGTGGAACCCAGAGTATGATCAACCATGTGAGCGGGAGACGTGTTCAAATATGTCTCAGTTTTCGTACCCTGGTACTTCAGTGCAACATTCCAGACGCTTTACTAACACTCTCCCGACTTGGAGCGTCAGTCCCTTTAACCTCCTGTTTGGCCCAGTTTGCAATTTCTGCGGAAGATGAACAGGAATAGCGAGAACCAATGAGAGACTAGCTGGAGGTGTCTGGACGGGCAAATTTAACTCTCATTTCCCACCAGGAAGAGGAATTAACCAAAGGTTCAGCGTGCCGTGCTGGAACCAGATTAGGGCCTGAAGCCATCCTGCGGTGTTGCGGCCAGGTAACAAGAAAGCAAGTTGAAGAAAGGAGCTCAGGGGCACTGTAATTCACAAACCTGCAGAGTTATAAATGACAGCTATCGTCCAAAAATATACTGAAGTAAGGATGGCAAGAGGACTTGAAAGGGGGGCAGAATTGCAGGAAACCGATTTCAGGAGGTAGACTCGAACTGCATTGAAAGCATAGGAAAAGAGGCAGAACGTCCACAATGATGCACTTGGCCAAAAAGTGCGTATGCGTTTTTTCCTGAATATATTCAGGAAAAAACGCATACGCCCTTTTTGGCCAACCAAGCAAGCTTGCAAAGGAAATCTGCACTACAATGAAGTCTCACTTCCCCCCGGTCAAAAGGGCCATCTGAAAAAAGTGTAAAATCCAGAAAGGCAGGACAGGCCATGGAGAACTGGGAGCCTTGTTATGCTGATGGGCGGGATGTAAATTGTCAACAGACACTGGGTAGAAAAGTATGGTGTTTCCTGAAACATCTAAACAACAAAGCAACAGAGCCTAGGGCACTTCCATTATGGTCCTATAGCTTAGGGAAATTAAAATCAAAAAGACACAGCCACCCCAAAGTTTGGGACGCCTCTGTTTACAAGAACCTCATTTACCGTACAAGTTCAATATCACAGAAAGTGAAAAATGGATAAAGAACTTGTGGTACTTACTTACAATGCAGTATCACTCAGCAATGAAATCTATGTCATCAGGCCCGTAGCAGCATAATGAGTGGATTCAGGTACGATGATTCTAACTGAAATAAGTCACACAGAAAAAGAAACATCATAAGATATCACTAATACACGGAATGTAAACTTGGCTACACAGGAACTGAATTCCAAAACAGAACAGGGTCTCAAATTTAGAAAACCAACTTATGCTTGCTTAAGGGGAAAGGTGAGTTGGGGTGCTGCATAAAACCAGAGATTGAAATGAGCACAGATAAAGTTCCTTAAGCCAAATATGGAATAGACAAGAGCTACTCCTTGCTCAACGAAATGGACTCAACACCCCATATTAAACGCCTAAGAATGTACCTGACTAGTAAGTATCTTAAAACCTATGGATTGCTATGTCTCCAAAAGAGAATCAAGCGTGTGTACAGGGGCATAAACGCAGCAGTGATAGGATTCGAGAGGTTCGGTGAGCAAATGAAGACCCTTTGAAGTCATATTGCATGGTACCCATTACACGGGTCTCAACTCTCCAATTTAAGGTATTCTTCCTTCAGCTAAAACATGCATGTGGAACCCAGAGTATGATCAACCATTTGAGCGGGAGACGTGTTCAAATATATCTCAGTTTTTGTACCCTGGTACTCGGGTGCAACATTCCAGACGCTTTACTAACACTCTCCCGACTTGGAGAGTCAGTCCCTTTAACCTCCTGTTTGGCCCAGTTTGCAATTTCTGCGGAAGATGAACAGGAATAGCGAGAACCAATGAGAGACTAGCTGGAGGTGTCTGGACGGGCAAATTTAACTCTCATTTCCCACCAGGAAGAGGAAATAACCAAAGGCTCAGCATGCCGTGCCGGAACCAGATTAGGGCCTGAAGCCATCCTGCGGTGTTGTGGCCAGGTCACAAGAAAGCGAGTTGAAGAAAGGAGCTCAGGGGCACTGTAATTCAAAAACCTGCAGAGTTATAAATGACAGCTATCGTCCAAAAATATACTGAAGTAAGGCTGCCAAGAGGACTTGAAAGCGGGGCAGAATTGCAGGAAACCGATTTCAGGAGGTAGACTGGAATTGCATTGAAAGCATAGGAAAAGAGGCAGAACGTCCACAATGATGCACTTGGCCAAAAAGGGCGTATGCATTTTTTCCTGAATATATTCAGGAAAAAACGCATACGCCCTTTTTGGCCAACCAAGCAAGCCTGCAAAGGAAATCTGCACTACAATGAAGTCTCACTTCCCTCCTGTCAAAAGGGCCATCTGAAAAATGTGTAAAATCCAGAAAGGCAGGACAGGCCATGGAGAACTGGGAGCCTTGTTATGCTGATGGGCGGGATGTAAATTGCCAACAGACACTCCGGAGAAGTGTATGGTGTTTCCTGAAACATCTAAACAACAAAGCAACAGAGCCTAGGGCACTTCCACTTATGGTCCTATAGCTTAGGGAAATTAAAATCAAAAAGACACAGCCACCCCAAAGTTTGGGACGCCTCTGTTTACAAGAACCTCGTTTACAGTACAAGTTCAACATCGCAGGAAGTGAAAAATGGATAAAGAACTTGTGGTACATACGTACAATGCAGTATCACTCAGCAATGAAATCTATGTCATCAGGCCCGTAGCAGCATAATGAGTGGATTCAGGTACGATGATTCTAACTGAAATAAGTCACACAGAAAAAGAAACATCATAAGATATCACTAATACACGGAATGTAAACTTGGCTACACAGGAACTGAATTCCAAAACAGAACAGGGTCACAAATTTAGAAAACCAACTTATGCTTGCTTAAGGCGAAAGGTGAGTTGGGGTGCTGCATAAAACCAGAGATTGAAATGAGCACAGATAAAGTTCCTTAAGCCAAATATGGAATAGACAAGAGCTACTCCTTGCTCAACGAAATAGACTCAACACCCCATATTAAACGCCTAAGAATGTACCTGACTAGTAAGTATCTTAAAACCTATGGATTGCTATGTCTCCAAAAGAGAATCAAGCATGTGTACAGGGGCATAAACGCAGCAGTGATAGGATTGGAGAGGTTCGGTGAGCAAATGAAGACCCTTTGAAGTGATATTGCATGGTACCCATTCCACGGGTTTCAACTACCCAGGTTTAAGGTATTCTTCCTTCAGCTAAAACATGCATGTGGAACCCAGAGTATGATCAACCATGTGAGCGGGAGACGTGTTCAAATATGTCTCAGTTTTCGTACCCTGGTACTTCAGTGCAACATTCCAGACGCTTTACTAACACTCTCCCGACTTGGAGCGTCAGTCCCTTTAACCTCCTGTTTGGCCCAGTTTGCAATTTCTGCGGAAGATGAACAGGAATAGCGAGAACCAATGAGAGACTAGCTGGAGGTGTCTGGACGGGCAAATTTAACTCTCATTTCCCACCAGGAAGAGGAATTAACCAAAGGTTCAGCGTGCCGTGCTGGAACCAGATTAGGGCCTGAAGCCATCCTGCGGTGTTGCGGCCAGGTAACAAGAAAGCAAGTTGAAGAAAGGAGCTCAGGGGCACTGTAATTCACAAACCTGCAGAGTTATAAATGACAGCTATCGTCCAAAAATATACTGAAGTAAGGATGGCAAGAGGACTTGAAAGGGGGGCAGAATTGCAGGAAACCGATTTCAGGAGGTAGACTCGAACTGCATTGAAAGCATAGGAAAAGAGGCAGAACGTCCACAATGATGCACTTGGCCAAAAAGTGCGTATGCGTTTTTTCCTGAATATATTCAGGAAAAAACGCATACGCCCTTTTTGGCCAACCAAGCAAGCTTGCAAAGGAAATCTGCACTACAATGAAGTCTCACTTCCCCCCGGTCAAAAGGGCCATCTGAAAAAAGTGTAAAATCCAGAAAGGCAGGACAGGCCATGGAGAACTGGGAGCCTTGTTATGCTGATGGGCGGGATGTAAATTGTCAACAGACACTGGGTAGAAAAGTATGGTGTTTCCTGAAACATCTAAACAACAAAGCAACAGAGCCTAGGGCACTTCCATTATGGTCCTATAGCTTAGGGAAATTAAAATCAAAAAGACACAGCCACCCCAAAGTTTGGGACGCCTCTGTTTACAAGAACCTCATTTACCGTACAAGTTCAATATCACAGAAAGTGAAAAATGGATAAAGAACTTGTGGTACTTACTTACAATGCAGTATCACTCAGCAATGAAATCTATGTCATCAGGCCCGTAGCAGCATAATGAGTGGATTCAGGTACGATGATTCTAACTGAAATAAGTCACACAGAAAAAGAAACATCATAAGATATCACTAATACACGGAATGTAAACTTGGCTACACAGGAACTGAATTCCAAAACAGAACAGGGTCTCAAATTTAGAAAACCAACTTATGCTTGCTTAAGGGGAAAGGTGAGTTGGGGTGCTGCATAAAACCAGAGATTGAAATGAGCACAGATAAAGTTCCTTAAGCCAAATATGGAATAGACAAGAGCTACTCCTTGCTCAACGAAATGGACTCAACACCCCATATTAAACGCCTAAGAATGTACCTGACTAGTAAGTATCTTAAAACCTATGGATTGCTATGTCTCCAAAAGAGAATCAAGCGTGTGTACAGGGGCATAAACGCAGCAGTGATAGGATTCGAGAGGTTCGGTGAGCAAATGAAGACCCTTTGAAGTCATATTGCATGGTACCCATTACACGGGTCTCAACTCTCCAATTTAAGGTATTCTTCCTTCAGCTAAAACATGCATGTGGAACCCAGAGTATGATCAACCATTTGAGCGGGAGACGTGTTCAAATATATCTCAGTTTTTGTACCCTGGTACTCGGGTGCAACATTCCAGACGCTTTACTAACACTCTCCCGACTTGGAGAGTCAGTCCCTTTAACCTCCTGTTTGGCCCAGTTTGCAATTTCTGCGGAAGATGAACAGGAATAGCGAGAACCAATGAGAGACTAGCTGGAGGTGTCTGGACGGGCAAATTTAACTCTCATTTCCCACCAGGAAGAGGAAATAACCAAAGGCTCAGCGTGCCGTGCCGGAACCAGATTAGGGCCTGAAGCCATCCTGCGGTGTTGTGGCCAGGTCACAAGAAAGCGAGTTGAAGAAAGGAGCTCAGGGGCACTGTAATTCAAAAACCTGCAGAGTTATAAATGACAGCTATCGTCCAAAAATATACTGAAGTAAGGCTGCCAAGAGGACTTGAAAGCGGGGCAGAATTGCAGGAAACCGATTTCAGGAGGTAGACTGGAATTGCATTGAAAGCATAGGAAAAGAGGCAGAACGTCCACAATGATGCACTTGGCCAAAAAGGGCGTATGCATTTTTTCCTGAATATATTCAGGAAAAAACGCATACGCCCGTTTTGGCCAACCAAGCAAGCCTGCAAAGGAAATCTGCACTACAATGAAGTCTCACTTCCCTCCTGTCAAAAGGGCCATCTGAAAAATGTGTAAAATCCAGAAAGGCATGACAGGCCATGGAGAACTGGGAGCCTTGTTATGCTGATGGGCGGGATGTAAATTGCCAACAGACACTCCGGAGAAGTGTATGGTGTTTCCTGAAACATCTAAACAACAAAGCAACAGAGCCTAGGGCACTTCCACTTATGGTCCTATAGCTTAGGGAAATTAAAATCAAAAAGACACAGCCACCCCAAAGTTTGGGACGCCTCTGTTTACAAGAACCTCGTTTACAGTACAAGTTCAACATCGCAGGAAGTGAAAAATGGATAAAGAACTTGTGGTACATACGTACAATGCAGTATCACTCAGCAATGAAATCTATGTCATCAGGCCCTTAGCAGCACAATGAGTGGATTCAGGTATGATGATTCTAACTGAAATAATTCACACAGAAAAAGAAACATCATAAGATATCACTAATACACGGAATGTAAACTTGGCTACACAGGAACTGAATTACAGAACAGAACAGGGTCTCAAATTTAGAAAACCAACTTATGCTTGCTTAAGGGGAAAGGTGAGTTGGGGTGCTGCATAAAACCAGAGATTGAAATGAGCACAGATAAAGTTCCTTAAGCCAAATATGGAATAGACAAGAGCTACTCCTTGCTCAACGAAATGGAATCAACACCGCATATTAAACGCCTAAGAATGTACCTGACTAGTAAGTATCTTAAAACCTATGGATTGCTATGTCTCCGAAAGAGAATCAAGCATGTGTACAGGGACATAAACGCCGCAGTGATAGGATTGGAGAGGTTCGGTGTGCAAATGAAGACCCTTGAAGTCATATTGCATGGTACCCATTAAACGGGTCTCAACTCTCCAGGTTTAAGGTATTCTTCCTTCAGCTAAAACATGCATGTGGAACCCAGAGTATGATCAACCGTGTGAACGGGAGACGTGTTCAAATATGTCTCAGATTTCCTCCCCTGGTACTCGGGTGCAACTTTCCAGATGCTTTACTAACACTCTCCCCACTTGGAGAGTCAGCGCCTTTAACCTCCTGTTTGGCCCAGTTTGCAATTTCTGCGCAAGATGAACAGGAATAGCGAGAACCAATGAGAGACTACCTGCAGGTGTCTGGACAGGCAAATTTAACTCTCATTTCCCACCAGGAAGAGGAAATAACCAAAGGCTCAGCGTGCCGTGCCGGAACCAGATTAGGGCCTGAAGCCATCCTGCGGTGTTGCGGCCAGGTCACAAGAAAGCGAGTTGAAGAAAGGAGCTCAGGGGCACTGTAATTCACAAACCTGCAGAGTTATAAATGACAGCTATCATCCAAAAATATACTGAAGTAAGGCTGCCAAGAGGACTTGAAAGCGGGGCAGAATTGCAGGAAACCGATTTCAGGAGGTAGACTGGAATTGCATTGAAAGCATAGGAAAAGAGGCAGAACGTCCACAATGATGCACTTGGCCAAAAAGGGCGTATGCATTTTTTCCTGAATATATTCAGGAAAAAACGCATACGCCCTTTTTGGCCAACCAAGCAAACTTGCAAAGGAAATCTGCACTACAATGAAGTCTCACATCCCCCCGGTCAAAAGGGCCATCTGAAAAAAGTGTAAAACCCAGAAAGGCAGGACAGGCCATGGAGAACTGGGAGCCTTGTTATGCTGATGGGCGGGATGTAAATTGCCAACAGACACTCGGGAGAAGTGTATGGTGTTTCCTGAAACATCTAAGAAACAAAGCAACAGAGCCTAGGGCACTTCCACTTATGGTCCTATATCTTAGGGAAATTAAAATCAAAAAGACACAGCCACCCCAAAGTTTGGGACGCGTCTGTTTACAAGAACCTCGTTTACCGTACAAGTTCAACATCGCAGAAAGTGAAAAATGGATAAAGAAGTTGTGGTATTTACTTACAAAGCAATATCACTCAGCAATGAAATCTATGTCATCAGGCCCTTAGCAGCACAATGAGTGGATTCAGGTATGATGATTCTAACTGAAATAAGTCACACAGAAAAAGAAACATCATAAGATATCAGTAATACACGGAATGTAAACTTGGCTACACAGGAACTGAATTACAGAACAGAACAGGGTCTCAAATTTAGAAAACCAACTTATGCTTCCTTAAGGGTAAAGGTGAGTTGGGGTGCTGCATAAAACCAGAGATTGAAATGAGCACAGATAAAGTTCCTTAAGTCAAATATGGAATAGACAAGGGCTACTCCTTGCTCAACGAAATGGACTCAACACCGCATATTAAACGCCTAAGAATGTACCTGACTAGTAAGTATCTTAAAACCTATGGATTGCTATGTCTCCAAAAGAGAATCAAGCATGTGTACAGGGGCATAAACGCAGCAGTGATAGGATTGGAGAGGTTCCGTGAGCAAACGAAGACCCTTTGAAGTCATATTGCATGGTACCCATTCCACGGGTTTCAACTACCCAGGTTTAATGTATTCTTCCTTCAGCTAAAACATGCATGTGGAACCCAGAGTATGATCAACCATGTGAGCGGGAGACGTGTTCAAATATGTCTCAGTTTTCGTACCCTGGTACTTCAGTGCAACATTCCAGACGCTTTACTAACACTCTCCCGACTTGGAGCGTCAGTCCCTTTAACCTCCTGTTTGGCCCAGTTTGCAATTTCTGCGGAAGATGAACAGGAATAGCGAGAACCAATGAGAGACTAGCTGGAGGTGTCTGGACGGGCAAATTTAACTCTCATTTCCCACCAGGAAGAGGAATTAACCAAAGGTTCAGCGTGCCGTGCCGGAACCAGATTAGGGCCTGAAGCCATCCTGCGGTGTTGCGGCCAGGTCACAAGAAAGCAAGTTGAAGAAAGGAGCTCAGGGGCACTGTAATTCACAAACCTGCAGAGTTATAAATGACAGCTATCGTCCAAAAATATACTGAAGTAAGGCTGGCAAGAGGACTTGAAAGGGGGGCAGAATTGCAGGAAACCGATTTCAGGAGGTAGACTCGAACTGCATTGAAAGCATAGGAAAAGAGGCAGAACGTCCACAATGATGCACTTGGCCAAAAAGTGCGTATGCGTTTTTTCCTGAATATATTCAGGAAAAAACGCAAAGGCCCTTTTTGGCCAAACAAGCAAGCTTGCAAAGGAAATCTGCACTACAATGAAGTCTCACTTCCCCCCGGTCAAAAGGGCCATCTGAAAAAAGTATAAAATCCAGAAAGGCAGGACATGCCATGGAGAACTGGGAGCCTTGTTATGCTGATGGGCGGGATGAAAATTGCCAACAGACACTCGGGAGAAGTGTATGGTGTTTCCTGAAACATCTAAAAAACAAAGCAACAGAGCCTAGGACACTTCCACTTATGGTCCTATAGCTTAGGGAAATTAAAATCAAAAAGACACAGCCACCCCAAAGTTTGGGATGCCTCTGTTTACAAGAACCTCGTTTACCGTACAAGTTCAATATCACAGAAAGTGAAAAATGTATAAAGAACTTGTGGTACTTACGTACAATGCAGTATCACTCAGCAATGAAATCTATGTCATCAGGCCCGTAGCAGCATAATGAGTGGATTCAGGTACGATGATTCTAACTGAAATAAGTCACACAGAAAAAGAAACATCATAAGATATCACTAATACACGGAATGTAAACTTGGCTGCACAGGAACTGAATTCCAAAACAGAACAGGGTCTCAAATTTAAAAAACCAACTTATGCTTGCTTAAGGGGAAAGGTGAGTTGGGGTGATGCATAAAACCAGAGATTGAAATGAGCACAGATAAAGTTCCTTAAGCCAAATATGGAATAGACAAGAGCTACTCCTTGCTCAACGAAATGGACCCAACACCCCATATTAAACGCCTAAGAATGTACCTGACTAGTAAGTATCTTAAAACCTATGGATTGCTACGTCTCCAAAAGAGAATCAAGAGTGTGTTCAGGGGCATAAACGCAGCAGTGATAGGATTGGAGAGGTTCGGTGAGCAAATGAAAACCCTTTGAAGTCATATTGCATGGTACCCATTACACGGGTCTCAACTCTCCAGGTTTAAGGTATTCTTCCTTCAGCTAAAACATGCATGTGGAACCCAGAGTATGATCAACTGTGTGAACGGGAGACGTGTTTAAATATGTCTCAGTTTTCCTCCCCTGGTACTCGGGTGCAACATTCCAGACCCTTTACTAACACTCTCCCCACTTGGAGAGTCAGCGCCTTTAACCTCCTGTTTGGCCCAGTTTGCAATTTCTGCGGAAGATGAACAGGAATAGCGAGAACCAATGAGAGACTAGCTGGAGGTGTCTGGACGGGCAAATTTAACTCTCATTTCCCACCAGGATGAGGAAATAACCAAAGGCTCAGCGTGCCGTGCCGGAACCAGATTAGGGCCTGAAGCCATCCTGCGGTGTTGCGGCCAGGTCACAAGAAAGCGAGTTGAAGAATGGAGCTCAGGGGCACTGTAATTCACAAACCTGCAGAGTTATAAATGACAGCTATCGTCCAAAAATATACTGAAGTAAGGCTGCCAAGAGGACTTGAAAGCGGGGCAGAATTGCAGGAAACCGATTTCAGGAGGTAGACTGGAATTGCATTGAAAGCATAAGAAAAGAGGCAGAACGTCCACAATGATGCACTTGGCCAAAAAGGGCGTATGCGTTTTTTCCTGAATATATTCAGGAAAAAACGCATACGCACTTTTTGGCCAACCAAGCAAGCTTGCAAAGGAAATCTGCACTACAATGAAGTCTCACTTCCCCCCGGTCAAAAGGCCCATCTGAAAACAATGTAAAATCCAGAAAGGCAGGACAGGCCATGGAGAACTGGGAGCCTTGTTATGCTGATGGGTGGGATGTAAATTGCGAACAGACACTCGGGAGAAGTGTATGGTGTTTCCTGAAACATCTAAACAACAAAGCAACAGAGCCTAGGGCACTTCCACTTATGGTCCTATAGCTTAGGGAAATTAAAATCAAAAAGACACAGCCACCCCAAAGTTTGGGACGCCTTTGTTTACAAGAACCTCATTTACAGTACAAGTTCAACATCGCAGAAAGTGAAAAATGGATAAAGAAGTTGTGGTATTTACTTACAAAGCAATATCACTCAGCAATGAAATGTATGTCATCAGGCCCTTAGCAGCACAATGAGTGGATTCAGGTATGATGATTCTAACTGAAATAAGTCACACAGAAAAAGAAACATCATAAGATATCACTAATACACGGAATGTAAACTTGGCTACACAGGAACTGAATTACAGAACAGAACAGGGTCTCAAATTTAGAAAACCAACTTATGCTTGCTTAAGGGTAAAGGTGAGTTGGGGTGCTGCATAAAACCAGAGATTGAAATGAGCACAGATAAAGTTCCTTAAGCCAAATATGGAATACACAAGAGCTACTCCTTGCTCAACGAAATGGACTCAACACCCCAAAGTAAACGCCTAAGAATGTACCTGACTAGTAAGTATTTTAAAACCTATGGATTGCTCTGTCTCCATAAGAGAATCTAGCGTGTGTACAGGGGCATAAACGCAGCAGTGATAGGATAGGAGAGGTTCGGTGAGCAAATGAAGACCCTTTGAAGTCATATTGCACGGTACCCATTAAACGGGTCTCAACTCTCCAATTTAAGGTATTCTTCCTTCAGCTAAAACATGCACGTGGAACCTTGAGTATGATCAACCATGTGATCGGCAGATGTGTTCAAATATGTCTCAGTTTTCGTAGCCTGGTACTCGGGTGCAACATTCCAGACGCTTTACTATCACTCTCCCGACTTGGAGAGTCAGTCCCTTTAACCTCCTGTTTGGCCCAGTTTGCAATTTCTGCGGAAGATGAACAGGAATAGCGAGAACCAATGAGAGACTAGCTGGAGGTGTCTGGACAGGCAAATTTAACTCTCATTTCCCACCAGGAAGAGGAATTAACCAAAGGCTCAGCGTGCCGTGCCGGAACCAGATTAGGGCCTGAAGCCATCCTGCGGTGTTGCGGCCAGCTCAAAAGAAAGCGAGTTGAAGAAAGGAGCTCAGGGGCACTGTAATTCACAAACCTGCAGAGTTATAAATGACAGCTATCGTCCAAAAATATACTGAAGTAAGGCTGCCAAGAGGACTTGAAAGCGGGGCAGAATTGCAGGAAACCGATTTCAGGAGGTAGACTGGAATTGCATTGAAAGCATAGGAAAAGAGGCAGAACGTCCACAATGATGCACTTGGCCAAAAAGGGCGTATGCGTTTTTTCCTGAATATATTCAGGAAAAAACGCACACGCCCTTTTTGGCCAACCAAGCAAGCTTGCAAAGGAAATCTGCACTACAATGAAGTCTCACTTCCCCCCGGTCAAAAGGGCCATCTGAAAAAAGTGTAAAATCCAGAAAGGCAGGACAGGCCATGGAGAACTGGGAGCCTTGTTATGCTGATGGGCGGGATGTAAGTTGCCAACAGACACTCGGGAGAAGTGTATGGTGTTTCCTGAAACATCTAAAAAACAAAGCAACAGAGCCTAGGGCACTTCCACTTATGGTCCTATAGCTTAGGGAAATTAAAATCAAAAAGACACAGCCACCCCGAAGTTTGGGACTCCTCTGTTTACAAGATCCTCGTTTACAGTACAAGTTCAATATCACAGAAAGTGAAAAATGGATAAAGAACTTGTGGTACTTACGTACAATGCAGTTTCACTCAGCAATGAAATCTATGTCATCAGGCCCATAGCAGCATATTGAGTGGATTCAGGTACGATGATTCTAACTGAAATAAGTCACACAGAAAAAGAAACATCATAAGATATCACTAATACACGGAATGTAAACTTGGCTACACAGGAACTGAATTCCAAAACAGAACAGGGTCTCAAATTTAGAAAACCAACTTATGCTTTCTTAAGGGGAAAGGTGAGTTGGGGTGCTGCATAAAACCAGAGATTGAAATGAGCACAGATAAAGTTCCTTAAGCCAAATATGGAATAGACAAGAGCTACTCCTTGCTCAACGAAATGGACTCAACACCCCAAATTAAACGCCTAAGAATGTACCTGACTAGTAAGTATCTTAAAACCTATGTACTGCTATGTCTCCATAAGAGAATCAAGCGTGTGTACAGGGGCATAAATGCAGCAGTGATAGGATTGGAGAGGTTCGGTGAGCAAATGAAGACCCTTTGAAGTCATATTGCATGGTACCCATTCCATGGGTCTCAACTCTCCAGGTTTAAGGTATTCTTCCTTCAGCTAAAACATGCATGTGGATCCCAGAGTATGATCAACAGTGTGAACGGGAGACGTGTTCAAATATGTCTCAGTTTTCCTCCCCTGGTACTCGGGTGCAACATTCCAGACACTTTACTAACACTCTCCCCACTTGGAGAGTCAGCGCCTTTAACCTCCTGTTTGGCCCAGTTTGCAATTTCTGCAGAAGATGAACAGTAATAGGGAGAACCAATGAGAGACTAGCTGGAGGTGTCTGGACGGGCAAATTTAACACTCATTTCACACCAGGAAGAGGAAATACCCAAAGGCTCAGCGTGCCTTGCCGGAACCAGATTAGGGCCTGAATCCATCCTGCGGTGTTGCGGCCAGCTCAAAAGAAAGCGAGTTGAAGAAAGGAGCTCAGGGGCACTGTAATTCACAAACCTGCAGAGTTATAAATGACAACTATCGTCCAAAAATATACTGAAGTAAGGCTGCCAAGAGGACTTGAAAGCGGGGCAGAATTGCAGGAAACCGATTTCAGGAGGTAGACTGGAATTGCATTGAAAGCATAGGAAAAGAGGCAGAACGTCCACAATGATGCACTTGGCCAAAAAGTGCGTATGCGTTTTTTCCTGAATATATTCAGGAAAAAACGCATACGCCCTTTTTGTCCAACCAAGCAAGCTTGCAAAGGAAATCTGCAGTACAATGAAGTCTCACTTCCCCACGGTCAAAAGGGCCATCTGAAAAAAGTGTAAAATCCAGAAAGGCAGGACAGGCCATGGTGAACTGGGAGCCTTGTTATGCTGATGGGCGGGATGTAAATTGCCAACAGACACTCGGGAGAAGTGTATGGTGTTTCCTGAAACATCTAAAAAACAAAGCAACAGAGCCTAGGGCACTTCCACTTATGGTCCTATAGCTTAGGGAAATTAAAATCAAAAAGACACAGCCACCCCAAAGATTGGAACGGCTCTGTTTACAAGAACCTCGTTTACAGTACAAGTTCAACATCGCAGAAAGTGAAAAATGGATAAAGAAGTTGTGGTATTTACTTACAAAGCAATATCACTCAGCAATGAAATCTATGTCATCAGGCCCTTAGCAGCACAATGAGTGGATTCAGGTATGATGATTCTAACTGAAATAAGTCACACAGAAAAAGAAACATCATAAGATATCAGTAATACACGGAATGTAAACTTGGCTACACAGGAACTGAATTAGAGAACAGAACAGGGTCTCAAATTTAGAAAACCAACTTATGCTTGCTTAAGGGGAAAGGTGAGTTGGGGTGCTGCATAAAACCAGAGATTGAAATGAGCACAGATAAAGTTCCTTAAGCCAAATATGGAATAGACAAGAGCTACTCCTTGCTCAACGAAATGGACTCAACACCGCATATTAAACGCCTAAGAATGTACCTGACTAGTAAGTATCTTAAAACCTATGGATTGCTATGTTTCCAAAAGAGAATCAAGCATGTGTACAGGGGAATAAACGCAGCAGTGATAGAATTGTAGAGGTTCGGTGACCAAATGAAGACCCTTTAAAGTCATATTGCATGGTACCCATTCCAACGGTCTCAACTCTCCAGGTTTAAGGTATTCCTCCTTCAGCTAAAACATGCATCTGGAACCCAGAGTATGATCAACCGTGTGAACGGGAGACGTGTTCAAATATGTCTCAGTTTTCCTCCCCTGGTACTCGGGTGCAACATTCCAGACGCTTTACTAACACTCTCCCCACTTGGAGAGTCAGCGCCTTTAACCTCCTGTTTGGCCCAGTTTGCAATTTCTGCGGAAGATGAACAGGAATAGGGAGAACCAATGAGAGACTAGCTGGAGGTGTCTGGATGGGCAAATTTAACTCTCATTTCCCACCAGGAAGAGGAAATAACCAAAGGCTCAGCTGCCGTGCCGGAACCAGATTAGGGCCTGAAGCCATCCTGAGGTGTTGCGGCCAGCTCAAAAGAAAGCGAGTTGAAGAAAGGAGCTCAGGGTCACTGTAATTCACAAACCTGCAGAGTTATAAATGACAGCTATCGTCCAAAAATATACTGAAGTAAGGCTGCCAAGAGGACTTGAAAGCGGGCAGAATTGCAGGAAACCGATTTCAGGAGGTAGACTGGAATTGCATTGAAAGCATAGGAAAAGAGGCAGAACGTCCACAATGATGCACTTGGCCAAAAAGGGCGTATGCGTTTTTTCCTGAATATATTCAGGAAAAAACGCATACGCCCTTTTTGGCCAACCAAGCAAGCTTGCAAAGGAAATCTGCACTACAATGAAGTCTCAATTCCCCCCGGTCAAAAGGGCCATCTGAAAAAAGTGTAAAATCCAGAAAGGCAGGACAGGCCATGGAGAACTGGGAGCCTTATTATGCTGATGGGTGGGATGTAAATTGCCAACAGACACTCGGGAGAAGTGTATGGTGTTTCCTGAAACATCTAAAAACGAAAGCAGCAGAGCCTAGGGCATTTCCACTTATGGTCCTATAGCTTAGGGAAATTAAAATCAAAAAGACACAGCCACCCCAAAGATTGGAACGGCTCTGTTTACAAGAACCTCGTTTACAGTACAAGTTCAACATCGCAGAAAGTGAAAAATGGATAAAGAAGTTGTGGTATTTACTTACAAAGCAATATCACTCAGCAATGAAATCTATGTCATCAGGCCCTTAGCAGCACAATGAGTGGATTCAGGTATGATGATTCTAACTGAAATAAGTCACACAGAAAAAGAAACATCATAAGATATCAGTAATACACGGAATGTAAACTTGGCTACACAGGAACTGAATTACAGAACAGAACAGGGTCTCAAATTTAGAAAACCAACTTATGCTTGCTTAAGGGGAAAGGTGAGTTGGGGTGCTGCATAAAACCAGAGATTGAAATGAGCACAGATAAAGTTCCTTAAGCCAAATATGGAATAGACAAGAGCTACTCCTTGCTCAACGAAATGGACTCAACACCGCATATTAAACGCCTAAGAATGTACCTGACTAGTAAGTATCTTAAAACCTATGGATTGCTATGTCTCCGAAAGAGAATCAAGCATGTGTACAGGGGAATAAACGCAGCAGTGATAGGATTGTAGAGGTTCGGTGAGCAAATGAAGACCCTTTAAAGTCATATTGCATGGTACCCATTCCAAGGGTCTCAACTCTCCAGGTTTAAGGTATTCCTCCTTCAGCTAAAACATGCATCTGGAACCCAGAGTATGATCAACCGTGTGAACGGGAGACGTGTTCAAATATGTCTCAGTTTTCCTCCCCTGGTACTCGGGTGCAACATTCCAGACGCTTTACTAACACTCTCCCCACTTGGAGAGTCAGCGCCTTTAACCTCCTGTTTGGCCCAGTTTGCAATTTCTGCGGAAGATGAACAGGAATAGGGAGAACCAATGAGAGACTAGCTGGAGGTGTCTGGACGGGCAAATTTAACTCTCATTTCCCACCAGGAAGAGGAAATAACCAAAGGCTCAGCTGCCGTGCCGGAACCAGATTAGGGCCTGAAGCCATCATGAGGTGTTGCGGCCAGCTCAAAAGAAAGCGAGTTGAAGAAAGGAGCTCAGGGTCACTGTAATTCACAAACCTGCAGAGTTATAAATGACAGCTATCGTCCAAAAATATACTGAAGTAAGGCTGCCAAGAGGACTTGAAAGCGGGCAGAATTGCAGGAAACCGATTTCAGGAGGTAGACTGGAATTGCATTGAAAGCATAGGAAAAGAGGCAGAACGTCCACAATGATGCACTTGGCCAAAAAGGGCGTATGCGTTTTTTCCTGAATATATTCAGGAAAAAACGCATACGCCCTTTTTGGCCAACCAAGCAAGCTTGCAAAGGAAATCTGCACTACAATGAAGTCTCACTTCCCCCCGGTCAAAAGGGCAATCTGAAAAAAGTGTAAAATCCAGAAAGGCAGGACAGGCCATGGAGAACTGGGAGCCTTGTTATGCTGATGGGCGGGATGGAAATTGCCAACAGACACTCGGGAGAAGTGTATGGTGTTTCCTGAAACATCTAAAAAGCAAAGCAACAGAGCCTAGGGCACTTCCACTTATGGTCCTACAGCTTAGGGAAATTAAAATCAAAAAGACTCAGCCACCCCAAAGTTTGGGACGTCTCTGTTTACAAGAACCTCGTTTACCGTACAAGTTCAATATCACAGAAAGTGAAAAATGGATAAAGAACTTTTGGTACTTATGTACAATGCAGTATCACTCAGCAATGAAATCTGTGTCATCAGGCCCTTAGCAGCACAATGAGTGGATTCAGGTATGATGATTCTACCTGAAATAAGTCACACAGAAAAAGAAACATCATAAGATATCAGTAATACACGGAATGTAAACTTGGCTACACAGGAACTGAATTCCAAAACAGGACAGGGTCTCAAATTTAGAAAACCAACTTATGCTTGCTTAAGGGGAAAGGTGAGTTGGGGTGCTGCATAAAACCAGAGATTGAAATGAGCACAGATAAAGTTCCTTAAGCCAAATATGGAATAGACAAGAGCTACTCCTTGCTCAACGAAATGGACTCAACACGCCATATTAAAAGCCTAAGAATGTACCTGACTAGTAAGTATCTTAAAACCTATCGATTGCTATGTCTCCGAAAGAGAATCAAGCATGTGTACAGGGGCATAAACGCAGCAGTGATAGGATTGGAGAGGTTCGGTGAGCAAATGAAGACCCTTTGAAGTCATATTGCATGGTACCCATTCCACGGGTCTCAACTCTCCAGGTTTAAGGTATTCTTCCTTCAGCTAAAACATGCATGTGGAACCCAGAGTATGATCAACCGTGTGAACGGGAGACGTGTTCAAATATGTCTCAGTTTTCGTCCCCGGGTACTTGGGTGCAACATTCCAGACGCTTTACTAACACTGTCCCCACTTGGAGAGTCAGCGTCTTTAACCTCCTGTTTGGCCCAGTTTGCAATTTCTGCGGAAGATGAACAGGAATAGCGAGAACAAATGAGAGACTAGCTGGAGGTGTCTGGACGGGCAAATTTAACTCTCATTTCCCACCAGGAAGAGGAATTAACCAAAGGCTCAGTGTGCCTTTCCAGAACCAGATTAGGGCCTGAAGCCATCCTGCGGTGTTGCGGCCAGGTCACAAGAAAGCGAGTTGAAGAAAGGAGGTGAGGGGCACTGTAATTCACAAACCTGCAGAGTTATAAATGACAGCTATCGTCCAAAAATATACTGAAGTAAGGCTGCCAAGAGGACTTGAAAGCGGGGCAGAATTGCAGGAAACCGATTTCAGGAGGTAGACTGGAATTGCATTGAAAGCATAGGAAAAGAGGCATAACATCCACAATGATGTACTTGGCCAAAAAGTGCGTATGCGTTTTTTCCTGAATATATTCAGGAAAAAACGCATACGCCCTTTTTGGACAACCAAGCAAGCTTGCAAAGGAAATCTGCACTACAATGAAGTCTCACTTCCCGCAGGTCAAAAGGGCCAAATGAAAAAATGTATAATCCAGAAAGGCAGGACAGGCCATGGAGAACTGGGAGCCTTGTTATGCTGATGGGCGGGATGGAAATTGCCAACAGACACTCGGGAGAAGTGTATGGTGTTTCCTGAAACATCTAAAAAACAAAGCAACAGAGCCTAGGGCACTTCCACTTATGGTCCTATAGCTTAGGGAAATTAAAATCAAAAAGACTCAGCCACCCCAAAGTTTGGGACGTCTCTGCTTACAAGAACCTCGTTTACCGTACAAGTTCAATATCACAGGAAGTGAAAAATGGATAAAGAACTTGTGGTACTTACGTACAATGCAGTATCACTCAGCAATGAAATCTATGTCATCAGGCCCTTAGCAGCACAATGAGTGGATTCAGGTATGATGATTCTAACTGAAATAAGTCACACAGAAAAAGAAACATCATAAGATATCAGTAATTCACGGAATGTAAACTTGGCTACACAGGAACTGAATTACAGAACAGAACAGGGTCTCAAATTTAGAAAAACAACTTATGCTTGCTTAAGGGGAAAGGTGAGTTGGGGTGCTGCATAAAACCAGAGATTGAAATGAGCACAGATAAAGTTCCTTAAGCCAAATATGGAATAGACAAGAGCTACTCCTTGCTCAACGAAATGGACTCAACACCCCATATTAAAAGCCTAAGAATGTACCTGACTAGTAAGTATCTTAAAACCTATGGATTGCTATGTCTCCGAAAGAGAATCAAGCATGTGTACACGGGAATAAACACAGCAGTGATAGGATTGGAGAGGTTCGGTGAGCAAATGAAGACCCTTTGAAGTCATATTGCATGGTACCCATTACACGGGTCTCAACTCTCCAGGTTTAAGGTATTCTTCCTTCAGCTAAAACATGCATGTGGAACCCAGAGTATGATCAACCATGTGAACGGGAGACGTGTTCAAATATGTCTCAGTTTTCGTCCCCTGGTACTTGGGTGCAACATTCCAGACGCTTTACTAACACTCTCCCCACTTGGAGAGTCAGCGCCTTTAACCTCCTGTTTGGCCCAGTTTGCAATTTCTGCGGAAGATGAACAGGAATAGCGAGAACCAATGAGAGACTAGCTGGAGGTGTCTGGACGGGCAAATTTAACTCTCATTTCCCACCAGGAAGAGGAAATAACCAAAGGCTCAGCTGCCGTGCCGGAACCAGATTAGGGCCTGAAGCCATCCTGCGGTGTTGCGGCCAGCTCAAAAGAAAGCGAGTTGAAGAAAGGAGCTCAGGGGCACTGTAATTCACAAACCTGCAGAATTATAAATGACAGCTATCGTCCAAAAATATACTGAAGTAAGGCTGCCAAGAGGACTTGAAAGCGGGGCAGAATTGCAGGAAACCGTTTTCAGGAGGTAGACTGGAACTGCATTGAAAGCATAGGAAAAGAGGCAGAACGTCCACAAAGAAGCACTTGGCCAAAAAGGGCGTATGCGTTTTTTCCTGAATATATTCAGGAAAAAACGCATACGCCCTTTTTGGCCAACCAAGCAAGCTTGCAAAGGAAATCTGCACTACAATGAAGTCTCACTTCCCCCCGGTCAATAGGGCCATCTGAAAAAAGTGTAAAATCCAGAAAGGCAGGACAGGCCATGGAGAACTGGGAGCCTTGTTATGCTGATGGGCGGGATGTAAATTGCCAACAGACACTAGGGAGAAGTGTATGGTGTTTCCTGAAACATGTAAAAAACAAAGCAACAGAGCCTAGGGCACTTCCACTTATGGTCCTATAGCTTAGGGAAATTAAAATAAAAAAGACACAGCCACCCCGAAGTTTGGGACGTCTCTGTTTACAAGAACCTCATTTACCATACAAGTTCAATATCACAGAAAGTGAAAAATGGATAAAGAACATGTGGTACTTACGTACAATGCAGTATCACTCAGCAATGAAATCTATGTCATCAGGCCCGTAGCAGCATAATGAGTGGATTCAGGTACGATGATTCTAACTGAAATAAGTCACACAGAAAAAGAAACATCATAAGATATCACTAATACACGGAATGTAAACTTGGCTACACAGGAACTGAATTCCAAAACAGAACAGTGTCTCAAATTTAGAAAACCAACTTATGCTTGCTTAAGGGGAAAGGTGAGTTGGGGTGCTGCATAAAACCAGAGATTGAAATGAGCACAGATAAAGTTCCTTAAGCCAAATATGGAATAGACAAGAGCTACTCCTTGCTCAACGAAATGGACTCAACACCCCATATTAAACGCCTAAGAATGTACCTGACTAGTAAGTATCTTAAAACCTATGGATTGCTATGTCTCCGAAAGAGAATCAAGCGTGTGTACAGGGGCATAAACGCAGCAGTGATAGGATTGGAGAGGTTCGGTGAGCAAATGAAGACCCTTTGAAGTCATATTGCATGGTACCCATTCCACGGGTCTCAACTACCCAGGTTTAACGTATTCTTCCTTCAGCTAAAACATGCATGTGGAACCCAGAGTATGATCAACCGTGTGAATGGGAGACGTGTTCAAATATGTCTCAGTTTTCCTCCCCTGGTAGTCGGGTACAACATTCCAGATGCTTTACTAACACTCTCCCGACTTGGAGAGTCAGCGCCTTTAACCTCCTGTTTGGCCCAGTTTGCAATTTCTGCGGAAGATGAACAGGAATAGGGAGAACCAATGACAGACTAGCTGGAGGTGTCTGGACGGGCAAATTTAACTCTCATTTCCCACCAGGAAGAGGAAATAACCAAAGGCTTAGCGTGCCGTGCCAGAACCAGATTAGGGCCTGAAGCCATCCTGCGGTGTTGCGGCCAGCTCAAAAGAAAGCAAGTTGAAGAAAGGAGCTCAGGGGCACTATAATTCACAAACCTGCAGAGTTATAAATGACAGCTATCATCCAAAAATATACTGAAGTAAGGCTGCCAAGAGGACTTGAAAGCGGGGCAGAATTGCAGGAAACCGATTTCAGGAGGTAGACTGGAATTGCATTGAAAGCATAGTAAAAGAGGCAGAACGTCCACAATGATGCACTCGGCCAAAAAGGGCGTATTTGTTTTTTCCTGAATATATTCAGGAAAAAACGCATACGCCCTTTTTGGCCAACCAAGCAAGCTTGCAAAGGAAATCTGCACTACAATGAAGTCTCAATTCCCCCCGGTCAAAAGGGCCATCTGAAATAAGTGTAAAATCCAGAAAGGCAGGACAGGCCATGGAGAACTGGGAGCCTTGTTATGCTGATGGGCGGGATGTAAATTGCCAACAGACACTCGGGAGAAGTGTATGGTGTTTCCTGAAACATCTAAAAAACAAAGCAACAGAGCCTAGGGCACTTCCACTTATGGTCCTATAGCTTAGGGAAATTAAAATCAAAAAGACACAGCCACCCCAAAGTTTGGGACGCCTCTGTTTACAAGAACCTCGTTTACCGTACAAGTTCAACATCGCAGAAAGTGAAAAATGGATAAAGAAGTTGTGGTATTTACTTACAAAGCAATATCACTCAGCAATGAAATCTATGTCATCAGGCACTTAGCAGCACAATGAGTGGATTCAGGTATGATGATTCTAACTGAAATAAGTCACACAGAAAAAGAAACATCATAAGTTATCACTAATACACGGAATGTAAACTTGGCTACACAGGAACTGAATTCCAAAACAGAACAGGGTCTCAAATTTAGAAAACCAACTTATGCTTGCTTAAGCGGAAAGGTGAGTTGGGGTGCTGCATAAAACCGGAGATTGAAATGAGCACAGATAAAGTTCCTTAAGCCAAATATGGAATAGACAAGAGCTACTCCTTGCTCAACGAAATGGACTCAACACCGCATATTAAACGCCTAAGAATGTACCTGACTAGTAAGTATCTTAAAACCTATGGATTGCTATGTCTCCGAAAGAGAATCAAGCGTGTGTACAGGGGCATAAACGCAGCAGTGATAGGATTGGAGAGGTTCGGTGAGCAAATGAAGACCCTTTGAAGTCATATTGCATGGTACCCATTCCACGGTTTTCAACTGCCCAGGTTTAAGGTATTCTTCCTTCAGCGAAAACATGCATGTGGAACCTAGAGTATGATCAACCATGTGATTGGGAGCCGTGTTCAAATATGTCTCAGTTTTCATACCCTGGTACACGGGTGCAACATTCCAGACGCTTTACTAACACTCTCCCCACTTGGAGAGTCAGCGCCTTTAACCTCCTGTTTGGCCCAGTTACCAATATCTGCGGAAGATGAACAGGAATAGGGAGAACCAATGAGAGACTAGCTGGAGGTGTCTGGACGGGCAAATTTAACTCTCATTTCCCACCAGGAAGAGGAAATAACCAAAGGCTCTGCGTGCCGTGCCGCAACCAGATTAGGGCCTGAAGCCATCCTGCGGTGTTGCGGCCAGCTCAAAAGAAAGCGAGTTGAAGAAAGGAGCTCAGGGGCACTGTAATTCACAAACCTGCAGAGTTATAAATGACAGCTATCGTCCAAAAATATACTGAAGTAAGGCTGCCAAGAGGACTTGAAAGAGGGGCAGAATTGCAGGAAACCGATTTCAGGAGGTAGACTGGAACTGCATTGAAAGCATAGGAAAAGAGGCAGAACGTCCACAATGATGCACTTGGCCAAAAAGGGTGTAAATGTTTTTTCCTGAATATATTCAGGAAAAAACGCATACGCACTTTTTGGCCAACCAAGTAAACTTGCAAAGGAAATCTGCACTACAATGAAGTCTCACTTCCCCCCGGTCAAAAGGGCCATCTGAAAAAAGTGTAAAATCCAGAAAGGCAGGACAGGCCATGGAGAACAGGGAGCCTTGTTATGCTGATGGGCGGGATGTAAATTGCCAGCAGACACTCGGGAGAAGTGTATGGTGTTTCCTGAAACATCTAAAAAACAAAGCAACAGAGCCTAGGGCACTTCCACTTATGGTCCTATAGCTTAGGGAAATTAAAATCAAAAAGACACAGCCACCCCAAAGTTTGGGACGCCTCTGTTTACAAGAAACTCGTTTACCATACAAGTTCAATATCACAGAAAGTGAAAAATGGATAAAGAACTTGTGGTACTTACGTACAATACAGCATCACTCAGCAATGAAATCTATGTCATCAGGCCCGTAGCAGCATAATGAGTGGATTCAGATACGATGATTCTAACTGAAATAAGTCACACAGAATAAGAAACATCATAAGATATCACTAATACACAGAATGTAAACTTGGCAACACAGGAACTGAATTCCAAAACAGAACAGGGTCTCAAATTTAGAAAACCAACTTATGCTTGCTTAAGGGGAAAGGTGAGTTGGGGTGATGCATAAAACCAGAGATTGAAATGAGCACAGATAAAGTTCCTTAAGCCAAATATGGAATAGACAAGAGCTACTCCTTGCTCAAAGAAATGGACTCAACACCCCATATTAAACGCCTAAGAATGTACCTGACTAGTAAGTATCTTAAAACCTATGGATTGCTACGTCTCCAAAAGACAATCAAGCGTGTGTTCAGGGGTATAAACGCAGCAGTGATAGGATTGGAGAGGTTCGGTGAGCAAATGAAGACCCTTTGAAGTCATATTGCATGGTACCCATTACACGGGTCTCAACTCTCCAGGTTTAAGGTATTCTTCCTTCAGCTAAAACATGCATGTGGAACCCAGAGTATGATCAACCATGTGAGCGGGAGATGTGTTCAAATATGTCTCAGTTTTCGTACCCTAGTACTCGGGTGCAACATTCCAGATGCTTTACTAACACTCTCCCGACTTGGAGAGTCAGTCCCTTTAACCTCCTGTTTGGCCCAGTTTGCAATTTCTGGGGAAGATGAACAGGAATAGCGAGAACCAATGAGAGACTAGCTGGAGGTGTCTGGACGGGCAAATTTAACTCTCATTTCCCACGAGGAAGATTAATTAACCAAAGGTTCAGCGTGCCGTGCCGGAACCAGATTAGGGCCTGAAGCCATCCTGTGGTGTTGCGGCCAGGTCACAAGAAAGCAAGTTGAAGAAAGGAGCTCAGGGGCACTGTAATTCAAAAACCTTCAGAGTTATAAATGACAGCTATCGTCCAAAAATATACTGAAGTAAGGCTGGCAAGAGGACTTGAAAGTGGGGCAGAATTGCAGGAAACCGATTTCAGGAGGTAGACTGGAATTGCATTGAAAGCATAGGAAAAGAGGCAGAACGTCCACAATGATGCACTTGGCCAAAAAGGGCGTATGCGTTTTTTCCTGAATATATTCAGGAAAAAAGGCAAACGCCCTTTTTGGCCAACCAAGCAAGCTTGCAAAGGAAATCTGCACTACAATGAAGTCTCACTTCCCCCCGGTCAAAAGGGCCATCTGAAAAAAGTGTAAAATCCAGAAAGGCAGGACAGGCCATGGAGAACTGGGAGCCTTGTTATGCTGATGGGCGGGATGGAAATTGCCAACAGACACTCGGGAGAAGTGTATGGTGTTTCCTGAAACATCTAAAAAACAAAGCAACAGAGACTAGGGCACTTCCACTTATGGTCCTATAGCTTAGGGAAATTAAAATCAAAAAGACACAGCCACCCCAAAGTTTGGGACGCCTCTGTTTACAAGAACCTCGTTTACCGTACAAGTGCAATATCACAGAAAGTGAAAAATGGATAAAGAACTTGTGGTACTTACGTACAATGCAGTATCACTCAGCAATGAAATCTATGTCATCAGGCCCGTAGCAGCATAATGAGTGGATTCAGGTACGATGATTCTAACTGAAATAAGTCACACAGAAAAAGAAACATCATAAGATATCACTAATACACGGAATGTAAACTTGGCTACACAGGAACTGAATTCCGAAACAGAACAGGGTCTCAAATTTAGAAAACCAACTTATGCTTTCTTAAGGGGAAAGGTGAGTTGGGGTGCTGCATAAAACCAGAGATTGAAATGAGCACAGATAAAGTTCCTTAAGCCAAATATGGAATAGACAAGAGCTACTCCTTGCTCAACGAAATGGACTCAACACCCCATATTAAACGCCTAAGAATGTATCTGACTAGTAAGTATCTTAAAACCTATGGTTTGCTACGTCTCCAAAAGAGAATCAAGCATGTGTACAGGGGCATAAACGCAGCAGTGATAGGATTGGAGAGGTTCGGTGAGCAAATGAAGACCCTTTGAAGTCATATTGCATGGTACCCATTCCACGGGTCTCAACTCTCAAGGTTTAAGGTATTCTTCCTTCAGCTAAAACATGCATGTGGAACCCAGAGTATGATCAACCATGTGAACGGGAGACGTGTTCAAATATGTCTCAGTTTTCCTCCCCTGGTACTCGGGTGCAACATTCCAGACGCTTTACTAACACTCTCCCCACTTGGAGAGTCAGCGCCTTTAACCTCCTGTTTGGCCCAGTTTGCAATTTCTGCGGAAGATGAACAGGAATAGGGAGAACCAATGAGAGACTAGCTGGAGGTGTCTGGACAGGCAAATTTAACTCTCATTTCCCACCAGGAAGAAGAAATAACCAAAGGCTCAGGGTGCCGTGCCGGAACCAGATTAGGGCCTGAAGCCATCCTGCGGTGTTGCGGCCAGGTCACAAGAAAGCGAGTTGAAGAAAGGATCTCAGGGGCACTGTAATTCACAAACCTGCAGAGTTATAAATGACAACTATCGTCCAACAATATACTGAAGTAAGGCTGCCAAGAGGACTTGAAAGCGGGGCAGAATTGCAGGAAACCGATTTCAGGAGGTAGACTGGAATTGCATTGAAAGCATAGAAAAAGAGGCAGAACGTCCACAATGATGCACTTGGCCAAAAAGGGCATATGCGTTTTTTCCTGAATATGTTCAGGAAAAAACGCATACGCCCTTTTTGGCCAACCAAGCAAGCTTGCAAAGGAAATCTGCACTACAATGAAGTCTCACTTCCCCCCGGTCAAAAGGGCCATCTGAAATAAGTGTAAAATCCAGAAAGGCAGGACAGGCCATGGAGAACTGGGAGCCTTGTTATGCTGATGGGCGGGATGGAAATTGCCAACAGACACTCAGGAGAAGTGTATGGTGTTTCCTGAAACATCTAAAAAACAAAGCAACAGAGCCTAGGGCACTTCCACTTATGGTCCTATAGCTTAGGGAAATTAAAATCAAAAAGACACAGCCACCCCAAAGTTTGGGACGCCTCTGTTTACAAGAACCTCGTTTACTGTACAAGTGCAATATCACAGAAAGTGAAAAATGGATAAAGAACTTGTGGTACTTACGTACAATGCAGTATCACTCAGCAATGAAATCTATGTCATCAGGCCCGTAGCAGCATAATGAGTGGATTCAGGTATGATGATTCTAACTGAAATAAGTCACACAGAAAAAGAAACATCATAAGATATCACTAATACACGGAATGTAAACTTGGCTACACAGGAACTGAATTACAGAACAGAAGAGTGTCTCAAATTTGGAAAACCAACTTATGCTTGCTTAAGGGTAAAAGTGAGTTGGGGTGCTGCATAAAACCAGAGATTGAAATGAGCACAGATAAAGTTCCTTAAGCCAAATATGGAATAGACAAGAGCTACTCCTTGCTCAACGAAATGGACTCAACACCGCATATTAAACGCCTAAGAATGTACCTGACTAGTAAGTAACTTAAAACCTATGGATTGCTATGTCTCCGAAAGAGAATCAAGCATGTGTACAGGGGCATAAACGCAGCAGTGATAGGATTGGAGAGGTTCGGTGAGCAAATGAAGACCCTTTGAAGTCATATTGCATGGTCCCCATTCCACGGGTTTCAACTACCCAGGTTTAAGGTATTCTTCCTACAGCTAAATCATGCATGTGGAATCCAGAGTATGATCAACCATGTGAACGGGAGACGTGTTCAAATATGTCTCAGTTTTCGTACCCTGGTACTCGGGTGCAACATTCCAGACGCTTTACTAACACTCTCCCGACTTGGAGAGTCAGTCCCTTTAACCTCCTGTTTGGCCCAGTTTGCAATTTCTGCGGAAGATGAACAGGAATAGCGAGAACCAATGAGAGACTAGCTGGAGGTGTCTGGACGGGCAAATTTAACTCTCATTTCCCACCAGGAAGAGGAATTAACCAAAGTTTTAGCGTGCCGTGCCAGAACCAGATTAGGGCCTGAAGCCATCCTGCGGTGTTGCGGCCAGCTCAAAAGAAAGTGAGTTGAAGAAAGGAGCTCAGGGGCACTGTAATTCACAAACCTGCAGAGTTATAAATGACAGCTATCGTCCAAAAATATACTGAAGTAAGGCTGCCAAGAGGACTTGAAAGCGGGGCAGAATTGCAGGAAACCGATTTCAGGAGGTAGACTGGAATTGCACTGAAAGCATAGGAAAAGAGGCAGAACGTCCACAATGATGCACTTGGCCAAAAAGTGCGTATGCGTTTTTTCCTGAATATATTCAGGAAAAAACGCAAACGCCCTTTTTGGCCAACCAAGCAAGCTTGCAAAGGAAATCTGCACTACAATGAAGTCTCACTTCCCCCCGGTCAAAAGGGCCATCTGAAAAAAGTGTAAAATCCAGAAAGGCAGGACAGGCCATGGAGAACTGGGAGCCTTGTTATGCTGATGGGCGGGATGAAAATTGCCAACAGACACTCCGGAGAAGTGCATGGTGTTTCCTGAAACATCTAAAAAACAAAGCAACAGAGCCTAGGGCACTTCCACTTATGGTCCTATAGCTTAGGGAAATTAAAATCAAAAAGACACAGCCACCCCAAAGTTTGGGACGCCTCTGTTTACAAGAACCTCGTTTACCGTACAAGTTCAATATCACAGAAAGTGAAAAATGGATAAAGAACTTGTGGTACTTACGTACAATGCAGTATCACTCAGCAATGAAATCTATGTCATCAGGCCCGTAGCAGCATAATGAGTGGATTCAGGTACGATGATTCTAACTGAAATAAGTCACACAGAAAAAGAAACATCATAAGATATCACTAATACACAGAATGTAAACTTGGCTGCACAGGAACTGAATTCCAAAACAGAACAGGGTCTCAAATTTAGAAAACCAACTTATGCTTGCTTAAGGGGAAAGGTGAGTTGGGGTGATGCATAAAACCAGAGATTGAAATGAGCACAGATAAAGTTCCTTAAGCCAAATATGGAATAGACAAGAGCTACTCCTTGCTCAACGAAATGGACTCAACACCCCATATTAAACGCCTAAGAATGTACCTGACTAGTAAGTATCTTAAAACCTATGGATTGCTACGTCTCCAAAAGAGAATCAAGCGTGTGTTCAGGGGCATAAACGCAGCAGTGATAGGATTGGAGAGGTTCAGTGAGCAAATGAAGACCTTTTGAAGTCATATTTCATACCCATTCCACGGGTCTCAACTCTCCAGGTTTAAGGTATTCTACCTTCAGCTAAAACATGCATGTGGAACCCAGAGTATGATCAACTGTGTGATCAGGAGACGTGTTCAGATATGTCTCAGTTTTCGTCCCCTGGTACTTCAGTGCAACATTCCAGACGCTTTACTAACACTCTCCCCACTTGGAGAGTCAGTGCCTTTAACCTCCTGTTTGGCCCAGTTTGCAATTTCTGCGGAAGATGAACAGGAATAGGGAGAACCAATGAGAGACTAGCTGGAGGTGTCTGGACGGGCAAATTTAACTCTCATTTCCCACCAGGAAGAGGAATTAACCAAAGGTTCAGCGTGCTGTGCCGGAACAAGATTAGGGCCTGAAGCCATCCTGCGGTGTTGCGGTCAGCTCACAAGAAAGCGAGTTGAAGAAAGGAGCTCAGGGGCACTGTAATTCACAAACCTGCAGAGTTATAAATGACAGCTATCGTCCAAAAATATACTGAAGTAAGGCTGCCAAGAGGACTTGAAAGCGGGGCAGAATTGCAGGAAACCGATTTCAGGAGGTAGACTGGAATTGCAATGAAAGCATAGGAAAAGAGGCAGAACGTCCACAATGATGCACTTGGCCAAAAAGGGCGTATGCGTTTTTTCCTGAATATATTCAGGAAAAAACGCATACGCCCTTTTTGGCCAACCAAGCAAGCTTGCAAAGGAAATCTGCACTACAATGAAGTCTCACTTCCCCCCGGTCAAAAGGGCCATCTTAAAAAAGTGTAAAATCCAGAAAGGCAGGACAGGCCATGGAGAACTGGGAGCCTTGTTATGCTGATGGGCGGGATGTAAATTGCCAACAGACACTCGGGAGAAGTGTATGGTGTTTCCTGAAACATCTAAAAAACAAAGCAACAGAGCCTAGGGCACTTCCACTTATGGTCCTATAGCTTAGGGAAATTAAAATCAAAAAGACACAGCCACCCCAAAGTTTGGGACGCCTCTGTTTACAAGAACCTCGTTTACCGTACAAGTGCAATATCACAGAAAGTGAAAAATGGATAAAGAACTTGTGGTACTTACGTACAATGCAGTATCACTCAGCAATGAAATCTATGTCATCAGGCCCGTAGCAGCATAATGAGTGGATTCAGGTACGATGATTCTAACTGAAATAAGTCACACAGAAAAAGAAACATCATAAGATATCACTAATACACGGAATGTAAACTTGGCTACACAGGAACTGAATTCCAAAACAGAACAGGGTCTCAAATTTAGAAAACCAACTTATGCTTGCTTAAGGGGAAAGGTGAGTTGGGGTGCTGCATAAAACCAGAGATTGAAATGAGCACAGATAAATTTCCTTAAGCCAAATATGGAATAGACAAGAGCTACTCCTTGCTCAACGAAATGGACTCAACACCCCATATTAAACGCCTAAGAAGGTACCTGACTAGTAAGTATCTTAAAACCTATGTATTGCTATGTCTCCAAAAGAGAATCAAGCGTGTGTACAGGGGCATAAACGCAGCAGTGATAGGATTGGAGAGGTTCGGTGAGCAAATGAAGACCCTTTGAAGTCATATTGCACGGTACCAATTACACGGGTCTCAACTCTCCAATTTAAGGTATTCTTTCTTCAGCTAAAACATGCATGTGGAACCCAGAGTATGACCAACCATGTGAGCGGGAGACGTGTTCAAATATATCTCAGTTTTCGTACACTGGTACTCGGGTGCAACATTCCAGACGCTTTACTAACACTCTCCCGACTTGGAGAGTCAGTCCCTTTAACCTCCTGTTTGGCCCAGTTTGCAATTTCTGCGGAAGATGAACAGGAATAGGGAGAACCAATGAGAGACTAGCTGGAGGTGTCTGGACGGGCAAATTTAACTCTCATTTCCCACCAGGAAGAGGAATTAACCAAAGGCTCAGCGTGCCCTGCCGGAACCAGATTATGACCTGAAGCCATCCTGCGGTGTTGCGGCCAGCTCAAAAGAAAGCGAGTTGAAGAAAGGAGCTCAGGGGCACTGTAATTCACAAACCTGCACAGTTATAAATGACAGCTATCGTCCAAAAATATACTGAAGTAAGGCTGGCAAGAGGACTTGAAAGCGGGGCAGAATTGCAGGAAACCGATTTCAGGAGGTAGACTCGAATTGCATTGAAAGCATAGGAAAAGAGGCAGAACGTCCACAATGATGCACTTGGCCAAAAAGGGCGTATGCGTTTTTTCCTGAATATATTCAGGAAAAAACGCAAACGCCCTTTTTGGTCAACCAAGCAAGCTTGCAAAGGAAATCTGCACTACAATGAAGTCTCACTTCCCCCCGGTCAAAAGGGCCATCTGAAAAAAGTATAAAATCCAGGAAGGCAGGACAGGCCATGGAGAACTGGGAGCCTTGTTATGCTGATGGGCGGGATGAAAATTGCCAACAGACACTCGGGAGAAGTGTATGGTGTTTCCTGAAACATCTAAAAAACAAAGCAACAGAGCCTAGGGCACTTCCACTTATGGTCCTATAGCTTAGGGAAATTAAAATCAAAAAGACACAGCCACCCCAAAGTTTGGGACGCCTCTGTTTACAAGAACCTCGTTTACCGTACAAGTGCAATATCACAGAAAGTGAAAAATGGATAAAGAACTTGTGGTACTTACGTACAATGCAGTATCACTCAGCAATGAAATCTATGTCATCAGGCCCGTAGCAGCATAATGAGTGGATTCAGGTACGATGATTCTAACTGAAATAAGTCACACAGAAAAAGAAACATCATAAGATATCACTAATACACGGAATGTAAACTTGGCTACACAGGAACTGAATTCCAAAACAGAACAGGGTCTCAAATTTAGAAAACCAACTTATGCTTGCTTAAGGGGAAAGGTGAGTTGGGGTGCTGCATAAAACCAGAGATTGAAATGAGCACAGATAAATTTCCTTAAGCCAAATATGGAATAGACAAGAGCTACTCCTTGCTCAACGAAATGGACTCAACACCCCATATTAAACGCCTAAGAAGGTACCTGACTAGTAAGTATCTTAAAACCTATGGATTGCTATGTCTCCAAAGGAGAATCAAGCGTGTGTACAGGGGCATAAACGCAGCAGTGATAGGATTGGAGAGGTTCGGTGAGCAAATGAAGACCCTTTGAAGTCATATTGCACGGTACCCATTACACGGGTCTCAACTCTCCAATTTAAGGTATTCTTTCTTCAGCTAAAACATGCATGTGGAACCCAGAGTATGATCAACCATGTGAGCGGGAGACGTGTTCAAATATATCTCAGTTTTCGTACACTGGTACTCGGGTGCAACATTCCAGACGCTTTACTAACACTCTCCCGACTTGGAGAGTCAGTCCCTTTAACCTCCTGTTTGGCCCAGTTTGCAATTTCTGCGGAAGATGAACAGGAATAGGGAGAACCAATGAGAGACTAGCTGGAGGTGTCTGGACGGGCAAATTTAACTCTCATTTCCCACCAGGAAGAGGCATTAACCAAAGGCTCAGCGTGCCGTGCCGGAAACAGATTATGGCCTGAAGCCATCCTGCGGTGTTGCGGCCAGCTCAAAAGAAAGCGAGTTGAAGAAAGGAGCTCAGGGGCACTGTAATTCACAAACCTGCACAGTTATAAATGACAGCTATCGTCCAAAAATATACTGAAGTAAGGCTGGCAAGAGGACTTGAAAGCGGGGCAGAATTGCAGGAAACCGATTTCAGGAGGTAGACTCGAATTGCATTGAAAGCATAGGAAAAGAGGCAGAACGTCCACAATGATGCACTTGGCCAAAAAGGGCGTATGCGTTTTTTCCTGAATATATTCAGGAAAAAACGCAAACGCCCTTTTTGGTCAACCAAGCAAGCTTGCAAAGGAAATCTGCACTACAATGAAGTCTCACTTCCCCCCGGTCAAAAGGGCCATCTGAAAAAAGTATAAAATCCAGGAAGGCAGGACAGGCCATGGAGAACTGGGAGCCTTGTTATGCTGATGGGCGGGATGAAAATTGCCAACAGACACTCGGGAGAAGTGTATGGTGTTTCCTGAAACATCTAAAAAACAAAGCAACAGAGCCTAGGGCACTTCCACTTATGGTCCTATAGCTTAGGGAAATTAAAATCAAAAAGACACAGCCACCCCAAAGTTTGGGACGCCTCTGTTTACAAGAACCTCGTTTACCGTACAAGTTCAATATGACAGAAAGTGAAAAATGTATAAAGAACTTGTGGTACATACATACAATGCAGTATCACTCAGCAATGAAATCTATGTCATCAGGCCCGTAGCAGCATAATGAGTGGATTCAGGTACGATGATTCTAACTGAAATAAGTCACACAGAAAAAGAAACATCATAAGATATCACTAATACACGGAATGTAAACTTGGCTGCACAGGAACTGAATTCCAAAACACAACAGGGTCTCAAATTTAGAAAACCAACTTATACTTGCTTAAGGGGAAAGGTGAGTTGGGGTGATGCATAAAACCAGAGATTGAAATGAGCACAGATAAAGTTCCTTAAGCCAAATATGGAATAGACAAGAGCTACTCCTTGCTCAACGAAATGGACTCAACACCGCATATTAAACGCGTAAGAATGTACCTGACTAGTAAGTATCTTAAAACCTATGGATTGCTATGTCTCCGAAAGAGAATCAAGCATGTGTACAGGGGCATAAATGCAGCAGTGATAGGATTGGAGAGGTTCGGTGAGCAGATGAAGACCCTTTGAAGTCATATTGCATGGTACCCATTCCACGGGTTTCAACTACCCAGGTTTAAGGTATTCTTCCTACAGCTAAAACATGCATGTGGAACCCAGAGTATGATCAACCGTGTGAACGGGAGATGTGTTCAAATATGTCTCAGTTTTCGTACCCTGGTACTCGGATGCAACATTCCAGACGCTTTACTAACACTCTCCTGACTTGGAGAGTCAGTCCCTTTAACCTCCTGTTTGGCCCTGTTTGCAATTTCTGCGGAAGATGAACAGGAATAGCGAGAACCAATGAGAGACTAGCTGGAGGTGTCTGGACGGGCAAATTTAACTCTCATTTCCCACCAGGAAGAAGAATTAACCAAAGGCTCAGCGTGCCGTGCCGGAACCAGATTAGGGTCTGAAGCCATCCTGCGGTGTTGCGGCCAGGTCACAAGAAAGCGAGTTGAAGAAAGGAGCTCAGGGGCACTGTAATTCACAAACCTGCAGAGTTATAAATGACAGCTATCGTCCAAAAATATACTGAAGTAAGGCTGCCAAGAGGACTTGAATGCGGGGCAGAATTGCAGGAAACCGATTTCAGGAGGTAGACTGGAATTGCATTGAAAGCATAGGAAAAGAGGCAGAACGTCCACAATGATGCACTTGGCCAAAAAGGGCGTATGCGTTTTTTCCTGAATATATTCAGGAAAAAACGCATACGCCCTTTTTGGCCAACCAAGCAAGCTTGCAAAGGAAATCTGCACTACAATGAAGTCTCACTTCCCCCCGGTCAAAAGGGCCATCTGAAAAAAGTGTAAAATCCAGAAAGGCAGGACAGGCCATGGAGAACTGGGAGCCCTGTTATGCTGATGGGCGGGATGTAAATTGCCAACAGACACTCGGGAGAAGTGTATGGTGTTTCCTGAAACATCTAAAAAACAAAGCAACAGAGCCTAGGGCACTTCCACTTATGGTCCTATAGCTTAGGGAAATTAAAATCAAAAAGACACAGCCACCCCAAAGTTTGGGACGCCTCTGTTTACAAGAACCTCGTTTACCGTACAAGTGCAATATCACAGAAAGTGAAAAATGGATAAAGAACTTGTGGTACTTACGTACAATGCAGTATCACTCAGCAATGAAATCTATGTCATCAGGCCCGTAGCAGCATAATGAGTGGATTCAGGTACGATGATTCTAACTGAAATAAGTCACACAGAAAAAGAAACATCATAAGATATCACTAATACACGGAATGTAAACTTGGCTACACAGGAACTGAATTCCAAAACAGAACAGGGTCTCAAATTTAGAAAACCAACTTATGCTTGCTTAAGGGGAAAGGTGAGTTGGGGTGCTGCATAAAACCAGAGATTGAAATGAGCACAGATAAAGTTCCTTAAGCCAAATATGGAATAGACAAGAGCTACTCCTTGCTCAACGAAATGGACTCAACACCCCATATTAAACGCCTAAGAAGGTACCTGACTAGTAAGTATCTTAAAACCTATGGATTGCTATGTCTCCAAAAGAGAATCAAGCGTGTGTACAGGGGCATAAACGCAGCAGTGATAGGATTGGAGAGGTTCGGTGAGCAAATGAAGACCCTTTGAAGTCATATTGCACGGTACCCATTACACGGGTCTCAACTCTCCAATTTAAGGTATTCTTTCTTCAGCTAAAACATGCATGTGGAACCCAGAGTATGATCAACCATGTGAGCGGGAGCCGTGTTCAAATATATCTCAGTTTTCATACCCTGGTACTCGGGTGCAACATTCCAGACGCTTTACTAACACTCTCCCGACTTGGAGAGTCAGTCCCTTTAACCTCCTGTTTGGCCCAGTTTGCAATTTCTGCGGAAGATGAACAGGAATAGGGAGAACCAATGAGAGACTAGCTGGAGGTGTCTGGACGGGCAAATTTAACTCTCATTTCCCACCAGGAAGAGGAAATAACCAAAGGCTCAGCGTGCCGTGCCGGAACCAGATTAGGGCCTGAAGCCATCCTGCGCTGTTGCGGCCAGCTCAAAAGAAAGCGAGTTGAAGAAAGGAGCTCAGGGGCACTGTAATTCACAAACCTGCACAGTTATAAATGACAGCTATCGTCCAAAAATATACTGAAGTAAGGCTGGCAAGAGGACTTGAAAGCGGGGCAGAATTGCAGGAAACCGATTTCAGGAGGTAGACTCGAATTGCATTGAAAGCATAGGAAAAGAGGCAGAACGTCCACAATGATGCACTTGGCCAAAAAGTGCGTATGCGTTTTTTCCTGAATATATTCAGGAAAAAACGCAAACGCCCTTTTTGGCCAACCAAGCAAGCTTGCAAAGGAAATCTGCACTACAATGAAGTCTCACTTCCCCCCGGTCAAAAGGGCCATCTGAAAAAAGTGTAAAATCCAGAAAGGCAGGACAGGCCATGGAGAACTGGGAGCCTTGTTATGCTGATGGGCGGGATGTAAATTGCCAACAGACACTCGGGAGAAGTGTATGGTGTTTCCTGAAACATCTAAAAAACAAAGCAACAGAGCCTAGCGTACTTCCACTTATGGTCCTATAGCTTAGGGAAATTAAAATCAAAAAGACACAGCCACCCCAAAGTTTGGGACGCCTCTGTTTACAAGAACCTCGTTTACCGTACAAGTTCAATATCACAGAAAGTGAAAAATGGATAAAGAACTTGTGGTACTTACGTACAATGCAGTATCACTCAGCAATGAAATCTATGTCATCAGGCCCGTAGCAGCACAATGAGTGGATTCAGGTACGATGATTCTAACTGAAATAAGTCACACAGGAAAAGAAATATCATAAGATATCACTAATACACGGAATGTAAACTTGGCTGCACAGGAACTGAATTCCAAAACAGAACAGGGTTTCAAATTTAGAAAACCAACTTATGCTTGCTTAAGGGGAAAGGTGAGTTGGGGTGCTGCATAAAACCAGAGATTGAAATGAGCACAGATAAAGTTCCTTAAGCCAAATATGGAATAGACAAGAGCTACTCCTTGCTCAACGAAATGGACTCAACACCCCATATTAAACGCCTAAGAATGTACCTGACTAGTAAGTATCTTAAAACCTATGGATTGCTATGTCTCCGAAAGAGAATCAAGCATGTGTACAGAGGCATAAATGCAGCAGTGATAGGATTGGAGAGGTTCGGTGAGCAGATGAAGACCCTTTGAAGTCATATTGCATGGTACCCATTCCACAGGTTTCAACTACCCAGGTTTAAGGTATTCTTCCTACAGCTAAAACATGCATGTGGAACCCAGAGTATGATCAACCGTGTGAACGGGAGACGTGTTCAAATATGTCTCAGTTTTCGTACCCTGGTACTCGGGTGCAACATTCCAGACGCTTTACTATCACTCTCCCCACTTGGAGAGTCAGCGCCTTTAACCTCCTGTTTGGCCCAGTTTGCAAATTCTGCGGAAGATGAACAGGAATAGCGAGAACCAATGAGAGACTAGCTGGAGGTGTCTGGACGGGCAAATTTAACTCTCATTTCCCACCAGGAAGAGAAAATACCCAAAGGCTCAGCGTGCCGTCCCGGAACCAGATTAGGGCCTGAATCCATCCTGCGGTGTTGCGGCCAGCTCAAAAGAAAGCGAGTTGAAGAAAGGAGCTCAGGGGCACTGTAATTCACAAACCTGCAGAGTTATAAATGACAACTATCGTCCAAAAATATACTGAAGAAAGGCTGCCAAGAGGACTTGAAAGCGGGGCAGAATTGCAGGAAACCGATTTCAGGAGGTAGACTGGAATTGCATTGAAAGCATAGGAAAAGAGGCAGAACGTCCACAATGATGCACTTGGCCAAAAAGGGCGTATGCATTTTTTCCTGAATATATTCAGGAAAAAACGCATACGCCCTTTTTGTCCAACCAAGCAAGCTTGCAAAGGAAATCTGCACTACAATGAAGTCTCACTTTCCCCCGGTCAAAAGGGCCATCTGAAAAAAGTGTAAAATCCAGAAAGGCAGGACAGGCCATGGAGAACTGGGAGCCTTGTTATGCTGATGGGCGGGATGTAAATTGCCAACAGACACTCGGGAGAAGTGTATGGTGTTTCCTGAAACATCTAAAAAACCAAGCAACAGAGCCTAGGGCACTTCCACTTATGGTCCTATAGCTTAGGGAAATTAAAATCAAAAAGACACAGCCACCCCAAAGTTTGGGACGCCTCTGTTTACAAGAACCTCGTTTACCGTACAAGTTCAATATCACAGAAAGTGAAAAATGGATAAAGAACTTGTGGTACTTACGTACAATGCAGTATCACTCAGCAATGAAATCTATGTCATCAGGCCCGTAGCAGCATAATTAGTGGATTCAGGTACGATGATTCTAACTGAAATAAGTCACACAGAAATAGAAACATCATAAGATATCACTAATACACGGAATGTAAACTTGGCTACACAGGAACTGAATTCCAAAACAGAACAGGGTCTCAAATTTAGAAAACCAACTTATGCTTGCTTAAGGGGAAATGTGAGTTGGGGTGCTGCATAAAACCAGAGATTGAAATGAGCACAGATAAAGTTCCTTAAGCCAAATATGGAATAGACAAGAGCTACTCCTTGCTCAACGAAATGGACTCAACACCCCAAATTAAACGCCTAAGAATGTACCTGACTAGTAAGTATCTTAAAACCTATGTACTGCTACGTCTCCATTAGAGAATCAAGCGTGTGTACAGGGGCATAAATGCAGCAGTGATAGGATTGGAGAGGTTCGGTGAGCAAATGAAGACCCTTTGAAGTCATATTGCATGGTACCCATTCCACGGGTCTCAACTCTCCAGGTTTAAGGTATTCTTCCTTCAGCTAAAACATGCGTGTGGAACCTAGAGTATGATCAACCGTGTGAACGGGAGACGTGTTCAAATATGTCTCAGTTTTCCTCCCCTGGTACTCGGGTGCAACATTCCAGACACTTTACTAACACTCTCCCCACTTGGAGAGTCAGCGCCTTTAACCTCCTGTTTGGCCCAGTTTGCAATTTCTGCGGAAGATGAACAGGAATAGGGAAAACCAATGAGAGACTAGCTGGAGGAGTCTGGACGGGCAAATTTAACTCTCATTTCCCACCAGGAAGAGGAAATAACCAAAGGCTCAGCGTGCCGTGCCGGAACCAGATTAGGGCCTGAAGCCATCCTGCGGTGTTGCGGCCAGCTCAAAAGAAAGCGAGTTGAAGAAAGGAGCTCAGGGGCACTGTAATTCACAAACCTGCAGAGTTATAAATGACAGCTATCGTCCAAAAATATACTGAAGTAAGGCTGCCAAGAGGACTTGAAAGCGGGGCAGAATTGCAGGAAACCGATTTCAGGAGGTAGACTGGAATTGCATTGAAAGCATAGGAAAAGAGGCAGAACGTCCACAATGATGCACTTGGCCAAAAAGGGCGTATGCGTTTTTTCCTGAATATATTCAGGAAAAAACGCATACGCCCTTTTTGGCCAACCAAGCAAGCTTGCAAAGGAAATCTGCACTACAATGAAGTCTCACTTCCCCCCGGTCAAAAGGGCCATCTGAATAAAGTGTAAAATCCAGAAAGGCAGGACAGGCCATGGAGAACTGGGAGCCTTGTTATGCTGATGGGCGGGATGTAAATTGCCAACAGACACTCGGGAGAAGTGTATGGTGTTTCCTGAAACATCTAAAAAACAAAGCAACAAAGCCTAGGGCACTTCCACTTATGGTCCTATAGCTTAGGGAAATTAAAATCAAAAAGACACAGCCACCCCGAAATTTGGAACGGCTCTGTTTAGAAGAACCTCGTTTATAGTACAAGTTCAACATCGCAGAAAGTGAAAAATGGATAAAGAAGTTGTGGTATTTACTTACAAAGCAATATCACTCAGCAATGAAATCTATGTCATCAGGCCCTTAGCAGCACAATGAGTGGATTCAGGTATGATGATTCTAACTGAAATAAGTCACACAGAAAAAGAAACATCATAAGATATCAGTAATACACGGAATGTAAACTTGGCCACACAGGAACTGAATTACAGAACAGAACAGGGTCTCAAATTTAGAAAACCAACTTATGCTTGTTTAGGGGAAAGGTGAGTTGGGGTGCTGCATAAAACCAGAGATTGAAATGAGCACAGATAAAGTTCCTTAAGCCAAATATGGAATAGACAAGAGCTACTCCTTGCTCAATGAAATGGACTCAACACCGCATATTAAACGCCTAAGAATGTACCTGACTAGTAAGTATCTTAAAACCTATGGATTGCTATGTCTCCAAAAGAGAATCAAGCATGTGTACAGGGGCATAAACGCAGCAGTGATAGGATTGGAGAGGTTCGGTGAGCAAATGAAGACCCTTTGAAGTCATATTGCATGGTACCCATTCCACGGGTTTCAACTACCCAGGTTTAAGGTATTCTTCCTTCAGCTAAAACATGCATGTGGGACCCAGAGTATGATCAACGGTGTGAACGGGAGACGTGTTCAAATATGTCTCAGTTTTCCTCCCCTGGTACTCGGGTGCAACTTTCCAGACACTTTACTAACACTCTCCCCACTTGGAGAGTAAGTCCCTTTAACCTCCTGTTTGGCCCAGTTTGCAATTTCTGCGGAAGATGAACAGGAATAGCGAGAACCAATGAGAGACTAGCTGGAGGTGTCTGGACGGGCAAATTTAACTCTCATTTCCCACCAGGAAGTGGAAATAACCAAAGGCTCAGCGTGCCGTGCCGGAACCAGATTAGGGCCTGAAGCCATCCTGCGGTGTTGCGTCCAGCTCACAAGAAAGCGAGTTGAAGAAAGGAGCTCAGGGGCACTGTAATTCACAAACCTGCAGAGTTATAAATGACAGCTATCGTCCAAAAATATACTGAAGTTGGGCTGCCAAGAGGACTTGAAAGCGGGGCAGAATTGCAGGAAACCGATTTCAGGAGGTAGACTGGAATTGCATTGAAAGCATAGGAAAAGAGGCAGAACGTCCACAATGATGCACTTGGCCAAAAAGGGCGTATGCGTTTTTTCCTGAATATATTCAGGAAAAAACGCATACGCCCTTTTTGGCCAACCAAGCAAGCTTGCAAAGGAAATCTGCACTACAATGAAGTCTCACTTCTCCACGGTCAAAAGGGCCATCTGAAAAAAGTGTAAAATCCAGAAAGGCAGGACAGGCCATGGAGAACTGGGAGCCTTGTTATGCTGATGGGCGGGATGTAAATTGCCAACACACACTCGGGAGAAGTGTATGGTGTTTCCTGAAACATCTAAAAAACAAAGCAACAGAGGCTAGGGCACTTCCACTTATGGTCCTATAGCTTAGGGAAATTAAAATCAAAAAGACACAGCCACCCCGAAGTTTGGAACGGCTCTGTTTAGAAGAACCTCGTTTACAGTACAAGTTCAACATCGCAGAAAGTGAAAAATGGATAAAGAAGTTGTGGTATTTACTTACAAAGCAATATCACTCAGCAATGAAATCTATGTCATCAGGCCCTTAGCAGCACAATGAGTGGATTCAAGTACGGTGATTCTAACTGAAATAAGTCACACAGAAAAAGAAACATCATAAGATATCACTAATACACGGAATGTAAACTTGGCTACACAGGAACTGAATTACAGAACAGAACAGGGTCTCAAATTTAGAAAACCAACTTATGCTTGCTTAAGGGTAAAGGTGAGTTGGGGTGCTGCATAAAACCAGAGATTGAAATGAGCACAGATAAAGTTCCTTAAGCCAAATATGGAATAGACAAGAACTACTCCTTGCTCAACGAAATGGACTCAACACCGCATATTAAACGCCTAAGAATGTACCTGACTAGTAAGTATCTTAAAACCTATGGATTGCTATGTCTCCGAAAGAGAATCAAGCATGTGTACAGGGGAATAAACGCAGCAGTGATAGGATTGTAGAGGTTCGGTGACCAAATGAAGACCCTTTAAAGTCATATTGCATGGTACCCATTCCAAGGGTCTCAACTCTCCAGGTTTAAGGTATTCCTCCTTCAGCTAAAACATGCATCTGGAACCCAGAGTATGATCAACCGTGTGAACGGGAGACGTGTTCAAATATGTCTCAGTTTTCCTCCCCTGGTACTCGGGTGCAACATTCCAGACGCTTTACTAACACTCTCCCCACTTGGAGAGTCAGCGCCTTTAACCTCCTGTTTGGCCCAGTTTGCAATTTCTGCGGAAGATGAACAGGAATAGGGAGAACCAATGAGAGACTAGCTGGAGGTGTCTGGACGGGCAAATTTAACTCTCATTTCCCACCAGGAAGAGGAAATAACCAAAGGCTCAGCTGCCGTGCCGGAACCAGATTAGGGCCTGAAGCCATCCTGAGGTGTTGCGGCCAGCTCAAAAGAAAGCGAGTTGAAGAAAGGAGCTCAGGGGCACTGTAATTCACAAACCTGCAGAGTTATAAATGACAGCTATCGTCCAAAAATATACTGAAGTAAGGCTGCCAAGAGGACTTGAAAGCGGGCAGAATTGCAGGAAACCGATTTCAGGAGGTAGACTGGAATTGAATTGAAAGCATAGGAAAAGAGGCAGAACGTCCACAATGATGCACTTGGCCAAAAAGGGCGTATGCGTTTTTTCCTGAATATATTCAGGAAAAAACGCATACGCCCTTTTTGGCCAACCAAGCAAGCTTGCAAAGGAAATCTGCACTACAATGAAGTCTCACTTCCCCCCGGTCAAAAGGGCCATCTGAAAAAAGTGTAAAATCCAGAAAGGCAGGACAGGCCATGGAGAACTGGGAGCCTTGTTATGCTGATGGGCGGGATGGAAATTGCCAACAGACACTCGGGAGAAGTGTATGGTGTTTCCTGAAACATCTAAAAACCAAAGCAACAGAGCCTAGGGCACTTCCACTTATGGTCCTATAGCTTAGGGAAATTAAAATCAAAAAGACACAGCCACCCCAAAGTTTGGGACGCCTCTGTTTACAAGATCCTCGTTTACCGTACAATTTCAATATCACAGAAAGTGAAAAATGGATAAAGAACTTGTGGTACTTACGTACAATGCAGTATCACTCAGCAATGAAATCTATGTCATCAGGCCCGTAGCAGCATAATGAGTGGATTCAGGTACGATGATTCTAACTGAAATAAGTCACACAGAAAAAGAAACATCATAAGATATCACTAATAAACGGAATGTAAACTTGGCTACACAGGAACTGAATTCCAAAACAGAACAGGGTCTCAAATTTAGAAAACCAACTTATGCTTTCTTAAGGGGAAAGGTGAGTTGGGGTGCTGCATAAAACCAGAGATTGAAATGAGCACAGATAAAGTTCCTTAAGCCAAATATTGAATAGACAAGAGCTACTCCTTGCTCAATGAAATGGACTCAACACCCCAAATTAAACGCCTAATAATGTACCTGACTAGTAAGTATCTTAAAACCTATATACTGCTATGTCTCCATAAGAGAATCAAGCGTGTGTACAGGGGCATAAATGCAGCAGTGATAGGATTGGAGAGGTTCGGTGAGCAAATGAAGACCCTTTGAAGTCATATTGCATGGTACCCATTCCACGGGTCTCAACTCTCCAGGTTTAAGGTATTCCTCCTTCAGCTAAAACATGCATGTGGAACCCAGAGTATGATCAACCGTGTGAACGGGAGACGTGTTCAAATATGTCTCAGTTTTCCTCCCCTGGTACTCGGGTGCAACATTCCAGACACTTTACTAACACTCTCCCCACTTGGAGAGTCAGCGCCTTTAACCTCCTGTTTGGCCCAGTTTGCAAATTCTGCGGAAGATGAACAGGAATAGCGAGAACCAATGAGAGACTAGCTGGAGGTGTCTGGACGGGCAAATTTAACTCTCATTTCCCACCAGGAAGAGAAAATACCCAAAGGCTCAGCGTGCCGTGCCGGAACCAGATTAGGGCCTGAATCCATCCTGCGGTGTTGCGGCCAGCTCAAAAGAAACCGAGTTGAAGAAAGGAGCTCAGGGGCACTGTAATTCACAAACCTGCAGAGTTATAAATGACAACTATCGTCCAAAAATATACTGAAGTAAGGCTGCCAAGAGGACTTGAAAGCGGGGCAGAATTGCAGGAAACCGATTTCAGGAGGTAGACTGGAATTGCATTGAAAGCATAGGAAAAGAGGCAGAACGTCCACAATGATGCACTTGGCCAAAAAGGGCGTATGCGTTTTTTCCTGAATATATTCAGGAAAAAACGCATACGCCCTTTTTGTCCAACCAAGCAAGCTTGCAAAGGAAATCTGCACTACAATGAAGTCTCACTTTCCCCCGGTCAAAAGGGCCATCTGAAAAAAGTGTAAAATCCAGAAAGACAGGACAGGCCATGGAGAACTGGGAGCCTTGTTATGCTGATGGGCGGGATGTAAATTGCCAACAGACACTCGGGAGAAGTGTATGGTGTTTCCTGAAACATCTAAAAAACAAAGCAACAGAGCCTAAGGCACTTCCACTTATGGTCCTATAGCTTAGGGAAATTAAAATCAAAAAGACACAGCCACCCCGAAATTTGGAACGGCTCTGTTTACAAGAACCTCGTTTACAGTACAAGTTCAACATCGCAGAAAATGAAAAATGGATAAAGAAGTTGTGGTATTTACTTACAAAGCAATAACACTCAGCAATGAAATCTATGTCATCAGGCCCTTAGCAGCACAATGAGTGGATTCAGGTATGATGATTCTAACTGAAATAAGTCACACAGAAAAAGAAACATCATAAGATATCAGTAATACACGGAATGTAAACTTGGCTACACAGGAACTGAATTACAGAACAGAACAGGGTCTCAAATTTAGAAAACCAACTTATGCTTGCTTAAGGGGAAAGGTGAGTTGGGGTGCTGCATAAAACCAGAGATTGAAATGAGCACAGATAAAGTTCCTTAAGCCAAATATGTAATAGACAAGAACTACTCCTTGCTCAACGAAATGGACTCAACACCGCATATTAAACGCCTAAGAATGTACCTGACTATTAAGTATCTTAAAACCTATGGATTGCTATGTCTCCGAAAGAGAATCAAGCATGAGAAGAGGGGCATAAACGCAGCAGTGATAGGATTGGAGAGGTTCGGTGAGCAAATGAAGACCCTTTGAAGTCATATTGCATGGTACCCATTCCACGGGTTTCAACTACCCAGGTTTAAGGTATTCTTCCTTCAGCTAAAACATGCATGTGGGACCCAGAGTATGATCAACCGTGTGAACGGGAGACGTGTTCAAATATGTCTCAGTTTTCCTCCCCTGGTACTCGGGTGCAACATTCCAGACGCTTTACTAACACTCTCCTCACTTGGAGAGTCAGCGCCTTTAACCTCCTGTTTGGCCCAGTTTGCAATTTCTGCGGAAGATGAACAGGAATAGCGAGAACCAATGAGAGACTAGCTGGAGGTGTCTGGACGGGCAAATTTAACTCTCATTTCCCACCAGGAAGAGGAAATAACCAAAGGCTCAGCGTGCCGTGCCGGAACCAGATTAGGGCCTGAAGCCATCCTGCGGTGTTGCGGCCAGCTCACAAGAAAGCGAGTTGAAGAAAGGAGCTCAGGGGCACTGTAATTCACAAACCTGCAGAGTTATAAATGACAGCTATCGTCCAAAAATATACTGAAGTAAGGCTGCCAAGAGGACTTGAAAGCGGGGCAGAATTGCAGGAAACCGATTTCAGGAGGTAGACTGGAATTGCATTGAAAGCATAGGAAAAGAGGCAGAACGTCCACAATGATGCACTTGGCCAAAAAGGGCGTATGCGTTTTTTCCTGAATATATTCAGGAAAAAACGCATACGCCCTTTTTGGCCAACCAAGCAAGCTTGCAAAGGAAATCTGCACTACAATGAAGTCTCACTTCCCCCCGGTCAAAAGGGCCATCTGAATAAAGTGTAAAATCCAGAAAGGCAGGACAGGCCATGGAGAACTGGGAGCCTTGTTATGCTGATGGGCGGGATGGAAATTGCCAACAGACACTCGGGAGAAGTGTATGGTGTTTCCTGAAACATCTAAAAAACAAAGCAACAAAGCCTAGGGCACTTCCACTTATGGTCCTATAGCTTAGGGAAATTAAAATCAAAAAGACACAGCCACACCGAAATTTGGAACGGCTCTGTTTAGAAGAACCTCGTTTATAGTACAAGTTCAACATCGCAGAAAGTGAAAAATGGATAAAGAAGTTGTGGTATTTACTTACAAAGCAATATCACTCAGCAATGAAATCTATGTCATCAGGCCCTTAGCAGCACAATGAGTGGATTCAAGTATGGTGATTCTAACTGAAATAAGTCACACAGAAAAAGAAACATCATAAGATATCTCTAATACACGGAATGTAAACTTGGCTACACAGGAACTGAATTACAGAACAGAACAGGGTCTCAAATTTAGAAAACCAACTTATGCTTGCTTAAGGGGAAAGGTGAGTTGGGGTGCTGCATAAAACCAGAGATTGAAATGAGCACAGATAAAGTTCCTTAAGCCAAATATGGAATAGACAAGAGCTACTCCTTGCTCAACGAAATGGACTCAACACCGCATATTAAACGCCTAAGAATGTACCTGACTAGTAAGTATCTTAAAACCTATGGATTGCTATGTCTCCGAAAGAGAATCAAGCATGTGTACAGGGGAATAAACGCAGCAGTGATAGGATTGTAGAGGTTCGGTGAGCAAATGAAGACCCTTTAAAGTCATATTGCATGGTACCCATTCCAAGGGTCTCAACTCTCCAGGTTTAAGGTATTCCTCCTTCAGCTAAAACATGCATCTGGAACCCAGAGTATGATCAACCGTGTGAACGGGAGACGTGTTCAAATATGTCTCAGTTTTCCTCCCCTGGTACTCGGGTGCAACATTCCAGACGCTTTACTAACACTCTCCCCACTTGGAGAGTCAGCGCCTTTAACCTCCTCTTTGGCCCAGTTTGCAATTTCTGCGGAAGATGAACAGGAATAGGGAGAACCAATGAGAGACTAGCTGGAGGTGTCTGGACGGGCAAATTTAACTCTCATTTCCCACCAGGAAGAGGAAATAACCAAAGGCTCAGCTGCCGTGCCGGAACCAGATTAGGGCCTGAAGCCATCCTGAGGTGTTGCGGCCAGCTCAAAAGAAAGCGAGTTGAAGAAAGGAGCTCAGGGGCACTGTAATTCACAAACCTGCAGAGTTATAAATGACAGCTATCGTCCAAAAATATACTGAAGTAAGGCTGCCAAGAGGACTTGAAAGCGGGCAGAATTGCAGGAAACCGATTTCAGGAGGTAGACTGGAATTGCATTGAAAGCATAGGAAAAGAGGCAGAACGTCCACAATGATGCACTTGGCCAAAAAGGGCGTATGCGTTTTTTCCTGAATATATTCAGGAAAAAACGCATACGCCCTTTTTGGCCAACCAAGCAAGCTTGCAAAGGAAATCTGCACTACACTGAAGTCTCACTTCCCCCCGGTCAAAAGGGCCATCTGAAAAAAGTGTAAAATCCAGAAAGGCAGGACAGGCCATGGAGAACTGGGAGCCTTGTTATGCTGATGGGCGGGATGTAAATTGCCAACAGACACTCGGGAGAAGTGTATGGTGTTTCCTGAAACATCTAAAAACCAAAGCAACAGAGCCTAGGGCACTTCCACTTATGGTCCTATAGCTTAGGGAAATTAAAATCAAAAAGACTAAGCCACCCCAAAGTTTGCGACGTCTCTGCTTACAAGAACCTCGTTTACCGTACAAGTTCAATATCACAGAAAGTGAAAAATGGATAAAGAACTTGTGGTACTTATGTACAATGCAGTATCACTCAGCAATGAAACCTGTGTCATCAGGTCCTTAGCAGCACAATGAGTGGATTCAGGTATGATGATTCTAACTGAAATAAGTCACACAGAAAAAGAAACATCATAAGATATCAGTAATACACGGAATGTAAACTTGGCTACACAGGAACTGAATTCCAAAACAGGACAGGGTCTCAAATTTAGAAAACCAACTTATGCTTGCTTAAGGCGAAAGGTGAGTTGGGGTGCTGCATAAAACCAGAGATTGAAATGAGCACAGATAAAGTTCCTTAAGCCAAATATGGAATAGACAAGAGCTACTCCTTGCTCAACGAAATGGACTCAACACCGCATATTAAACGCCTAAGAATGTACCTGACTAGTAAGTATCTTAAAACCTATGGATTGCTATGTCTCCGAAAGAGAATCAAGCATGTGTACAGGGGAATAAACGCAGCAGTGATAGGATTGGAGAGGTTCGGTGAGCAAATGAAGACCCTTTGAAGTCATATTGCATGGTACCCATTCCACGGGTCTCAACTCTCCAGGTTTAAGGTATTCTTCCTTCAGCTAAAACATGCATGTGGAACCCAGAGTATGATCAACCGTGTGAACGGGAGACGTGTTCAAATATGTCTCAGTTTTCGTCCCCTGGTACTTGGGTGCAACATTCCAGACGCTTTACTAACACTGTCCCCACTTGGAGAGTCAGCGTCTTTAACCTCCTGTTTGGCCCAGTTTGCAATTTCTGCGGAAGATGAACAGGAATAGCGAGAACAAATGAGAGACTAGCTGGAGGTGTCTGGACGGGCAAATTTAACTCTCATTTCCCACCAGGAAGAGGAATTAACCAAAGGCTCAGTGTGCCTTTCCAGAACCAGATTAGGGCCTGAAGACATCCTGCGGTGTTGCGGCCAGGTCACAAGAAAGCGAGTTGAAGAAAGGAGCTCAGGGGCACTGTAATTCACAAACCTGCAGAGTTATAAATGACAGCTATCGTCCAAAAATATACTGAAGTAAGGCTGCCAAGAGGACTTGAAAGCGGGGCAGAATTGCAGGAAACCGATTTCAGGAGGTAGACTGGAATTGCATTGAAAGCATAGGAAAAGAGGCAGAACGTCCACAATGATGCACTTGGCCAAAAAGGGCGTATGTGTTTTTTCCTGTATATATTCAGGAAAAAACGCATACGCACTTTTTGGCCAACCAAGCAAGCTTGCAAATGAAATCTGCACTACAATGAAGTCTCACTTCCCCCCAGTCAAAAGGGCCATCTGAAAAAAGTGTAAAATCCAGAAAGGCAGGACAGGCCATGGAGAACTGGGAGCCTTGTTATGCTGATGGGCGGGATGGAAATTGCCAACAGACACTCGGGAGAAGTGTATGGTGTTTCCTGAAACATCTAAAAAACAAAGCAACAGAGCCTAGGGCAATTCCACTTATGGTCCTATAGCTTAGGGAAATTAAAATCAAAAAGACACAGCCACTCCAAAGTTTGGGACGCCTCTGTTTACAAGAACCTCGTTTACAGTAGAAGTTCAACATCGCAGAAAGTGAAAAATGGATAAAGAAGTTGTGGTATTTACTTACAAAGCAATATCACTCAGCAATGAAATCTATGTCATCAGGCCCTTAGCAGCACAATGAGTGGATTCAGGTATGATGATTCTAACTGAAATAAGTCACACAGAAAAAGAAACATCATAAGATATCAGTAATACACGGAATGTAAACTTGGCTACACAGGAACTGAATTACAGAACAGAACAGGGTCTCAAATTTAGAAAAACAACTTATGCTTGCTTAAGGGTAAAGGTGAGTAGGGGTGCTGCATAAAACCAGAGATTGAAATGAGCACAGATAAAGTTTCTTAAGCCAAATATGGAATAGACAAGAGCTACTCCTTGCTCAACGAAATGGACTCAACACCGCATATTAAACGCCTAAGAATGTACCTGACTAGTAAGTATCTTAAAACCTATGGATTACTATGTCTCCGAAAGAGAATCAAGCATGTGTACAGGGGCATAAACGCAGCAGTGATAGGATTGGAGAGGTTCGGTGAGCAAACGAAGACCCTTTGAAGTCATATTGCATGGTACCCATTACACGGGTTTCAACTACCCAGGTTTAAGGTATTCTTCCTTCAGCTAAAACATGCATGTGGAACCCAGAGTATGATCAACCATTTGAACGGGAGACGTGTTCAAATATGTCTCAGTTTTCGTCCCCTGGTACTTGGGTGCAACATTCCAGACGCTTTACTAACACTCTCCCCACTTGGAGAGTCAGCGCCTTTAACCTCCTGTTTGGCCCAGTTTGCAATTTCTGCGGAAGATGAACAGGAATAGCGAGAACCAATGAGAGACTAGCTGGAGGTGTCTGGACGGGCAAATTTAACTCTCATTTCCCACCAGGAAGAGGAAATAACCAAAGGCTCAGCTGCCGTGCCGGAACCAGATTAGGGCCTGAAGCCATCCTGCGGTGTTGTGGCCAGCTCAAAAGAAAGCGAGTTGAAGAAAGGAGCTCAGGGGCACTGTAATTCACAAACCTGCAGAGTTATAAATGACAGCTATCGTCCAAAAATATACTGAAGTAAGGCTGCCAAGAGGACTTGAAAGCGGGGCAGAATTGCAGTAAACCGATTTCAGGAGGTAGACTGTAATTGCATTGAAAGCATAGGAAAAGAGGCAGAACGTCCACAATGATGCACTTGGCCAAAAAGGACGTATGCGTTTTTTCCTGAATATATTCAGGAAAAAACGCATACGCACTTTCTGGCCAACCAAGCAAACTTGCAAAGGAAATCTGCACTACAATGAAGTCTCACTTCCCCCCGGTCAAAAGGGCCATCTGAAAAAAGTGTAAAATCCAGAAAGGCAGGACAGGCCATGGAGAACTGGGAGCATTGTTATGCAGATGGGCGGGATGGAAATTGCCAACAGACACTCGGGAGAAGTGTATGGTGTTTCCTGAAACATCTAAAAAACAAAGCAACAGAGCCTAGGGCACTTCCACTTATGGTCCTATAGCTTAGGGAAATTAAAATCAAAAAGACACAGCCACCCCAAAGTTTGGGACGCCTCTGTTTACAAGAACCTCGTTTACCGTACAAGTTCAACATCGCAGAAAGTGAAAAATGGATAAAGAAGTTGTGGTATTTACTTACAAAGCAATATCACTCAGCAATGAAATCTATGTCATCAGGCCCGTAGCAGCATAATGAGTGGATTCAGGTACGATGATTATAACTGAAATAAGTCACACAGAAAAAGAAACATCATAAGATATCACTAATACACGGAATGTAAACTTGGCTACACAGGAACTGAATTCCAAAACAGAACAGGGTCTCAAATTTAGAAAACCAACCTATGCTTGCTTAAGGGGAAAGGTGAGTTGGGGTGCTGCATAAAACCAGAGATTGAAATGAGCACAGATAAAGTTCCTTAAGCCAAATATGGAATAGACAAGAGCTACTCCTTGCTCAACGAAATGGACTCAACACCCCAAATTAAACGCCTAAGAATGTACCTGACTAGTAAGTATCTTAAAACCTATGGATTGCTCTGTCTCCATAAGAGAATCAAGCGTGTGAACAGGGGCATAAACGCAGCAGTGATAGGATAGGAGAGGTTCGGTGAGCAAATGAAGACCCTTTGAAGTCATATTGCACGGTACCCATTAAACGGGTCTCAACTCTCCAGGTTTAAGGTATTCTTCCTTCAGCTAAAACATGCACGTGGAACCTTGAGTATGATCAACCATGTGATCGGGAGATGTGTTCAAATATGTCTCAGTTTTCGTAGCCTGGTACTCGGGTGCAACATTCCAGACGCTTTACTATCACTCTCCCGACTTGGAGAGTCAGTCCCTTTAACCTCCTGTTTGGCCCAGTTTGCAATTTCTGCGGAAGATGAACAGGAATAGCGAGAACCAATGAGAGACTAGCTGGAGGTGTCTGGACGGGCAAATTTAACTCTCATTTCCCACCAGGAAGAGGAATTAACCAAAGGCTCAGCGTGCCGTGCCGGAACCTGATTAGGGCCTGAAGCCATCCTGCGGTGTTGCGGCCAGCTCAAAAGAAAGCGAGTTGAAGAAAGGAGCTCAGGGGCACTGTAATTCACAAACCTGCAGAGTTATAAATGACAGCTATCGTCCAAAAATATACTGAAGTAAGGCTGCCAAGAGGACTTGAAAGCGGGGCAGAATTGCAGGAAACCGATTTCAGGAGGTAGACTGGAATTGCATTGAAAGCATAGGAAAAGAGGCAGAACGTCCACAATGATGCACTCGGCCAAAAAGGGCGTATGCGTTTTTTCCTGAATATATTCAGGAAAAAACGCATACGCCCTTTTTGGCCAACCAAGCAAGCTTGCAAAGGAAATCTGCACTACAATGAAGTCTCACTTCCCCCCGGTCAAAAGGGCCATCTGAAAAAAGTGTAAAATCCAGAAAGGCAGGACAGGCCATGGAGAACTGGGAGCCTTGTTATGCTGATGGGCGGGATGTAAATTGCCAACAGACACTCGGGAGAAGTGTATGGTGTTTCCTGAAACATCTAAAAACAAAGCAACAGAGCCTAGGGCACTTCCACTTATGGTCCTATAGCTTAGGGAAATTAAAATCAAAAAGACACAGCCACCCCGAAGTTTGGGACGCCTCTGTTTACAAGATCCTCGTTTACCGTACAATTTCAATATCACAGAAAGTGAAAAATGGATAAAGAACTTGTGGTACTTACGTACAATGCAGTATCACTCAGCAATGGAATCTATGTCATCAGGCCCGTAGCAGCATATTGAGTGGATTCAGGTACGATGATTCTAACTGAAATAAGTCACACAGAAAAAGAAACATCATAAGATATCAGTAATACACGGAATGTAAACTTGGCTACACAGGAACTGAATTACAGAACAGAACAGGGTCTCAAATTTAGAAAACCAACTTATGCTTGCTTAAGGGGAAAGGTGAGTTGGGGTGCTGCATAAAACCAGAGATTGAAATGAGCACAGATAAAGTTCCTTAAGCCAAATATGGAATAGACAAGAGCTACTCCTTGCTCAACGAAATGGACTCAACACCGCATATTAAACGCCTAAGAATGTACCTGACTAGTAAGTATCTTAAAACCTATGGATTGCTATGTCTCCGAAAGAGAATCAAGCATGTGTACAGGGGAATAAACGCAGCAGTGATAGGATTGTAGAGGTTCGGTGAGCAAATGAAGACCCTTTAAAGTCATATTGCATGGTACCCATTCCAAGGGTCTCAACTCTCCAGGTTTAAGGTATTCCTCCTTCAGCTAAAACATGCATCTGGAACCCAGAGTATGATCAACCGTGTGAACGGGAGACGTGTTCAAATATGTCTCAGTTTTCCTCCCCTGGTACTCGGGTGCAACATTCCAGACGCTTTACTAACACTCTCCCCACTTGGAGAGTCAGCGCCTTTAACCTCCTGTTTGGCCCAGTTTGCAATTTCTGCGGAAGATGAACAGGAATAGGGAGAACCAATGAGAGACTAGCTGGAGGTGTCTGGACGGGCAAATTTAACTCTCATTTCCCACCAGGAAGAGGAATTAACCAAAGGCTCAGCGTGCCGTGCCGGAACCTGATTAGGGCCTGAAGCCATCCTGCGGTGTTGCGGCCAGCTCAAAAGAAAGCGAGTTGAAGAAAGGAGCTCAGGGGCACTGTAATTCACAAACCTGCAGAGTTATAAATGACAGCTATCGTCCAAAAATATACTGAAGTAAGGCTGCCAAGAGGACTTGAAAGCGGGGCAGAATTGCAGGAAACCGATTTCAGGAGGTAGACTGGAATTGCATTGAAAGCATAGGAAAAGAGGCAGAACGTCCACAATGATGCACTCGGCCAAAAAGGGCGTATGCGTTTTTTCCTGAATATATTCAGGAAAAAACGCATACGCCCTTTTTGGCCAACCAAGCAAGCTTGCAAAGGAAATCTGCACTACAATGAAGTCTCACTTCCCCCCGGTCAAAAGGGCCATCTGAAAAAAGTGTAAAATCCAGAAAGGCAGGACAGGCCATGGAGAACTGGGAGCCTTGTTATGCTGATGGGCGGGATGTAAATTGCCAACAGACACTCGGGAGAAGTGTATGGTGTTTCCTGAAACATCTAAAAACAAAGCAACAGAGCCTAGGGCACTTCCACTTATGGTCCTATAGCTTAGGGAAATTAAAATCAAAAAGACACAGCCACCCCGAAGTTTGGGACGCCTCTGTTTACAAGATCCTCGTTTACCGTACAATTTCAATATCACAGAAAGTGAAAAATGGATAAAGAACTTGTGGTACTTACGTACAATGCAGTATCACTCAGCAATGGAATCTATGTCATCAGGCCCGTAGCAGCATATTGAGTGGATTCAGGTACGATGATTCTAACTGAAATAAGTCACACAGAAAAAGAAACATCATAAGATATCAGTAATACACGGAATGTAAACTTGGCTACACAGGAACTGAATTACAGAACAGAACAGGGTCTCAAATTTAGAAAACCAACTTATGCTTGCTTAAGGGGAAAGGTGAGTTGGGGTGCTGCATAAAACCAGAGATTGAAATGAGCACAGATAAAGTTCCTTAAGCCAAATATGGAATAGACAAGAGCTACTCCTTGCTCAACGAAATGGACTCAACACCGCATATTAAACGCCTAAGAATGTACCTGACTAGTAAGTATCTTAAAACCTATGGATTGCTATGTCTCCGAAAGAGAATCAAGCATGTGTACAGGGGAATAAACGCAGCAGTGATAGGATTGTAGAGGTTCGGTGAGCAAATGAAGACCCTTTAAAGTCATATTGCATGGTACCCATTCCAAGGGTCTCAACTCTCCAGGTTTAAGGTATTCCTCCTTCAGCTAAAACATGCATCTGGAACCCAGAGTATGATCAACCGTGTGAACGGGAGACGTGTTCAAATATGTCTCAGTTTTCCTCCCCTGGTACTCGGGTGCAACATTCCAGACGCTTTACTAACACTCTCCCCACTTGGAGAGTCAGCGCCTTTAACCTCCTGTTTGGCCCAGTTTGCAATTTCTGCGGAAGATGAACAGGAATAGGGAGAACCAATGAGAGACTAGCTGGAGGTGTCTGGACGGGCAAATTTAACTCTCATTTCCCACCAGGAAGAGGAAATAACCAAAGGCTCAGCTGCCGTGCCGGAACCAGATTAGGGCCTGAAGCCATCCTGAGGTGTTGCGGCCAGCTCAAAAGAAAGCGAGTTGAAGAAAGGAGCTCAGGGGCACTGTAATTCACAAACCTGCAGAGTTATAAATGACAGCTATCGTCCAAAAATATACTGAAGTAAGGCTGCCAAGAGGACTTGAAAGCGGGGCAGAATTGCAGGAAACCGATTTCAGGAGGTAGACTGGAATTGCATTGAAAGCATAGGAAAAGAGGCAGAACGTCCACAATGATGCACTTGGCCAAAAAGGACATATGCGTTTTTTCCTGAATATATTCAGGAAAAAACGCATACGCCCTTTTTGGCCAACCAAGCAAACTTGCAAAGGAAATCTGCACTACAATGAAGTCTCACTTCCCCCCGGTCAAAAGGGCCATCTGAAAAAAGTGTAAAATCCAGAAAGGCAGGACAGGCCATGGAGAACTGGGAGCCTTGTTATGCTGATGGGCGGGATGTAAATTGCCAACAGACACTAGGGAGAAGTGTATGGTGTTTCCTGAAACATGTAAAAAACAAAGCAACAGAGCCTAGGGCACTTCCACTTATGGTCCTATAGCTTAGGGAAATTAAAATCAAAAAGACACAGCCACCCCGAAGTTTGGGACGTCTCTGTTTACAAGAACCTCATTTACCATACAAGTTCAATATCACAGAAAGTGAAAAATGGATAAAGAACATGTGGTACTTACGTACAATGCAGTATCACTCAGCAATGAAATCTATGTCATCAGGCCCGTAGCAGCATAATGAGTGGATTCAGGTACGATGATTCTAACTGAAATAAGTCACACAGAAAAAGAAACATCATAAGATATCACTAATACACGGAATGTAAACTTGGCTACACAGGAACTGAATTCCAAAACAGAACAGTGTCTCAAATTTAGAAAACCAACTTATGCTTGCTTAAGGGGAAAGGTGAGTTGGGGTGCTGCATAAAACCAGAGATTGAAATGAGCACAGATAAAGTTCCTTAAGCCAAATATGGAATAGACAAGAGCTACTCCTTGCTCAACGAAATGGACTCAACACCCCATATTAAACGCCTAAGAATGTACCTGACTAGTAAGTATCTTAAAACCTATGGATTTCTATGTCTCCAAAAGAGAATCAACCGTGTGTACAGGGGCATAAACGCAGCAGTGATAGGATTGGAGAGGTTCGGTGAGCAAATGAAGACACTTTGAAGTCATATTGCATGGTACCCATTCCACGGGTTTCAACTCTCCAGGTTTAAGGTATTCTTCCTTCAGCTAAAACATGCATGTGGAACCCATAGTATGATCAACCATGTGAACGGGAGACGTGTTGAAATATGTCTCAGTTTTCCTCCCCTGGTACTCGGGTGCAACATTCCAGATGCTTTACTAACACTCTCCCGACTTGGAGAGTCAGTCCCTTTAACCTCCTGTTTGGCCCAGTTTGCAATTTCTGCGGAAGATGAACAGGAATAGCGAGAACCAATGAGAGACTAGCTGGAGGTGTCTGGACGGGCAAATTTAACTCTCATTTCCCACCAGGAAGAGGAATTAACCAAAGGCACAGCGTGCCATGCCGGAACCAGATTAGGGCCTGAAGCCATCCTGCGGTGTTGCGGCCAGGTCACAAGAAAGCGAGTTGAAGAAAGGAGCTCAGGGGCACTGTAATTCACAAACCTGCAGAGTTATAAATGACAGCTATCGTCCAAAAATATACTGAAGTAAGGCTGCCAAGAGGACTTGAAAGCGGGGCAGAATTGCAGGAAACCGATTTCAGGAGGTAGATTGGAATTGCATTGAAAGCATAGGAAAAGAGGCAGAACGTCCTCAATGATGCACTTGGCCAAAAAGGGCGTATGCGTTTTTTCCTGAATATATTCAGGAAAAAACGCATACGCCCTTTTTGGCCAACCAAGCAAGCTTGCAAAGGAAATCTGCACTACAATGAAGTCTCACTTCCCCCCAGTCAAAAGGGCCATCTGAAAAAAGTGTAAAATCCAGAAAGGCAGGACAGGCCATGGAGAACTGGGAGCCTTGTTATGCTGATGGGCGGGATGTAAATTGCCAACAGACACACGGGAGAAGTGTATGGTGTTTCCTGAAACATCTAAAAAACAAAGCAACAGAGCCTAGGGCACATCCACTTATGGTCCTATAGCTTAGGGAAATTAAAATCAAAAAGACACAGCCACCCCGAAGTTTGGGACGCCTCTGTTTACAAGAACCTCGTTTACCATACAAGTTCAATATCACAGAAAGTGAAAAATGGATAAAGAACTTATGTTACTTACGTACAATGCAGTATCACTCAGCAATGAAATCTATGTCATCAGGCCCGTAGCAGCATAATGAGTGGATTCAGGTACGATGATTCTAACTGAAATAAGTCACACAGAAAAAGGACATCATAAGATATCACTAATACACGGAATGTAAACTTGGCTACACAGGAACTGAATTCCAAAACAGAACAGGGTCTCAAATTTAGAAAACCAACTTATGCTTGCTTAAGGGGAAAGGTGAATTGGGGTGCTGCATAAAACCAGAGACTGAAATGAGCACAGATAAAGTTCCTTAAGCCAAATATGGAATATACAAGAGCTACTCCTTGCTCAACGAAATGGACTCAACACCGCATATTAAACGCCTAAGAATGTACCTGACTAGTAAATATCTTAAAACCTATGGATTGCTATGTCTCCGAAAGAGAATTAAGCATGTGTACAGGGGCATAAACGCAGCAGTGATAGGATTGGAGAGGTTCGGTGAGCAGATGAAGACCCTTTGAAGTCATATTGCATGGTACCCATTCCACGGGTCTCAACTCTCCAGGTTTAAGGTATTCTTCCTTCAGCTAAAACATGCATGTGGAACCCAGAGTATGATCAACCGTGTGAACGGGAGACGTGTTCAAATATGTCTCAGTTTTCCTCCCCTGGTACTCGGGTGCAACATTCCAGACGCTTTACTAACACTCTCCCCACTTGGAGAGTCAGTCCCTTTAACCTCCTGTTTGACCCTGTTTGCAATTTCTGCGGAAGATGAACAGGAATAGGGAGAACCAATGAGAGACTAGCTGGAGGTGTCTGGACGGGCAAATTTAACTCTCATTTCCCACCAGGAAGAGGAAATAACCAAAGGCTCAGCTACCGTACCGGAACCAGATTAGAGCCTGAAGCCATCCTGCGGTGTTGCGGCCAGGTCACAAGAAAGCGAGTTGAAGAAAGGAGCTCGGGGCACTGTAATTCACAAACCTGCAGAGTTATAAATGACAGCTATCGTCCAAAAATATACTGAAGTAAGGCTGCCAAGAGGACTTGAAAGCGGGGCAGAATTGCAGGAAACCGATTTCAGGAGGTAGACTGGAATTGCATTGAAAGCATAGGAAAAGAGGCAGAACGTCCACAATGATGCACTTGGCCAAAAAGGGCGTATGCGTTTTTTCCTGAATATATTCAGGAAAAAACGCATACGCCCTTTTTGGCCAACCAAGCAAGCTTGCAAAGGAAATCTGCACTACAATGAAGTCTCACTTCACCCCAGTCAAAAGGGCCATCTGAAAAAAGTGTAAAATCCAGAAAGGCAGGACAGGCCATGGAGAACTGGGAGCCTTGTTATGCTGACGGGCGGGATGGAAATTGCCAACAGACACTCGGGAGAAGTGTATGGTGTTTCCTGAAACATCTAAAAAACAAAGCAACAGAGCCTAGGGCACTTCCACTTATGGTCCTATAGCTTAGGGAAATTAAAATCAAAAAGACACAGCCACCCCAAAGTTTGGGACGCCTCTGTTTACAAGAACCTCGTTTACAGTACAAGTTCAACATCGCAGAAAGTGAAAAATGGATAAAGAAGTTGTGGTATTTACTTACAAAGCAGTATCACTCAGCAATGAAATCTATGTCATCAGGCCCTTAGCAGCACAATCAGTGGATTCAGGTATGATGATTCTAACTGAAATAAGTCACACAGAAAAAGAAACATCATAAGATATCAGTAATACACGGAATGTAAACTTGGCTACACAGGAACTGAATAACAGAACAGAACAGGGTCTCAAATTTAGAAAACCAACTTATGCTTGCTTAAGGAGAAAGGTGAGTTGGGGTGCTGCATAAAACCAGAGATTGAAATGAGCACAGATAAAGTTCCTTAAGCCAAATATGGAATATACAAGAGCTACTCCTTGCTCAACGAAATGGACTCAACACCGCATATTAAACGCCTAAGAATGTACCTGACTAGTAAATATCTTAAAACCTATGGATTGCTATGTCTCCGAAAGAGAATTAAGCATGTGTACAGGGGCATAAACGCAGCAGTGATAGGATTGGAGAGGTTCGGTGAGCAAATGAAGACCCTTTGAAGTCATATTGCATGGTACCCATTCCACGGGTTTCAACTACCCAGGTTTAAGGTATTCTTCCTTCAGCTAAAACATGCATGTGGAACCTAGAGTATGATCAACAATGTGATCGGGAGACGTGTTCAAATATGTCTCAGTTTTCGTACCCTGGTACTCGGGTGCAACATTCCAGATGCTTTACTAACACTCTCCCCACTTGGAGAGTCATTCCCTATAACCTCCTGTTTGGCCCAGTTTCAATTTCTGCGGAAGATGAACAGGAATGGAGAGAACCAATGAGAGACTAGCTGGAGGTGTCTGGACGGGCAAATTTAACTCTCATTTCCCACCAGGAAGAGGAAATAACCAAAGGCACAGCGTGCCGTGCCGGAACCAGATTAGGGCCTGAAGCCATCCTGCGGTGTTGCAGCCAGCTCAAAAGAAAGCGAGTTGATGAAAGGAGCTCAGGGGCACTGTAATTCACAAACCTGCAGAGTTATAAATGACAGCTATCGTCCAAAAATATACTGAAGTAAGGCTGCCAAGAGGACTTGAAAGCGGGGCAGAATTGCAGGAAACCAATTTCAGGAGGTAGACTGGAATTGCATTGAAAGCATAGGAAAAGAGGCATAACGTCCACAATGATGTACTTGGCCAAAAAGGGCGTATGCGTTTTTTCCTGAATATATTCAGGAAAAAACGCATACGCCCTTTTTGGACAACCAAGCAAGCTTGCAAAGGAAATCTGCACTACAATGAAGTCTCACTTCCCCCAGGTCAAAAGGGCCATCTGAAAAAAGTGTATAATCCAGAAAGGCAGGACAGGCCATGGAGAACTGGGAGCCTTGTTATGCTGATGGGCGGGATGTAAATTGCCAACAGACACTCGGGAGAAGTGTATGGTGTTTCCTGAAACATCTAAAAACCAAAGCAACAGAGCCTAGGGCACTTCCACTTATGGTCCTATAGCTTAGGGAAATTAAAATCAAAAAGACTCAGCCACCCCAAAGTTTGGGACGTCTCTGCTTACAAGAACCTCGTTTACTGTACAAGTTCAATATCACAGAAAGTGAAAAATGGATAAAGAACTTGTGGTACTTATGTACAATGCAGTATCACTCAGCAATGAAATCTATGTCATCAGGCCCTTAGCAGCACAATGAGTGGATTCAGGTATGATGATTCTAACTGAAATAAGTCACACAGAAAAAGAAACATCATAAGATATCAGTAATACACGGAATGTAAACTTGGCTACACAGGAACTGAATTCCAAAACAGGACAGGGTCTCAAATTTAGAAAAGCAACTTATGCTTGCTTAAGGGGAAAGGTGAGTTGGGGTGCTGCATAAAACCAGAGATTGAAATGAGCACAGATAAAGTTCCTTAAGCCAAATATGGAATAGACAAGAGCTACTCCTTGCTCAACGAAATGGACTCAACACCCCATATTAAAAGCCTAAGAATGTACCTGACTAGTAAGTATCTTAAAACCTATGGATTGCTATGTCTCCGAAAGAGAATCAGGCATGTGTACAGGGGAATAAACGCAGCAGTGATAGGATTGGAGAGGTTCGGTGAGCAAATGAAGACCCTTTGAAGTCATATTGCATGGTACCCATTCCACGGGTCTCAACTCTCCAGGTTTAAGGTATTCTTCCTTCAGCTAAAACATGCATGTGGAACCCAGAGTATGATCAACCGTGTGAACGGGAGACGTGTTCAAATATGTCTCAGTTTTCGTCCCCTGGTACTTGGGTGCAACATTCCAGACGCTTTACTAACACTCTCCCCAATTGGAGAGTCAGCGTCTTTAACCTCCTGTTTGGCCCAGTTTGCAATTTCTGCGGAAGATGAACAGGAATAGCGAGAACAAATGAGAGACTAGCTGGAGGTGTCTGGACGGGCAAATTTAACTCTCATTTCCCACCAGGAAGAGGAATTAACCAAAGGCTCAGTGTGCCTTTCCAGAACCAGATTAGGGCCTGAAGCCATCCTGCGGTGTTGCGGCCAGGTCACAAGAAAGCGAGTTGAAGAAAGGAGCTCAGGGGCACTGTAATTCAAAAACCTGCAGAGTTATAAATGATAGCTATCGTCCAAAAATATACTGAAGTAAGGCTGCCAAGAGGACTTGAAAGCGGGGCAGAATTGCAGGAAACCGATTTCAGGAGGTAGACTGGAATTGCATTGAAAGCATAGGAAAAGAGGCAGAACGTCCACAATGATGCACTTGGCCAAAAAGGGCGTATGCGTTTTTTCCTGTATATATTCAGGAAAAAACGCATACGCCCTTTTTGGCCAACCAAGCAAGCTTGCAAAGGAAATCTGCACTACAATGAAGTCTCACTTCCCCCCGGTCAAAAAGGCCATCTGAAAAAAGTGTAAAATCCAGAAAGGCAGGACAGGCCATGGAGAACTGGGAGCCTTGTTATGCTGATGGGCGGGATGGAAATTGCCAACAGACACTCGGGAGAAGTGTATGGTGTTTCCTGAAACATCTAAAAAACAAAGCAACAGAGCCTAGGGCACTTCCACTTATGGTCCTATAGCTTAGGGAAATTAAAATCAAAATGACACAGCCACCCCAAAGTTTGGGACGCCTCTGTTTACAAGAACCTCGTTTACAGTACAAGTTCAACATCGCAGAAAGTGAAAAATGGATAAAGAAGTTGTGGTATTTACTTACAAAGCAGTATCACTCAGCAATGAAATCTATGTCATCAGGCCCTTAGCAGCACAATCAGTGGATTCAGGTATGATGATTCTAACTGAAATAAGTCACACAGAAAAAGAAACATCATAAGATATCAGTAATACACGGAATGTAAACTTGGCTACACAGGAACTGAATAACAGAACAGAACAGGGTCTCAAATTTAGAAAACCAACTTATGCTTGCTTAAGGGGAAAGGTGAGTTGGGGTGCTGCATAAAACCAGAGATTGAAATGAGCACAGATAAAGTTCCTTAAGCCAAATATGGAATATACAAGAGCTACTCCTTGCTCAACGAAATGGACTCAACACCGCATATTAAACGCCTAAGAATGTACCTGACTAGTAAATATCTTAAAACCTATGGATTGCTATGTCTCCGAAAGAGAATTAAGCATGTGTACAGGGGCATAAACGCAGCAGTGATAGGATTGGAGAGGTTCGGTGAGCAAATGAAGACCCTTTGAAGTCATATTGCATGGTACCCATTCCACGGGTTTCAACTACCCAGGTTTAAGGTATTCTTCCTTCAGCTAAAACATGCATGTGGAACCTAGAGTATGATCAACAATGTGATCGGGAGACGTGTTCAAATATGTCTCAGTTTTCGTACCCTGGTACTCGGGTGCAACATTCCAGATGCTTTACTAACACTCTCCCCACTTGGAGAGTCATTCCCTATAACCTCCTGTTTGGCCCAGTTTCAATTTCTGCGGAAGATGAACAGGAATGGAGAGAACCAATGAGAGACTAGCTGGAGGTGTCTGGACGGGCAAATTTAACTCTCATTTCCCACCAGGAAGAGGAAATAACCAAAGGCACAGCGTGCCGTGCCGGAACCAGATTAGGGCCTGAAGCCATCCTGCGGTGTTGCAGCCAGCTCAAAAGAAAGCGAGTTGATGAAAGGAGCTCAGGGGCACTGTAATTCACAAACCTGCAGAGTTATAAATGACAGCTATCGTCCAAAAATATACTGAAGTAAGGCTGCCAAGAGGACTTGAAAGCGGGGCAGAATTGCAGGAAACCAATTTCAGGAGGTAGACTGGAATTGCATTGAAAGCATAGGAAAAGAGGCATAACGTCCACAATGATGTACTTGGCCAAAAAGGGCGTATGCGTTTTTTCCTGAATATATTCAGGAAAAAACGCATACGCCCTTTTTGGACAACCAAGCAAGCTTGCAAAGGAAATCTGCACTACAATGAAGTCTCACTTCCCCCAGGTCAAAAGGGCCATCTGAAAAAAGTGTATAATCCAGAAAGGCAGGACAGGCCATGGAGAACTGGGAGCCTTGTTATGCTGATGGGCGGGATGTAAATTGCCAACAGACACTCGGGAGAAGTGTATGGTGTTTCCTGAAACATCTAAAAACCAAAGCAACAGAGCCTAGGGCACTTCCACTTATGGTCCTATAGCTTAGGGAAATTAAAATCAAAAAGACTCAGCCACCCCAAAGTTTGGGACGTCTCTGCTTACAAGAACCTCGTTTACCATACAAGTTCAATATCACAGAAAGTGAAAAATGGATAAAGAACTTGTGGTACTTATGTACAATGCAGTATCACTCAGCAATGAAATCTATGTCATCAGGCCCTTAGCAGCACAATGAGTGGATTCAGGTATGATGATTCTAACTGAAATAAGTCACACAGAAAAAGAAACATCATAAGATATCAGTAATACACGGAATGTAAACTTGGCTACACAGGAACTGAATTCCAAAACAGGACAGGGTCTCAAATTTAGAAAAGCAACTTATGCTTGCTTAAGGGGAAAGGTGAGTTGGGGTGCTGCATAAAACCAGAGATTGAAATGAGCACAGATAAAGTTCCTTAAGCCAAATATGGAATAGACAAGAGCTACTCCTTGCTCAACGAAATGGACTCAACACCCCATATTAAAAGCCTAAGAATGTACCTGACTAGTAAGTATCTTAAAACCTATGGATTGCTATGTCTCCGAAAGAGAATCAGGCATGTGTACAGGGGAATAAACGCAGCAGTGATAGGATTGGAGAGGTTCGGTGAGCAAATGAAGACCCTTTGAAGTCATATTGCATGGTACCCATTCCACGGGTCTCAACTCTCCAGGTTTAAGGTATTCTTCCTTCAGCTAAAACATGCATGTGGAACCCAGAGTATGATCAACCGTGTGAACGGGAGACGTGTTCAAATATGTCTCAGTTTTCGTCCCCTGGTACTTGGGTGCAACATTCCAGACGCTTTACTAACACTCTCCCCAATTGGAGAGTCAGCGTCTTTAACCTCCTGTTTGGCCCAGTTTGCAATTTCTGCGGAAGATGAACAGGAATAGCGAGAACAAATGAGAGACTAGCTGGAGGTGTCTGGACGGGCAAATTTAACTCTCATTTCCCACCAGGAAGAGGAATTAACCAAAGGCTCAGTGTGCCTTTCCAGAACCAGATTAGGGCCTGAAGCCATCCTGCGGTGTTGCGGCCAGGTCACAAGAAAGCGAGTTGAAGAAAGGAGCTCAGGGGCACTGTAATTCACAAACCTGCAGAGTTATAAATGACAGCTATCGTCCAAAAATATACTGAAGTAAGGCTGCCAAGAGGACTTGAAAGCGGGGCAGAATTGCAGGAAACCGATTTCAGGAGGTAGACTGGAATTGCATTGAAAGCATAGGAAAAGAGGCAGAACGTCCACAATGATGCACTTGGCCAAAAAGGGCGTATGCGTTTTTTCCTGTATATATTCAAGAAAAAACGCATACGCCCTTTTTGGCCAACCAAGCAAGCTTGCAAAGGAAATCTGCACTACAATGAAGTCTCACTTCCCCCCGGTCAAAAAGGCCATCTGAAAAAAGTGTAAAATCCAGAAAGGCAGGACAGGCCATGGAGAACTGGGAGCCTTGTTATGCTGATGGGCGGGATGGAAATTGCCAACAGACACTCGGGAGAAGTGTATGGTGTTTCCTGAAACATCTAAAAAACAAAGCAACAGAGCCTAGGGCACTTTCACGTATGGTCCTATAGCTTAGGGAAATTAAAATCAAAAAGACACAGCCACCCCAAAGTTTGGGACGCCTCTGTTTACAAGAACCTCGTTTACAGTACAAGTTCAACATCGCAGAAAGTGAAAAATGGATAAAGAAGTTGTGGTATTTACTTACAAAGCAATATCACTCAGCAATGAAATCTATGTCATCAGGCCCTTAGCAGCACAATGAGTGGATTCAGGTATGATGATTCTAACTGAAATAAGTCACACAGAAAAAGAAACATCATAAGATATCAGTAATACACGGAATGTAAACTTGGCTACACTGGAACTGAATTACAGAACAGAACAGGGTCTCAAATTTAGAAAAACAACTTATGCTTGCTTAAGGGTAAAGGTGAGTTGGGGTGCTGCATAAAACCAGAGATTGAAATGAGCACAGATAAAGTTCCTTAAGCCAAATATGGAATAGACAAGAGCTACTCCTTGCTCAACGAAATGGACTCAACACCGCATATTAAACGCCTAAGAATGTACCTGACTAGTAAGTATCTTAAAACCTATGGATTGCTATGTCTCCGAAAGAGAATCAAGCATGTTTACAGGGGCATAAACGCAGCAGTGATAGGATTGGAGAGGTTCAGTGAGCAAATGAAGACCCTTTGAAGTCATATTGCATGGTACCCATTCCACGGGTTTCAACTACCCAGGTTTAAGGTATTCTTCCTTCAGCTAAAACATGCATGTGGAACCTAGAGTATGATCAACCATGTGATCGGGAGACGTGTTCAAATATGTCTCAGTTTTCGTACCATGGTACTCGGGTGCAACATTCCAGACGCTTTACTAACACTCTCCCCACTTGGAGAGTCAGCGCCTTTAACCTCCTGTTTGGCCCAGTTTGCAATTTCTGCGGAAGATGAACAGGAATAGCGAGAACCAATGAGAGACTAACAGGAGGTGTCTGGACGGGCAAATTTAACTCTCATTTCCCACCAGGAAGAGGAAATAACCAAAGGCTCAGCCGCCGTGCCGGAACCAGATTAGGGCCTGAAGCCATCCTGAGGTGTTGCGGCCAGCTCACAAGAAAGCGAGTTGAAGAAAGGAGCTCAGGGGCACTGTAATTCACAAACCTGCAGAGTTATAAATGACAGCTATCGTCCAAAAATATACTGAAGTAAGGCTGCCAAGAGGACTTGAATGCGGGGCAGAATTGCAGGAAACCGATTTCAGGAGGTAGACTGGAATTGCATTGAAAGCATAGGAAAAGAGGCAGAACGTCCACAATGATGCACTTGGCCAAAAAGGGCGTATGCGTTTTTTCCTGAATATATTCAGGAAAAAACGCATACGCCCTTTTTGGCCAACCAAGCAAGCTTGCAAAGGAAATCTGCACTACAATGAAGTCTCACTTCCCCCCGGTCAAAAGGGCCATCTGAAAAAAGTGTAAAATCCAGAAAGGCAGGACAGGCCATGGAGAACTGGGAGCCTTGTTATGCTGATGGGCGGGATGTAAATTGCCAACAGACACTCGGGAGAAGTGTATGGTGTTTCCTGAAACATCTAAAAAACAAAGCAACAGAGCCTAAGGCACTTCCACTTATGGTCCTATAGCTTAGGGAAATTAAAATAAAAAAGACACAGCCACCCCAAAGTTTGGGACGCCTCTGTTTACAAGAACCTCGTTTACAGTACAAGTTCAAAATCGCAGAAAGTGAAAAATGGATAAAGAAATTGTGGTATTTACTTACAAAACAATATCACTCAGCAATGAAATCTATGTCATCAGGCCCTTAGCAGCACAATGAGTGGATTCAGGTATGATGATTCTAACTGAAATAAGTCACACAGAAAAAGAAACATCATAAGATATCAGTAATACACGGAATGTAAACTTGGCTACACAAGAACTGAATTACAGAACAGAACAGGGTCTCAAATTTAGAAAACCAACTTATGCTTGCTTAAGGGGAAAGGTGAGTTGGGGTGCTTCATAAAACCAGAGATTGAAATGAGCACAGATAAAGTTCCTTAAGCCAAATATGGAATAGACAAGAGCTACTCCTTGCTCAACGAAATGGACTCAACACCGCATATTAAACGCCTAAGAATGTACCTGACTAGTAAGTATCTTAAAACCTATGGATTGCTTTGTCTCCAAAACAGAATCAAGCGTGTGTACAGGGGCATAAACGCAGCAGTGATAGGATTGGAGAGGTTCGGTGAGCAAATGAAGACCCTTTGAAGTCATATTGCATGGTACCCATTCCACGGGTCTCAACTCTCCAGGTTTAAGGTATTCTTCCTTCAGCTAAAACATGCATGTGGAACCAAGAGTATGATCAACGTGTGAACGGGAGACGTATTTAAATATGTCTCAGTTTTCCTCCCCTGGTACTCGGGTGCAACATTCCAGACGCTTTACTAACACTCTCCCCAATTGGAGAGTCATTCCCTATAACCTCCTGTTTGGCCCAGTTTGCAATTTCTGCGGAAGATGAACAGGAATAGGGAGAACCAATGAGAGACAAGCTGGAGGTGTCTGGACGGGCAAATTTAACTCTCATTTCCCACCAGGAAGAGGAAATAACCAAACGCACAGTGTGCCGTGCCGGAACCAGATTAGGGCCTGAAGCCATCCTGCGGTGTTGCGGCCAGCTCAAAAGAAAGCGAGTTGATGAAAGGAGGTGAGGGGCACTGTAATTCACAAACCTGCAGAGTTATAAATGACAGCTATCATCCAAAAATATACTGAAGTAAGGCTGCCAAGAGGACTTGAAAGCGGGGCAGAATTGCAGGAAACCAATTTCAGGAGGTAGACTGGAATTGCATTGAAAGCATAGGAAAAGAGGCATAACATCCACAATGATGTACTTGGCCAAAAAGTGCGTATGCGTTTTTTCCTGAATATATTCAGGAAAAAACGCATACGCCCTTTTTGGACAACCAAGCAAGCTTGCAAAGGAAATCTGCACTACAATGAAGTCTCACTTCCTGCAGGTCAAAAGGGCCATCTGAAAAAATGTATAATCCAGAAAGGCAGGACAGGCCATGGAGAACTGGGAGCCTTGTTATGCTGATGGGCGGGATGTAAATTGCCAACAGACACTCGGGAGAAGTGTATGGTGTTTCCTGAAATATCTAAAAAACAAAGCAACAGAGCCTAGGGCACTTCCACTTATGGTCCTATAGCTTAGGGAAATTAAAATCAAAAAGACTCAGCCACCCCAAAGTTTGGGACGTCTCTGCTTACAAGAACCTCGTTTACCATACAAGTTCAATATCACAGAAAGTGAAAAATGGATAAAGAACATGTGGTACTTACGTACAATGCAGTATCACTCAGCAATGAAATCTATGTCATCAGGCCCTTAGCAGCACAATGAGTGGATTCAGGTATGATGATTCTAACTGAAATAAGTCACACAGAAAAAGAAACATCATAAGATATCAGTAATACACGGAATGTAAACTTGGCTACACAGGAACTGAATTCCAAAACAGGACAGGGTCTCAAATTTAGAAAAGCAACTTATGCTTGCTTAAGGAGAAAGGTGAGTTGGGGTGCTGCATAAAACCAGAGATTGAAATGAGCACAGATAAAGTTCCTTAAGCCAAATATGGAATAGACAAGAGCTACTCCTTGCTCAACGAAATGGACTCAACACCCCATATTAAAAGCCTAAGAATGTACCTGACTAGTAAGTATCTTAAAACCTATGGATTGCTATGTCTCCGAAAGAGAATCAAGCATGTGTACAGGGGAATAAACACAGCAGTGATAGGATTGGAGAGGTTCGGTGAGCAAATGAAGACCCTTTGAAGTCATATTGCATGGTACCCATTACACGGGTCTCAACTCTCCAGGTTTAAGGTATTCTTCCTTCAGCTAAAACATGCATGTGGAACCCAGAGTATGATCAACCATGTGAACGGGAGACGTGTTCAAATATGTCTCAGTTTTCGTCCCCTGGTACTTGGGTGCAACATTCCAGACCCTTTACTAACACTCTCCCCACTTGGAGAGTCAGCGCCTTTAACCTCCTGTTTCGCTCAGTTTGCAATTTCTGCGGAAGATGAACAGGAATAGCGAGAACCAATGAGAGACTAGCTGGAGGTGTCTGGACGGGCAAATTTAACTCTCATTTCCCACCAGGAAGAGGAAATAACCAAAGGCTCAGCTGCCGTGCCGGAACCAGATTAGGGTCTGAAGCCATCCTGCGGTGTTGCGGCCAGCTCAAAAGAAAGCGAGTTGAAGAAAGGAGCTCAGGGGCACTGTAATTCACAAACCTGCAGAGTTATAAATGACAGCTATCGTCCAAAAATATACTGAAGTAAGGCTGCCAAGAGGACTTGAAAGCGGGGAAGAATTGCAGGAAACCGATTTCAGGAGGTAGACTGGAATTGCATTGAAAGCATAGGAAAAGAGGCAGAATGTCCACAATGATGCACTTGGCCAAAAAGAGCGTATGCGATTTTTCCTGAATATATTCAGGAAAAAACGCATACGCACTTTTAGGCCAACCAAGCAAGCTTGCAAAGGAAATCTGCACTACAATGAAGTCTCACTTCCCCCTGGTCAAAAGGGCCATCTGAAAAAAGTGTAAAATCCAGAAAGGCAGGACAGGTCATGGAGAACTGGGAGCCTTGTTATGCTGATGGGCGGGATGGAAATTGCCAACATACACTCGGGAGAAGTGTATGGTGTTTCCTGAAACATCTAAAAAACAAAGCAACAGAGCCAAGGGCACTTCCACGTATGGTCCTATAGATTAGGGAAATTAAAATCAAAAAGACACAGCCACCCCAAAGTTTGGGACGCCTCTGTTTACAAGAACCTCGTTTACCATACAAGTTCAATATCACAGAAAGTGAAAAATAGATAAAGAACTTGTGGTACTTACGTACAATGCAGTATCACTCAGCAATGAAATCTATGTCATCAGGCCCGTAGCAGCATAATGAGTGGATTCAGGTACGATGATTCTAACTGAAATAAGTCACACAGAAAAAGAAACATCATAAGATATCAGTAATACACGGAATGTAAACTTGGCTACACAGGAACTGAATTCCAAAACAGGACAGGGTCTCAAATTTAGAAAACCAACTTATGCTTGCTTAAGGGGAAAGGTGAGTTGGGGTGCTGCATAAAACCAGAGATTGAAATGAGCACAGATAAAGTTCCTTAAGCCAAATATGGAATAGACAAGAGCTACTCCTTGCTCAACGAAATGGACTCAACACCCCATATTAAAAGCCTAAGAATGTACCTGACTAGTAAGTATCTTAAAACCTATGGATTGCTATGTCTCCGAAAGAGAATCAAGCATGTGTACAGGGGAATAAACACAGCAGTGATAGGATTGGAGAGGTTCGGTGAGCAAATGAAGACCCTTTGAAGTCATATTGCATGGTACCCATTACACGGGTCTCAACTCTCCAGGTTTAAGGTATTCTTCCTTCAGCTAAAACATGCATGTGGAACCCAGAGTATGATCAACCATGTGAACGGGAGACGTGTTCAAATATGTCTCAGTTTTCGTCCCCTGGTACTTGGGTGCAACATTCCAGACCCTTTACTAACACTCTCCCCACTTGGAGAGTCAGCGCCTTTAACCTCCTGTTTCGCTCAGTTTGCAATTTCTGCGGAAGATGAACAGGAATAGCGAGAACCAATGAGAGACTAGCTGGAGGTGTCTGGACGGGCAAATTTAACTCTCATTTCCCACCAGGAAGAGGAAATAACCAAAGGCTCAGCTGCCGTGCCGGAACCAGATTAGGGTCTGAAGCCATCCTGCGGTGTTGCGGCCAGCTCAAAAGAAAGCGAGTTGAAGAAAGGAGCTCAGGGGCACTGTAATTCACAAACCTGCAGAGTTATAAATGACAGCTATCGTCCAAAAATATACTGAAGTAAGGCTGCCAAGAGGACTTGAAAGCGGGGAAGAATTGCAGGAAACCGATTTCAGGAGGTAGACTGGAATTGCATTGAAAGCATAGGAAAAGAGGCAGAATGTCCACAATGATGCACTTGGCCAAAAAGAGCGTATGCGATTTTTCCTGAATATATTCAGGAAAAAACGCATACGCCCTTTTAGGCCAACCAAGCAAGCTTGCAAAGGAAATCTGCACTACAATGAAGTCTCACTTCCCCCCGGTCAAAAGGGCCATCTGAATAAAGTGTAAAATCCAGAAAGGCAGGACAGGTCATGGAGAACTGGGAGCCTTGTTATGCTGATGGGCGGGATGGAAATTGCCAACATACACTCGGGAGAAGTGTATGGTGTTTCCTGAAACATCTAAAAAACAAAGCAACAGAGCCAAGGGCACTTCCACGTATGGTCCTATAGCTTAGGGAAATTAAAATCAAAAAGACACAGCCACCCCAAAGTTTGGGACGCCTCTGTTTACAAGAACCTCGTTTACCATACAAGTTCAATATCACAGAAAGTGAAAAATAGATAAAGAACTTGTGGTACTTACGTACAATGCAGTATCACTCAGCAATGAAATCTATGTCATCAGGCCCGTAGCAGCATAATGAGTGGATTCAGGTACGATGATTCTAACTGAAATAAGTCACACAGAAAAAGAAACATCATAAGATATCACTAATACACGGAATGTAAACTTGGCTACACAGGAACTGAATTCCAAAACAGAACAGGGTCTCAAATTTAGAAAACCAACTTATGCTTGCTTAAGGGGAAAGGTGAGTTGGGGTGCTGCATAAAACCAGAGATTGAAATGAGCACAGATAAAGTTCCTTAAGCCAAATATGGAATAGACAAGATCTACTCCTTGCTCAACGAAATGGACTCAACACCCCATATTAAACGCCTAAGAATGTACCTGACTAGTAAGTATCTTAAAACCTATGGATTGCTATGTCTCCAAAAGAGAATCAAGCATGTGTACAGGGGCATAAACGCAGCAGTGATAGGATTGGAGAGGTTCGGTGAGCAGATGAAGACCCTTTGAAGTCATATTGCATGGTACCCATTCCACAGGTCTCAACTCTCCAGGTTTAAGGTATTCTTCCTTCAGCTAAAACATGCATGTGGAACCCAGAGTATGATCAACCATGTGAACGGGAGACGTGTTCAAATATGTCTCAGTTTTCCTCCCCTGGTACTCGGGTGCAACATTCCAGACGCTTTACTAACACTCTGCCCACTTGGAGAGTCAGCGCCTTTAACCTCCTGTTTGGCCCAGTTTGCAATTTCTGCGGAAGATGAACAGGAATAGGGAGAACCAATGAGAGACTAGCTGGAGGTGTCTGGACGGGCAAATTTAACTCTAATTTCCCACCAGGAAGAGGAAATAACCAAAGGCTCAGCGTGCCATGCCGGAACCAGATTAGAGCCTGAAGCCATCCTGCGGTGTTGCGGCCAGCTCAAAAGAAAGCGAGTTGAAGAAAGGAGCTCAGGGGCACTGTAATTCACAAACCTGCAGAGTTATAAATGACAGCTATCGTCCAAAAATATACTGAAGTAAGGCTGCCAAGAGGACTTGAAAGCGGGGCAGAATTGCAGGAAACCGATTTCAGGAGGTAGACTGGAATTGCATTGAAAGCATAGGAAAAGAGGCAGAACGTCCACAATGATGCACTTGGCCAAAAAGGGCGTATGCATTTTTTCCTGAATATATTCAGGAAAAAACGCATACGCCCTTTTTGGCCAGCCAAGCAAACTTGCAAAGGAAACCTGCACTACAATGAAGTCTCACTTCCCCCCGGTCAAAAGGGCCATCTGAAAATGTGTAAAATCCAGAAAGGCAGGACAGGCCATGGAGAACTGGGAGCCTTGTTATGCTGATGGGCGGGATGGAAATTGCCAACAGACACTCGGGAGAAGTGTATGGTGTTTCCTGAAACATCTAAAAAACAAAGCAACAGAGCCTAGCGTACTTCCACTTATGGTCCTATAGCTTAGGGAAATTAAAATCAAAAAGACACAGCCACCCCAAAGTTTGGGACGCGTCTGTTTACAAGAACCTCATTTACAGTACAAGTTCAACATCGCAGAAAGTGAAAAATGGATAAAGAACTTGTGGTACTTACGTACAATGCAGTATCACTCAGCAATGAAATCTATGTCATCAGGCCCTTAGCAGCACAATGAGTGGATTCAGGTATGATGATTCTAACTGAAATAAGTCACACAGAAAAAGAAACATCATAAGATATCAGTAATACACGGAATGTAAACTTGGCTACACAGGAACTGAATTCCAAAACAGAACAGGGTCTCAAATTTAGAAAACCAACTTATGCTTGCTTAAGAGTAAAGGTGAGTTGGGGTGCTGCATAAAACCAGAGATTGAAATGAGCACAGATAAAGTTCCTTAAGCCAAATATGGAATAGACAAGAGCTACTCCTTGCTCAACGAAATGGACTCAACACCCCAAATTAAACGCCTAAGAATGTACCTGACTAGTAAGTATCTTAAAACCTATGGATTGCTATGTCTCCGAAAGAGAATCAAGCATGTGTACAGGGGCATAAACGCAGCAGTGATAGGATTGGAGAGGTTCGGTGAGCAAATGAAGACCCTTTGAAGTCATATTGCATGGTACCCATTCCACGGGTTTCAACTACCCAGGTTTAAGGTATTCTTCCTTCAGCTAAAACATGCATGTGGAACCTAGAGTATGATCAACCATGTGATCGGGAGACGTGTTCAAATATGTCTCAGTTTTCCTCCCCTGGTACTCGGGTGCAACATTCCAGACGCTTTACTAACACTCTCCCCACTTGGAAGGTCAGCGCCTTTAACCTCCTGTTTGGCCCAGTTTGCAATTTCTGCGGAAGATGAACAGGAATAGGGAGAACCAATGAGAGACTAGCTGGAGGTGTCTGGACGGGCAAATTTAACTCTCATTTCCCACCAGGAAGAGGAAATAACCAAAGGCTCAGCGTGCCGTGCCGGAACCAGATTAGGGCCTGAAGCCATCCTGCGGTGTTGCGGCCAGCTCAAAAGAAAGCGAGTTGAAGAAAGGAGCTCAGGGGCACTGTAATTCACAAACCTGCAGAGTTATAAATGACAGCTATCGTCCAAAAATATACTGAAGTAAGGCTGCCAAGAGGACTTGAAAGCGGGGCAGAATTGCAGGAAACCGATTTCAGGAGGTAGACTGGAATTGCAGTGAAAGCATAGGAAAAGAGGCAGAACGTCCACAATGATGCACTTGGCCAAAAAGGGCGTATGCGTTTTTCCCTGAATATATTCAGGAAAAAACGCATACGCCCTTTTTGGCCAACCAAGCAAACTTGCAAAGGAAATCTGCACTACAATGAAGTCTCACTTCCCCCGGTCAAAAGGGCCATCTGAAAAAAGTGTAAAATCCAGAAAGGCAGGACAGGCCATGGAGAACTGGGAGCCTTGTTATGCTGATGGGCGGGATGTAAATTGCCAACAGACACTCGGGAGAAGTGTATGGTGTTTCCTGAAACATCTAAAAAACAAAGCAACAGAGCCTAGGGCACTTCCACTTATGGTCCTATAGCTTAGGGAAATTAAAATCAAAAAGACACAGCCACCCCAAAGTTTGGGACGCCTCTGTTTACAAGAACCTCGTTTACCGTACAAGTTCAATATCACAGAAAGTGAAAAATGGATAAAGAACTTGTGGTACTTACGTACAATGCAGTATCACTCAGCAATGAAATCTATGTCATCAGGCCCGTAGCAGCATAATGAGTGGATTCAGGTACGATGATTCTAACTGAAATAAGTCACACAGAAAAAGAAACATCATAAGATATCACTAATACACGGAATGTAAACTTGGCTACACAGGAACTGAATTCCAAAGCAGAACAGGGTCTCAAATTTAGAAAACCAACTTATGCTTGCTTAAGGGGAAAGGTGAGTTGGGGTGCTGCATAAAACCAGAGATTGAAATGAGCACAGATAAAGTTCCTTAAGCCAAATATGGAATAGACAAGAGCTACTCCTTGCTCAACGAAATGGACTCAACACCCCAAATTAAACGCCTAAGAATGTACCTGACTAGTAAGTATCTTAAAACCTATGGATTGCTATGTCTCCATAAGAGAATCAAGCGTGTGTACAGGGGCATAAATGCAGCAGTGATAGGATTGGAGAGGTTCGGTGAGTAAATGAAGACCCTTTGAAGTCATATTGCATGGTACCCATTCCACGGGTCTCAACTCTCCAGGTTTAAGGTATTCTTCCTTCAGCTAAAACATGCATGTGGAACCCAGAGTATGATCAACCGTGTGAACGGGAGACGTGTTCAAATATGTCTCAGTTTTCCTCCCCTGGTACTCGGGTGCATCATTCTACACACTTTACTAACACTCTCCCCACTTGGAGAGTCAGCGCCTTTAACCTCCTGTTTGGCCCAGTTTGCAATTTCTGCGGAAGATGAACAGGAATAGGAAAAACCAATGAGAGACTAGCTGGAGGTGTCTGGACGGGCAAATTTAACTCTTATTTCCCACCAGGAAGAGGAAATAACCAAAGGCTCAGCGTGCCGTGCCAGAACCAGATTAGGGCCTGAAGCCATCCTCCGGTTTTGCGGCCAGCTCACAAGAAAGCGAGTTGAAGAAAGGAGCTCAGGGGCACTGTAATTCACAAACCTGCAGAGTTATAAATGACAGCTATTGTCCAAAAATATACTGAAGTAAGGCTGCCAAGAGGATTTGAAAGCAGGGCAGAATTGGAGGAAACCGATTTCAGGAGGTAGACTGGAATTGCACTGAAAGCATAGGAAAAGAGGCAGAACGTCCACAATGATGCACTTGGCCAAAAAGGGCGTATGCGTTTTTTCCTGAATATATTCAGGAAAAAACGCATACGCCCTTTTTGGCCAACCAAGCAAACTTGCAAAGGAAATCTGCACTACAATGAAGTCTCACTTCCCCCCGGTCAAAAGGGCCATCTGAAAAAAGTGTAAAATCCAGAAAGGCAGGACAGGCCATGGAGAACTGGGAGCCTTGTTATGCTGATGGGCGGGATGTAAATTGCCAACAGACACTCGGGAGAAGTGTATGGTGTTTCCTGAAACATCTAAAAAACAAAGCAACAGAGCCTAGGGCACTTCCACTTATGGTCCTATAGCTTAGGGAAATTAAAATCAAAAAGACACAGCCACCCCAAAGTTTGGGACGCCTCTGTTTACAAGAACCTCGTTTGCAGTACAAGTTCAACATCGCAGAAAGTGAAAAATGGATAAAGAAGTTGTGCTATTTACTTACAAAGCAATATCACTCAGCAATGAAATCTATGTCATCAGGCCCTTAGCAGCACAATGAGTGGATTCAGGTATGATGATTCTAACTAAAATAAGTCACACAGAAAAAGAAACATCATAAGATATCAGTAATACACAGAATGTAAACTTGGCTACACAGGAACTGAATTACAGAACAGAACAGGGTCTCAAATTTAGAAAACCAACTTATGCTTGCTTACGGGGAAAGGTGAGTTGGCGTGCTGCATAAAACCAGAGATTGAAATGAGCACAGATAAAGTTCCTTAAGCCAAATATGGAATAGACAAGAGCTACTCCTTGCTCAACGAAATGGACTCAACACCCCATATTAAATGCCTAAGAATATACCCGACTAGTAAGTATCTTAAAACCTATGGATTGCTGTGTCTCCGAAAGAGAATCAAGCATGTGTACAGGGGCATAAACGCAGCAGTGATAGGATTGGAGAGGTTCGGTGAGCAAATGAAGACCCTTTGAAGTCATATTGCATGGTACCTATTACACGGGTCTCAACTCTCCAGGTTTAAGGTATTCTTCCTTCAGCTAAAACATGCATGTGGAACCCAGAGTATGATCAACCGTGTGAACGGGAGACGTGTTCAAATATGTCTCAGTTTTCCTCCCCTGGTACTCGGGTGCAACATTCCAGACGCTTTACTAACACTCTCCCCACTTGGAGAGTCAGCGCCTTTAACCTCCTGTTTGGCCCAGTTTGCAATTTCTGCGGAAGATGAACAGGAATAGCGAGAACCAATGAGAGACTAGCTGGAGGTGTCTGGACGGGCAAATTTAACTCTCATTTCCCACCAGGAAGAGGAAATAACCAAAGGCTCAGCGTGCCGTGCCGAAACCAGATTATGGCCTGAAGCCATCCTGCGGTGTTGCGGCCAGCTCAAAAGAAAGCGAGTTGAAGAAAGGAGCTCAGGGGCACTGTAATTCACAAACCTGCAGAGTTATAAATGACAGCTATCGTCCAAAAATATACTGAAGTAAGGCTGCCAAGAGGACTTGAAAGCGGGGCAGAATTGCAGGAAACCGATTTCAGGAGGTAGACTGGAATTGCATTGAAAGCATAGGAAAAGAGGCAGAACGTCCACAATGATGCACTTGGCCAAAAAGGGCGTATGCGTTTTTTCCTGAATATATTCAGGAAAAAACGCATACGCCCTTTTTGGCCAACCAAGCAAACTTGCAAAGGAAATCTGCACTACAATGAAGTCTCACTTCCCCCCGGTCAAAAGGGCCATCTGAATAAAGTGTAAAATCCAGAAAGGCAGGACAGGCCATGGAGAACTGGGAGCCTTGTTATGCTGATGGGCGGGATGTAAATTGCCAACAGACACTCGGGAGAAGTGTATGGTGTTTCCTGAAACATCTAAAAAACAAAGCAACAGAGCCTAGGGCACTTCAACTTATGGTCCTATAGCTTAGGGAAATTAAAATCAAAAAGACACAGCCACCCCGAAGTTTGGAACGGCTCTGTTTACAAGAACCTCGTTTACAGTACAAGTTCAACATCGCAGAAAATGAAAAATGGATAAAGAAGTTGTGGTATTTACTTACAAAGCAATATCACTCAGCAATGAAATCTATGTCATCAGGCCCTTAGCAGCACAATGAGTGGATTCAGGTATGATGATTCTAACTGAAATAAGTCACACAGAAAAAGAAACATCATAAGATATCACTAATACACGGAATGTAAACTTGGCTACACAGGAACTGAATTACAGAACAGAACAGGGTCTCAAATTTAGAAAACCAACTTATGCTTGCTTAAGGGGAAAGGTGAGTTGGGGTGCTGCATAAAACCAGAGATTGAAATGAGCACAGATAAAGTTCCTTAAGCCAAATATGGAATAGACAAGAACTACTCCTTGCTCAACGAAATGGACTCAACACCCCATATTAAATGCCTAAGAATATACCCGACTAGTAAGTATCTTAAAACCTATGGATTGCTGTGTCTCTGAAAGAGTATCCAGCATGTGTACAGGGGCATAAACGCAGCAGTGATAGGATTGGAGAGGTTCGGTGAGCAAATGAAGACCCTTTGAAGTCATATTGCATGGTACCCATTACACGGGTCTCAACTCTCCAGGTTTAAGGTATTCTTCCTTCAGCTAAAACATGCATGTGGAACCCAGAGTATGATCAACCGTCTGAACGGGAGACGTGTTCAAATATGTCTCAGTTTTCCTCCCCTGGTACTCGGGTGCAACATTCCAGACGCTTTACTAACACTCTCCCCACTTGGAGAGTCAGCGCCTTTAACCTCCTGTTTGGCCCAGTTTGCAATTTCTGCGGAAGATGAACAGGAATAGCGAGAACCAATGAGAGACTAGCTGGAGGTGTCTGGACGGGCAAATTTAACTCTCATTTCCCACCAGGAAGAGGAAATACCCAAAGGCTCAGCGTGCCGTGCCGAAACCAGATTATGGCCTGAAGCCATCCTGCGGTGTTGCGGCCAGCTCAAAAGAAAGCGAGTTGAAGAAAGGAGCTCAGGGGCACTGTAATTCACAAACCTGCAGAGTTATAAATGACAGCTATCGTCCAAAAATATACTGAAGTAAGGCTGCCAAGAGGACTTGAAAGCGGGGCAGAATTGCAGGAAACCGATTTCAGGAGGTAGACTGGAATTGCATTGAAAGCATAGGAAAAGAGGCAGAACGTCCACAATGATGCACTTGGCCAAAAAGGGCGTATGCGTTTTTTCCTGAATATATTCAGGAAAAAACGCATACGCCCTTTTTGGCCAACCAAGCAAACTTGCAAAGGAAATCTGCACTACAATGAAGTCTCACTTCCCCCCGGTCAAAAGGGCCATCTGAATAAAGTGTAAAATCCAGAAAGGCAGGACAGGCCATGGAGAACTGGGAGCCTTGTTATGCTGATGGGCGGGATGTAAATTGCCAACAGACACTCGGGAGAAGTGTATGGTGTTTCCTGAAACATCTAAAAAACAAAGCAACAGAGCCTAGGGCACTTCCACTTATGGTCCTATAGCTTAGGGAAATTAAAATCAAAAAGACACAGCCACCCCGAAGTTTGGAACGGCTCTGTTTACAAGAACCTCGTTTACAGTACAAGTTCAACATCGCAGAAAATGAAAAATGGATAAAGAAGTTGTGGTATTTACTTACAAAGCAATATCACTCAGCAATGAAATCTATGTCATCAGGCCCTTAGCAGCACAATGAGTGGATTCAGGTATGATGATTCTAACTGAAATAAGTCACACAGAAAAAGAAACATCATAAGATATCACTAATACACGGAATGTAAACTTGGCTACACAGGAACTGAATTACAGAACAGAACAGGGTCTCAAATTTAGAAAACCAACTTATGCTTGCTTAAGGGGAAAGGTGAGTTGGGGTGCTGCATAAAACCAGAGATTGAAATGAGCACAGATAAAGTTCCTTAAGCCAAATATGGAATAGACAAGAACTACTCCTTGCTCAACGAAATGGACTCAACACCCCATATTAAATGCCTAAGAATATACCCGACTAGTAAGTATCTTAAAACCTATGGATTGCTGTGTCTCTGAAAGAGAATCCAGCATGTGTACAGGGGCATAAACGCAGCAGTGATAGGATTGGAGAGGTTCGGTGAGCAAATGAAGACCCTTTGAAGTCATATTGCATGGTACCCATTACACGGGTCTCAACTCTCCAGGTTTAAGGTATTCTTCCTTCAGCTAAAACATGCATGTGGAACCCAGAGTATGATCAACCGTGTGAGCGGGAGACGTGTTCAAATATGTCTCAGTTTTCCTCCCCTGGTACTCGGGTGCAACATTCCAGACGCTTTACTAACACTCTCCCCACTTGGAGAGTCAGCGCCTTTAACCTCCTGTTTGGCCCAGTTTGCAATTTCTGCGGAAGATGAACAGGAATAGCGAGAACCAATGAGAGACTAGCTGGAGGTGTCTGGACGGGCAAATTTAACTCTCATTTCCCACCAGGAAGAGGAAATACCCAAAGGCTCAGCGTGCCGTGCCGAAACCAGATTATGGCCTGAAGCCATCCTGCGGTGTTGCGGCCAGCTCAAAAGAAAGCGAGTTGAAGAAAGGAGCTCAGGGGCACTGTAATTCACAAACCTGCAGAGTTATAAATGACAGCTATCGTCCAAAAATATACTGAAGTAAGGCTGCCAAGAGGACTTGAAAGCGGGGCAGAATTGCAGGAAACCGATTTCAGGAGGTAGACTGGAATTGCATTGAAAGCATAGGAAAAGAGGCAGAACGTCCACAATGATGCACTTGGCCAAAAAGGGCGTATGCGTTTTTTCCTGAATATATTCAGGAAAAAACGCATACGCCCTTTTTGGCCAACCAAGCAAACTTGCAAAGGAAATCTGCACTACAATGAAGTCTCACTTCCCCCCGGTCAAAAGGGCCATCTGAATAAAGTGTAAAATCCAGAAAGGCAGGACAGGCCATGGAGAACTGGGAGCCTTGTTATGCTGATGGGCGGGATGTAAATTGCCAACAGACACTCGGGAGAAGTGTATGGTGTTTCCTGAAACATCTAAAAAACAAAGCAACAGAGCCTAGGGCACTTCCACTTATGGTCCTATAGCTTAGGGAAATTAAAATCAAAAAGACACAGCCACCCCGAACTTTGGAACGGCTCTGTTTACAAGAACCTCGTTTACAGTACAAGTTCAACATCGCAGAAAATGAAAAATGGATAAAGAAGTTGTGGTATTTACTTACAAAGCAATATCACTCAGCAATGAAATCTATGTCATCAGGCCCTTAGCAGCACAATGAGTGGATTCAGGTATGATGATTCTAACTGAAATAAGTCACACAGAAAAAGAAACATCATAAGATATCACTAATACACGGAATGTAAACTTGGCTACACAGGAACTGAATTACAGAACAGAACAGGGTCTCAAATTTAGAAAACCAACTTATGCTTGCTTAAGGGGAAAGGTGAGTTGGGGTGCTGCATAAAACCAGAGATTGAAATGAGCACAGATAAAGTTCCTTAAGCCAAATATGGAATAGACAAGAACTACTCCTTGCTCAACGAAATGGACTCAACACCCCATATTAAATGCCTAAGAATATACCCGACTAGTAAGTATCTTAAAACCTATGGATTGCTGTGTCTCTGAAAGAGAATCAAGCATGTGTACAGGGGCATAAACGCAGCAGTGATAGGATTGGAGAGGTTCGGTGAGCAAATGAAGACCCTTTGAAGTCATATTGCATGGTACCCATTACACGGGTCTCAACTCTCCAGGTTTAACGTATTCTTCCTTCAGCTAAAACATGCATGTGGAACCCAGAGTACGATCAACCGTGTGAACGGGAGACGTGTTCAAATATGTCTCAGTTTTCCTCCCCTGTTACTCGGGTGCAACATTCCAGACGCTTTACTAACACTCTCCCCACTTGGAGAGTCAGCGCCTTTAACCTCCTGTTTGGCCCAGTTTGCAATTTCTGCGGAAGATGAACAGGAATAGGGAGAACCAATGAGAGACTAGCTGGAGGTGTCTGGACGGGCAAATTTAACTCTCATTTCCCACCAGGAAGAGGAAATAACCAAAGGCTCAGCGTGCCGTGCCGGAACCAGATTATGGCCTGAAGCCATCCTGCGGTGTTGCGGCCAGCTCAAAAGAAAGCGAGTTGAAGAAAGGAGCTCAGGGGCACTGTAATTCACAAACCTGCAGAGTTATAAATGACAGCTATCGTCCAAAAATATACTGAAGTAAGGCTGCCAAGAGGACTTGAAAGCGGGGCAGAATTGCAGGAAACCGATTTCAGGAGGTAGACTGGAATTGCATTGAAAGTATAGGAAAAGAGGCAGAACGTCCACAATGATGCACTTGGCCAAAAAGGGCGTATGCGTTTTTTCCTGAATATATTCAGGAAAAAACGCATACGCCCTTTTTGGCCAACCAAGCAAGCTTGCAAAGGAAATCTGCACTACAATGAAGTCTCACTTCCCCCCGGTCAAAACGGCCATCTGAAATAAGAGTAAAATCCAGAAAGGCAGGACAGGCCATGGAGAACTGGGAGCCTTGTTATGCTGATGGGCGGGATGTAAATTGCCAACAGACACTCCGGAGAAGTGTATGGTGTTTCCTGAAACATCTAAAAAACAAAGCAACAGAGCCTAGGGCACTTCCACTTATGGTCCTATAGCTTAGGGAAATTAAAATCAAAAAGACACAGCCACCCCAATGTTTGGGACGCCTCTGTTTACAAGAACTTCGTTTACAGTACAAGTTCAATATCGCAGAAAGTGAAAAATGGATAAAGAAGTTGTGGTATTTACTTACAAAGCAATATCACTCAGCAATGAAATCTATGTCATCAGGCCCTTAGCAGCACAATGAGTGGATTCAGGTATGATGATTCTAACTGAAATAAGTCACACAGAAAAAGAAACATCATAAGATATCACTAATACACGGAATGTAAACTTGGCTACACAGGAACTGAATTACAGAACAGAACAGGGTCTCAAATTTAGAAAACCAACTTATGCTTGCTTAAGGGGAAAGGTGAGTTGGGGTGCTGCATAAAACCAGAGATTGAAATGAGCACAGATAAAGTTCCTTAAGCCAAATATGGAATAGACAAGAACTACTCCTTGCTCAACGAAATGGACTCAACACCGCATATTAAACGCCTAAGAATGTACCTGACTAGTAAGTATCTTAAAACCTATGGATTGCTATGTCTCCGAAAGAGAATCAAGCATGTGTACAGGGGCATAAACGCAGCAGTGATAGGATTGGAGATGTTCGGTGAGCAAATGAAGACCCTTTGAAGTCATATTGCATGGTACCCATTCCACGGGTTTCAACTACCCAGGTTTAAGGTATTCTTCCTTCAGCTAAAACATGCATGTGGGACCCAGAGTATGATCAACCGTGTGAACGGGAGACGTGTTCAAATATGTCTCAGTTTTCCTCCCCTGGTACTCGGGTGCAACATTCCAGACGCTTTACTAACACTCTCCCCACTTGGAGAGTCAGCGCCTTTAACCTCCTGTTTGGCCCAGTTTGCAATTTCTGCGGAAGATGAACAGGAATAGCGAGAACCAATGAGAGACTAGCTGGAGGTGTCTGGACGGGCAAATTTAACTCTCATTTCCCACCAGGAAGAGGAAATAACCAAAGGCTCAGCGTGCCGTGCCGGAACCAGATTAGGGCCTGAAGCCATCCTGCGGTGTTGCGGCCAGGTCACAAGAAAGCGAGTTGAAGAAAGGAGCTCAGGGGCCCTGTAATTCACAAACCTGCAGAGTTATAAATGACAGCTATCGTCCAAAAATATACTGAAGTAAGGCTGCCAAGAGGACTTGAAAGCGGGGCAGAATTGCAGGAAACCGATTTCAGGAGGTAGACTGGAATTGCATTGAAAGCATAGGAAAAGAGGCAGAACGTCCACAATGATGCACTTGGCCAAAGAGGGCGTATGCGTTTTTTCCTGAATATATTCAGGAAAAAACGCATACGCCCTTTTTGGCCAACCAAGCAAGCTTGCAAAGGAAATCTGCACTACAATGAAGTCTCACTTCCCCCCGGTCAAAAGGGCCATCTGAAATAAGTGTAAAATCCAGAAAGGCAGGACAGGCCATGGAGAACTGGGAGCCTTGTTATGCTGATGGGCGGGATGTAAATTGCCAACAGCCACTCGGGAGAAGTGTATGGTGTTTCCTGAAACATCTAAAAAACAAAGCAACAGAGCCTAGGGCACTTCCACTTCTGGTCCTATAGCTTAGGGAAATTAAAATCAAAAAGACACAGCCACCCCAAAGGTTGGGACGCCTCTGTTTACAAGAACCTCGTTTACAGTATAAGTTCAACATCGCAGAAAGTGAAAAATGGATAAAGAAGTTGTGGTATTTACTTACAAAGCAATATCACTCAGCAATGAAATCTATGTCATCAGGCCCTTAGCAGCACAATGAGTAGATTCAGGTATGATGATTCTAACTGAAATAAGTCACACAGAAAAAGAAACATCATAAGATATCAGTAATACACAGAATGTAAACTTGGCTACACAGGAACTGAATTACAGAACAGAACAGGGTCTCAAATTTAGAAAACCAACTTATGCTTGCTTAAGGGGAAAGGTGAGTTGGGGTGCTGCATAAAACCAGAGATTGAAATGAGCACAGAGTAAGTTCCTTAAGCCAAATATGGAATAGACAAGAGCTACTCCTTGCTCAATGAAATGGACTCAACACCCCATATTAAATGCCTAAGAATATACCCGACTAGTAAGTATCTTAAAACATATGGATTGCTGTGTCTCCGAAAGAGAATCAAGCATGTGTACAGGGGCATAAACGCAGCAGTGATAGGATTGGAGAGGTTCGGTGAGCAAATGAAGACCCTTTGAAGTCATATTGCATGGTACCCATTACACGGGTCTCAACTCTCCAGGTTTAAGGTATTCTTCCTTCAGCTAAAACATGCATGTGGAACCCAGAGTATGATCAACCGTGTGAACGGGAGACGTGTTCAAATATGTCTCAGTTTTCCTCCCCTGGTACTCGGGTGCAACATTCCAGACGCTTTACTAACACTCTCCCCACTTGGAGAGTCAGCGCCTTTAACCTCCTGTTTGGCCCAGTTTGCAATTTCTGCGGAAGATGAACAGGAATAGGGAGAACCAATGAGAGACTAGCTGGAGTTGTCTGGACGGGCAAATTTAACTCTCATTTCACAACAGGAAGAGGAAATACCCAAAGGCTCAGCGTGCCGTGCCGGAACCAGATTAGGGCCTGAAGCCATCCTGCGGTGTTGCGGCCAGCTCAAAAGAAAGCGAGTTGAAGAAAGGAGCTCAGGGGCACTGTAATTCACAAACCTGCAGAGTTATAAATGACAGCTATCGTCCAAAAATATACTGAAGTAAGGCTGCCAAGAGGACTTGAAATCGGGGCAGAATTGCAGGAAACCGATTTCAGGAGGTAGACTGGAATTGCAGTGAAAGCATAGGAAAAGAGGCAGAAAGTCCACAATGATGCACTTGGCCAAAAAGGGCGTATGCGTTTTTCCCTGAATATATTCAGGAAAAAACGCATACGCCCTTTTTGGCCAACCAAGCAAACTTGCAAAGGAAATCTGCACTACAATGAAGTCTCACTTCCCCCCGGTCAAAAGGGCCATCTGAAAAAAGTGTAAAATCCAGAAAGGCAGGACAGGCCATGGAGAACTGGGAGCCTTGTTATGCTGATGGGCGGGATGTAAATTGCCAACAGACACTCGGGAGAAGTGTATGGTGTTTCCTGAAACATCTAAAAAACAAAGCAACAGAGCCTAGGGCACTTCCACTTCTGGTCCTATAGCTTAGGGAAATTAAAATCAAAAAGACACAGCCACCCCAAAGGTTGGGACGCCTCTGTTTACAAGAACCTCGTTTACAGTATAAGTTCAACATCGCAGAAAGTGAAAAATGGATAAAGAAGTTGTGGTATTTACTTACAAAGCAATATCACTCAGCAATGAAATCTATGTCATCAGGCCCTTAGCAGCACAATGAGTGGATTCAGGTATGATGATTCTAACTGAAATAAGTCACACAGAAAAAGAAACATCATAAGATATCACTAATACACGGAATGTAAACTTGGCTACACAGGAACTGAATTCCAAAGCAGAACAGGGTCTCAAATTTAGAAAACCAACTTATGCTTGCTTAAGGGGAAAGGTGAGTTGGGGTGCTGCATAAAACCAGAGATTGAAATGAGCACAGATAAAGTTCCTTAAGCCAAATATGGAATAGACAAGAGCTACTCCTTGCTCAACGAAATGGACTCAACACCCCAAATTAAACGCCTAAGAATGTACCTGACTAGTAAGTATCTTAAAACCTATGGATTGCTATGTCTCCATAAGAGAATCAAGCGTGTGTACAGGGGCATAAATGCAGCAGTGATAGGATTGGAGAGGTTCGGTGAGCAAATGAAGACCCTTTGAAGTCATATTGCATGGTACCCATTCCACGGGTCTCAACTCTCCAGGTTTAAGGTATTCTTCCTTCAGCTAAAACATGCATGTGGAACCCAGAGTATGATCAACCGTGTGAACGGGAGACGTGTTCAAATATGTCTCAGTTTTCCTCCCCTGGTACTCTGGTGCATCATTCTACACACTTTACTAACACTCTCCCCACTTGGAGAGTCAGCGCCTTTAACCTCCTGTTTGGCCCAGTTTGCAATTTCTGCAGAAGATGAACAGGAATAGGAAAAACCAATGAGAGACTAGCTGGAGGTGTCTGGACGGGCAAATTTAACTCTCATTTCCCACCAGGAAGAGGAAATACCCAAAGGCTCAGCGTGCCGTGCCGAAACCAGATTATGGCCTGAAGCCATCCTGCAGTGTTGCGGCCAGCTCAAAAGAAAGCGAGTTGAAGAAAGGAGCTCAGGGGCACTGTAATTCACAAACCTGCAGAGTTATAAATGACAGCTATCGTCCAAAAATATACTGAAGTAAGGCTGCCAAGAGGACTTGAAAGCGGGGCAGAATTGCAGGAAACCGATTTCAGGAGGTAGACTGGAATTGCATTGAAAGCATAGGAAAAGAGGCAGAACGTCCACAATGATGCACTTGGCCAAAAAGGGCGTATGCGTTTTTTCCTGAATATATTCAGGAAAAAACGCATACGCCCTTTTTGGCCAACCAAGCAAGCTTGCAAAGGAAATCTGCACTACAATGAAGTCTCACTTCCCCCCGGTCAAAAGGGCCATCTGAATAAAGTGTAAAATCCAGAAAGGCAGGACAGGCCATGGAGAACTGGGAGCCTTGTTATGCTGATGGGCGGGATGTAAATTGCCAACAGACACTCGGGAGAAGTGTATGGTGTTTCCTGAAACATCTAAAAAACAAAGCAACAGAGCCTAGGGCACTTCCACTTATGGTCCTATAGCTTAGGGAAATTTAAATCAAAAAGACACAGCCACCCCGAAGTTTGGAACGGCTCTGTTTACAAGAACCTCGTTTACAGTACAAGTTCAACATCGCAGAAAATGTAAAATGGATAAAGAAGTTGTGGTATTTACTTACAAAGCAATATCACTCAGCAATGAAATCTATGTCATCAGGCCCTTAGCAGCACAATGAGTGGATTCAGGTATGATGATTCTAACTGAAATAAGTCACACAGAAAAAGAAACATCATAAGATATCACTAATACACGGAATGTAATCTTGGCTACACAGGAACTGAATTACAGAACAGAACAGGGTCTCAAATTTAGAAAACCAACTTATGCTTGCTTAAGGGGAAAGGTGAGTTGGGGTGCTGCATAAAACCAGAGATTGAAATGAGCACAGATAAAGTTCCTTAAGCCAAATATGGAATAGACAAGAGCTACTCCTTGCTCAACGAAATGGACTCAACACCCCATATTAAACGCCTAAGAATATACCCGACTAGTAAGTATCTTAAAACCTATGGATTGCTGTGTCTCCGAAAGAGAATCAAGCATGTGTACAGGGGCATAAACGCAGCAGTGATAGGATTGGAGAGGTTCGGTGAGCAAATGAAGACCCTTTGAAGTCATATTGCATGGTACCCATTCCACGGGTTTCAACTACCCAGGTTTAAGGTATTCTTCCTTCAGCTAAAACATGCATGTGGGACCCAGAGTATGATCAACCGTGTGAACGGGAGACGTGTTCAAATATGTCTCAGTTTTCCTCCCCTGGTACTCGGGTGCAACATTCCAGACGCTTTACTAACACTCTCCCCACTTGGAGAGTCAGCGCCTTTAACCTCCTGTTTGGCCCAGTTTGCAATTTCTGCGGAAGATGAACAGGAATAGGGAGAACCAATGAGAGACTAGCTGGAGGTGTCTGGACGGGCAAATTTAACTCTCATTTCCCACCAGGAAGAGGAAATAACCAAAGGCTCAGCGTGCCGTGCCGGAACCAGATTAGGGCCTGAAGCCATCCTGCGGTGTTGCGGCCAGCTCAAAAGAAAGCGAGTTGAAGAAAGGAGCTCAGGGGCCCTGTAATTCACAAACCTGCAGAGTTATAAATGACAGCTATCGTCCAAAAATATACTGAAGTAAGGCTGCCAAGAGGACTTGAAAGCGGGGCAGAATTGCAGGAAACCGATTTCAGGAGGTAGACTGGAATTGCATTGAAAGCATAGGAAAAGAGGCAGAACGTCCACAATGATGCACTTGGCCAAAAAGGGCGTATGCGTTTTTTCCTGAATATATTCAGGAAAAAACGCATACGCCCTTTTTGGCCAACCAAGCAAGCTTGCAAAGGAAATCTGCACTACAATGAAGTCTCACTTCCCCCCGGTCAAAAGGGCCATCTGAAAAAAGTGTAAAATCCAGAAAGGCAGGAAAGGCCATGGAGAACTGGGAGCCTTGTTATGCTGATGGGCGGGATGTAAATTGCCAACAGACACTCGGGAGAAGTGTATGGTGTTTCCTGAAACATCTAAAAAACAAAGCAACAGAGCCTAGGGCACTTCCACTTATGGTCCTATAGCTTAGGGAAATTAAAATCAAAAAGACACAGCCACCCCAAAGTTTGGGATGCCTCTGTTTACAATAACCTCGTTTACAGTACAAGTTCAACATCGCAGAAAGTGAAAAATGGATAAAGAAGTTGTGGTATTTACTTACAAAGCAATATCACTCAGCAATGAAATCTATGTCATCAGGCCCTTAGCAGCACAGTGAGTGGATTCAGGTATGATGATTCTAACTGAAATAAGTCACACAGAAAAAGAAACATCATAAGATATCACTAATACACGGAATGTAAACTTGGCTACACAGGAACTGAATTACAGAACAGAACAGGGTCTCAAATTTAGAAAACCAACTTATGCTTGCTTAAGGGGAAAGGTGAGTTGGGGTGCTGCATAAAACCAGAGATTGAAATGAGCACAGATAAAGTTCCTTAAGCCAAATATGGAATAGACAAGAGCTACTCCTTGCTCAACGAAATGGACTCAACACCGCATATTAAACGCCTAAGAATGTACCTGACTAGTAAGTATCTTAAAACCTATGGATTGCTATGTCTCCGAAAGAGAATCAAGGATGTGTACAGGGGCATAAACGCAGTAGTGATAGGATTGGAGAGGTTCGGTGAGCAAATGAAGACCCTTTGAAGTCATATTGCATGGTACCCATTCCACGGGTTTCAACTACCCTGGTTTAAGGTATTCTTCCTTCAGCTAAAACATGCATGTGGAACCCAGAGTATGATCAACCGTGTGAACGGGAGACGTGTTCAAATATGTCTCAGTTTTCCTCCCCTGGTACTCGGGTGCAACATTCCAGACGCTTTACTAACACTCTCCCCACTTGGAGAGTCAGCGCCTTAACCTCCTGTTTGGCCCAGTTTGCAATTTCTGCGGAAGATGAACAGGAATAGCGAGAACCAATGAGAGACTAGCTGGAGGTGTCTGGACGGGCAAATTTAACTCTCATTTCCCACCAGGAAGAGGAAATAACCAAAGGCTCAGCGTGCCGTGCCGGAACCAGATTAGGGCCTGAAGCCATCCTACGGTGTTGCGGCCAGCTCACAAGAAAGCGAGTTGAAGAAAGGAGCTCAGGGGCACTGTAATTCACAAACCTGCAGAGTTATAAATGACAGCTATCGTCCAAAAATATACTGAAGTAAGGCTGCCAAGAGGACTTGAAAGCGGGGCAGAATTGCAGGAAACCGATTTCAGGAGGTAGACTGGAATTGCATTGAAAGCATAGAAAAAGAGGCAGAACGTCCACAATGATGCACTTGGCCAAAAAGGGCGTATGCGTTTTTTCCTGAATATATTCAGGAAAAAACGCATACGCCCTTTTTGGCCAACCAAGCAAGCTTGCAAAGGAAATCTGCACTACAATGAAGTCTCACTTCCCCCCGGTCAAAAGGGCCATCTGAAAAAAGTGCAAAATCCAGAAAGGCAGGACAGGCCATGGAGAACTGGGAGCCTTGTTATGCTGATGGGCGGGATGTAAATTGCCAACAGCCACTCGGGAGAAGTGTATGGTGTTTCCTGAAACATCTAAAAAACAAAGCAACAGAGCCTAGGGCACTTCCACTTATGGTCCTATAGCTTAGGGAAATTAAAATCAAAAAGACACAGCCACCCCGAAGTTTGGGACGCCTCTGTTTACAAGAACCTCGTTTACAGTACAAGTTCAACATCGCAGAAAGTGAAAAATGGATAAAGAAGTTGTGGTATTTACTTACAAAGCAATATCACTCAGCAATGAAATCTATGTCATCAGGCCCTTAGCAGCACAATGAGTGGATTCAGGTATGATGATTCTAACTGAAATAAATCACACAGAAAAAGAAACATCATAAGATATCACTAATACACGGAATGTAAACTTGGCTACACAGGAACTGAATTCCAAAACAGAACAGGGTCTCAAATTTAGAAAACCAACTTATGCTTGCTTAAGGGGAAAGGTGAGTTGGGGTGCTGCATAAAACCAGAGATTGAAATGAGCACAGATAAAGTTCCTTAAGCCAAATATGGAATAGACAAGAGCTACTCCTTGCTCAACGAAATGGACTCAACACCACATATTAAACGCCTAAGAATGTACCTGACTAGTAAGTATCTTAAAACCTATGGATTGCTATGTCTCCGAAAGAGAATCAAGCATGTGTACAGGGGCATAAACGCAGCAGTGATAGGATTGGAGAGGTTCGGTGAGCAAATGAAGACCCTTTGAAGTCATATTGCATGGTACCCATTCCACGGGTTTCAACTACCCAGGTTTAAGGTATTCTTCCTTCAGCTAAAACATGCATGTGGAACCCAGAGTATGATCAACCATGTGAACGGGAGACGTGTTCAAATATGTCTCAGTTTTCCTCCCCTGGTACTCGGGTGCAACATTCCAGACGCTTTACTAACACTCTCCCCACTTGGAGAGTCAGCGCCTTTAACCTCCTGTTTGGCCCAGTTTGCAATTTCTGCGGAAGATGAACAGGAATAGCGAGAACCAATGAGAGACTAGCTGGAGGTGTCTGGACGGGCAAATTTAACTCTCATTTCCCACCAGGAAGAGGAAATAACCAAAGGCTCAGCGTGCCGTGCCGGAACCAGATTAGGGCCTGAAGCCATCCTGCGGTGTTGCGGCCAGCTCACAAGAAAGCGAGTTGAAGAAAGGAGCTCAGGGGCACTGTAATTCACAAACCTGCAGAGTTATAAATGACAGCTATCGTCCAAAAATATACTGAAGTAAGGCTGCCAAGAGGACTTGAAAGCGGGGCAGAATTGCAGGAAACCGATTTCAGGAGGTAGACTGGAATTGCATTGAAAGCATAGGAAAAGAGGCAGAACGTCCACAATGATGCACTTGGCCAAAAAGGTCGTGTGCGTTTTTTCCTGAATATATTCAGGAAAAAACGCATACGCCCTTTTTGGCCAACCAAGCAAGCTTGCAAAGGAAATCTGCACTACAATGAAGTCTCACTTCCCCGCGGTCAAAAGGGCCATCTGAAAAAAGTGTAAAATCCAGAAAGGCAGGACAGGCCATGGAGAACTGGGAGCCTTATTATGCTGATGGGCGGGATGTAAATTGCCAACAGACACTCGGGAGAAGTGTATGGTGTTTCCTGAAACATCTAAAAAACAAAGCAACAGAGCCTAGGGCACTTCCACTTATGGTCCTATAGCTTAGGGAAATTAAAATCAAAAAGACACAGCCACCCCAAAGTTTGGGACGCCTCTGTTTACAAGAACCTCGTTTACAGTACAAGTTCAACATCGCAGAAAGTGAAAAATGGATAAAGAAGTTGTGGTATTTACTTACAAAGCAATATCACTCAGCAATGAAATCTATGTCATCAGGCCGTTAGCAGCACAATGAGTGGATTCAGGTATGATGATTCTAACTGAAATAAGTCACACAGAAAAAGAAACATCATAAGATATCAGTAATACACGGAATGTAAACTTGGCTACACAGGAACTGAATTACAGAATAGAACAGGGTCTCAAATTTAGAAAACCAACTTATGCTTGCTTAAGGGTAAAGGTGAGTTGGGGTGCTGCATAAAACCAGAGATTGAAATGAGCACAGATAAAGTTCCTTAAGCCAAATATGGAATAGACAAGAGCTACTCCTTGCTCAACGAAATGGACTCAACACCCCATATTAAACGCCTAAGAATGTACCTGACTAGTAAGTATCTTAAAACCTATGGATTGCTATGTCTCCAAAAGAGAATCAAGCGTGTGTATAGGGGCATAAACGTAGCAGTGATAGGATTGGAGAGGTTCGGTGAGCAAATGAAGACCCTTTGAAGTCATATTGCATGGTACCCATTACACGGGTCTCAACTCTCCAGGTTTAAGGTATTCTTCCTTCAGCTAAAACATGCATGTGGAACCCAGAGTATGATGAACCGTGTGAACGGGAGACGTGTACAAATATGTCTCAGTTTTCGTCCCCTGGTACTTGGGTGCAACATTCCAGATGCTTTACTAACACTCTCCCCACTTGGAGAGTCAGCGCCTTTAACCTCCTGTTTGGCCCAGTTTGCAATTTCTGCGGAAGATGAACAGGAATAGTGAGAACCAATGAGAGACTAGCTGGAGGTGTCTGGACGGGCAAATTTAACTCTCATTTCCCACCAGGAAGAGGAAATAACCAAAGGTTCAGCTGCCGTGCCGGAACCAGATTAGGGCCTGAAGCCATCCTGCGGTGTTGCGGCCAGGTCACAAGAAAGCGAGTTGAAGAAAGGAGCTCAGGGGCACTGTAATTCACAAACCTGCAGAGTTATAAATGACAGCTATCGTCCAAAAATATACTGAAGTAAGGCTGCCAAGAGGACTTGAAAGCGGGGCAGAATTGCAGGAAACCGATTTCAGGAGGTAGACTGGAATTGCATTGAAAGCATAGGAAAAGAGGCAGAACGTCCACAATGATGCACTTGGCCAAAAAGGGCGTATGCGTTTTTTCCTGAATATATTCAGGAAAAAACGCATACGCCCTTTTTGGCCAACCAAGCAAGCTTGCAAAGGAAAACTGCACTACAATGAAGTCTCACTTCCCCCTGGTCAAAAGGGCCATCTGAAAATAGTGTAAAATCCAGAAAGGCAGGACAGGCCATGGAGAACTGGGAGCCTTGTTATGCTGATGGGCGGGATGTAAATTGCCAACAGACACTCGGGAGAAGTGTATGGTGTTTCCTGAAACATCTAAAAAACAGAGCAACAGAGCCTAGGGCACTTCCACTTATGGTCTTATAGCTTAGGGAAATTAAAATCAAAAAGACACAGCCACCCCAAAGTATGGGACGCCTCTGTTTACAAGAACCTCGTTTACAGTACAAGTTCAACATCACAGAAAGTGAAAAATGGATAAAGAAGTTGTGGTATTTACTTACAAAGCAATATCACTCAGGAATGAAATCTATGTCATCAGGCACTTAGTAGCACAATGAGTGGATTCAGGTATGATGATTCTAACTGAAATAAGTCACACAGAAAAAGAAACATCATAAGATATCAGTAATACACGGAATGTAAACTTGGCTACACAGGAACTTAATTACAGAACAGAACAGGGTCTCAAATTTAGAAAACCAACTTATGCTTGCTTAAGGGGAAAGGTGAGTTGGGGTGCTGCATAAAACCAGAGATTGAAATGAGCACAGATAAAGTTCCTTAAGCCAAATATGGAATAGACAAGAGCTACTCCTTGCTCAACGAAATGGACTCAACACCGCATATTAAACGCCTAAGCATGTACCTGACTAGTAAGTATCTTAAAACCTATGGATTTCTATGTCTCCGAAAGAGAATCAAGCATGTGTACAGGGGCATAAACGCAGCAGTGATAGGATTGGAGAGGTTCGGTGAGCAAATGAAGACCCTTTAAAGTCATATTGCATGGTACCCATTACACGGGTTTCAACTACCCAGGTTTAAGGTATTCTTCCTTCAGCTAAAACATGCATGTGGAACCTAGGGTATGATCAACCATGTGATCGGGAGACGTGTTCAAATATGTCTCAGTTTTCGTACACTGGTACTCGGGTGCAACATTCCAGACGCTTTACTAACACTCTCCCCACTTGGAGAGTCAGCGCCTTTAACCTCCTGTTTGGCCCAGTTTGCAATTTCTGCGGAAGATGAACAGGAATAGGGAGAACCAATGAGAGACTAGCTGGAGGTGTCTGTATGGGCAAATTTAACTCTCATTTCCCACGAGGAAGAGGAAATAACCAAAAGCTCAGCGTGCCGTGCCGGAACCAGATTAGGGCCTGAAGCCATCCTGCGGTGTTGCGGCCAGCTCACAAGAAAGCGAGTTGAAGAAAGGAGCTCAGGGGCACTGTAATTCACAAACCTGCAGAGTTATAAATGACAGCTATCGTCCAAAAATACACTGAAGTAAGGCTGCCAAGAGGACTTGAAAGCGGGGCAGAATTGCAGGAAACCGATTTCAGGAGGTAGACTGGAATTGCATTGAAAGCATAGGAAAAGAGGCAGAACGTCCACAATGATGCACTTGGCCAAAAAGGGCGTATGCGTTCTTTCCTGAATATATTCAGGAAAAAACGCATACGCCCTTTTTGGCCAACCAAGCAAGCTTGCAAAGGAAATCTGCACTACAATGAAGTCTCACTTCCCCCCGGTCAAAAGGGCCATCTGAAAAAAGTGTAAAATCCAGAAAGGCAGGACAGGCCATGGAGAACTGGGAGCCTTGTTATGCTGATGGGCGGGATGAAAATTGCCAACAGACACTCGGGAGAAGTGTATGGTGTTTCCTGAAACATCTAAAAAACAGAGCAACAGAGCCTAGGGCACTTCCACTTATGGTCCTATAGCTTAGGGAAATTAAAATCAAAAAGACACAGCCACCCCAAAGTTTGGGACGCCTCTGTGTACAGAAATCTCTTCTATGGCACAAGTTAAATATCCCAGAGAACAAATAATGGATAAAGAAGTTGCGGTACTTATGTACAACAGAATACCACTCAGCAATGAAATCTATGTCACCAGGCCCGTAGCAGCATAATGAGTGGATTGAGACACGATGATTCTAAGTGAAATAAGTCACACAGAAAAAGAAACATCATAAGGTATCACTAATACACGGAATGTGAACTTGGCTACACATGAACTGAATTACAGAACAGAACAGGGTCTCAAGTTTAGAAAACCAACTTATGCCTGCTTAAGGGGGAAGGTGAGTTGGGGTGCTGCATAAAAGCAGAGTTTGAAATTAGCACAGATACCGTTCCATAAGCCAAATATGTAATAGACAAGACCTACCCCTTGCTCAACGGAATGGATTCAACAATGAGGTATCACCTCACACCTGGTAGAATAGGCATCATAGAAAATCTACAAACAGAAAATGCTGGAAAGGGTGTGGAGAAAAGGAACCCTCTTCCACTATTGTTGGGAATATAAATTGATACAGTCATTATGGAGAACAATATGGAATTTCTTAAGAAACTAACAATAGAATTACCATATGATACAGCAATCCCAGTACTGGACATATACCCAGACAAAACCATAAATCAAAAAGAGTCATTCACCGCAATGTTCATTGCATCACTATTTACAATATCGAGGTAATGGAAGCAACATAAATGCCCACAGACAGACGAATGCATAAAGCTGTGGTACATATATAAAATGGAATATTACTAAGCCATGAAAAGGAATGAAATTGGGTCATTTGTAGAGACGTCGATGGATCTAGAGACTGTCATACAGAGTGAAGTAAGTCAGAAAGAGAAAAACAAATCTTGTATATTCATGCATATATGTGGAACCTAGAAAAACTGTACAGATTAACCATTTTGCAAGGCATAAATAGAGCAACAGATGTAGACAACAAACGTATGGACAACAAGGGGGGAAAGCTGTTGGGGGGGTGGTGGTGGGAGGAGTTGAGAGACTGGGATTGGCATGTATACATTTATATGTATAAAATAGATAACCAATAAGAACCTGCTGTATAAAAATATAAAATAAAATTCAAAATTAAAAAGAAATAAAATTTAAAAAATAAAACAGAAAAAACAATTATTCCCTGCACATACATGTATTTATATGAATAAATTATTTCCATGCTTATATCTGTAAATACAAAAAAGAGGAATAAAGTCTACCTTGAACCAAAAACGAAAAAGAGAAAAAAACACAGAACCCACCAGTTACACAGAGGAAAACCGTATCAGGGCACTTGCTCCAGTTGTAAACAATTCTGAAGTTGGTCAGTGGTGGGGAATCGTCTCCCATTCAGCCAGCAGCCCCCACGCAACAAGCGTCCTCATTGCAAAGCTGGGGCACCGTGCCGAGGCATCTGTGAGTAAACGTGAGCTGAGCCCCAGGCCAGTTGCTGCTGAACTATTCCCACCCGTCCCAGGTAAAACACCTGAATATATACAAGGACTTGAAAGCCTAGAGGAAGGGCCATAGAGCCACACGAGTGACAGCATGCCGGCCGACTTGGTGCCTGCAGGCCAGCCAGGATGGTCCTGGCCCTGGGTGCTCTTCTGGAAGATTTCCATTTCCCTGCCTGAGATACCCGTCCTGTCCCTGCCCCCACTGCTTTTTTCCTTCCTCACCTCTGCCCAGGGAGAAATTCCAGCAACAGGTATGGGTGACACATCCTCTTCTTTAGCAGGTGGCAGCCTGGCAACTGCTGCAGAAAGTCCAGCAGAGCCCCACTCACACTGGGCCACCCACAAAGCCGTGGCCTCTCACTCCCTCCCACCAGCCCAGCCCCGAGACTGCTGACAGGGCAGAGAAAATGGCGTCAGGCACGGCTGCAGGGGCTCTTGCTGCCTGGAGTGGTATTTATATTGATCTCAACCCAGGCACACCTGGGGAGGGCTGGCCGGCACGGTAAGGCTGCCCAGGTCAGCCAATCATCACCCCTCAGGGGCTCACAGTTGCAGAAAATGGAACTTGCTGAACCGGCCAGGTCCGAGGAACAGGTGTGGGCTCCTGAGAGTCAGGATAGACAAGGGGCTGCAGCTTTGGCTTGTTTTCTAATCATTTTATCTGGCCCATGAGTGGGAGACAACTTCAAGAAAACCCTCTCCTAATGAGAGGAACCCAGGAGTCAGGGAGAGGAGGGGTGGGTGGTGGTTGGAGACAGAGGCCTGGTGCCCCGGGTGCAGTGGAAGTCTCTGGAAGACCAGGTGGAGGGAGGCCTCACGGAGTGATGCCCAGGGTCACAGACCTGTCGCAGCTGCTGTTTGTTAGTTCAAGTCCTGCTCTGAGGTACTCTGTGTCAGCTCTGAGTGACAGGTGAGCTGGGGGTGCTCTGCAATGAGGGCTATGTGCACGGTTCCTGTGTGCCCAGCCCTGCCACGGTACCTGCAAGGGTAGCTCTGTATCCTGGGAGGGGCCTGACCACGAGAGCCCCGTGGGCTGGGGTGGGGGTGGGGTACCTGCCCAGGTGAGCTCCATATTCTGGGATTGGTCTGACCACGAGAGCCCCATGGGCTGCTGGGGACCTGGTAAAGGATGTCAGGACAGTCAGTGAAGCCACCGAGGATATACCTCCAGTTGCTCCTAATTCCTACACCCTGCTGGTCATTCTACCAACCACCAGGACATGGTATTCTGTATTAGTCTTCAATGATGCTTTCTTTTGCATTCCATTAGTCCCAGAGTCACAAGAAATTTTGGCTTGTGAGTGGCAGGACTCAACATACAACTAAAACAATACTTCCGGGCCGTCTGGCCCCAAGGGTGCAAAAGTTCCCACACCATCTTTGGGGAAAGCTTAGCTAAAGACCTAAAAGTTCTACCTCTGGAAAAGGAAACCCTCCTTCAATATGCAGACGACATTCTGATCGCCAGCCCTACTAAGGAGGCCTCTGAACTACCAAGCCAATAAAGGATAGAAGTTGTCCAAGAAAAAGCTCAAATATCACAGACTGCAGTGACCTGCCTGGGCTTCATTCTCACAGAAGGTCAGAGAAGCCCATCTCAGGAAAGGGAAGAAACCATTTTCAGCCTTACCCCTTTCTAAAACTAGAAGACAGCTTAGGGGTTCCTGGGGAGGCCAGGGTTTGCTGCTTCTGGATCCCTAACTACAGTCTACTAGCTGGGCCTCTATATGAAACACTGAAAGGAAAAGATGATGATCCTTTTGAATAGAATCCAGAAGTGGCCTTTCAAGAATGGAAAGAGCAGTCAATTCAGACCCTTGCCCTGGAACTCCCTAATTTAGCTAAACCCTTTGACCTTTACATTCCCGGTGAAAGGTGAATCGCCATTGGAGAATTAGTGCAAAAACTGGGACCACTTGAAATGGAACAATGCAAGAATGCCATCCAGGTAGGATAAACTACGGTCACCAAGGGGCTTGGCCCACTGCCACATCTGGCCAAGATACTGGCGGTATCTAAAAACCTGGAAATCAGCAGCCCAAAAGGCCACCTCCCTCCTAAGGGAAAAGGACCCCACGTGGTGATCCTAACCACCAACCATGCCCTGAAGTTGCAGGGTTCGCTCCGTGGGCACACCGACCTCGAGTGAGGAGGCCCTCCAACTCCAACATCCAGAGAGATAACCGGGGGCAACAGGGCACCATGACGACTCGTGTGAACATCACTTGACCTGGAGTTTCTCTCATAAAACAACAAGGGTGTGTCCCAAAAGAGTAGACTACTGCTTGCAGGACTTACTGCACCCAGAGGGGAGCTAATAATCTTGGCGGGGGAACCGTATATCACACTGTCACCATAGAAAAGCCTACAGACACCGTGATGATGGTGGCCAATAAGACCGGCTGGACTCCTGTTTACTTCAAAAGGCTGTTGACTCAGTAGCCATCATGGTCCTTATCACCACTGACCCTGGACTGTCTGGGAGTTGAGCAGGCAGGGCTCTGACACATGGTGCTGTTTGTACGTTAATTCAGGGGCCTAATTGAAGAAAGCGCAGACTACTGGTCAGAGCATCTAGGCTGGCAGAAACGGTCAGCCTAAGGTGGCCGAACAAATGTGGGGCGGGGTGAAACCGGCCCCCACAGCGTCTCTGCACATCTCTTTCCTGGACCCTTAAAGGTCATTAGAATCTATAACACTTCCAATGCTGGTGCTCAGGTGGACGAGCAGGGAGGCAGGGGTCCTGGGGACAATCAACGTCACCGGGAGGCTGCTGGGGAGAAGCTCTGACCCTCGCCCCAGGGTATGAGGGCTCCCAACTCAGCACTCAGCAGTTACAGAAGAAGGGTCTGCACCCTCAGCACTCCAAGAATGAGGAACGGGACAAAAGGCAGAGGAGGGGTTTGTCCCCAGCAAAGCCCATTAAAAATCCCTGGGAGATAAAAATAGAATCTGGGCAATAAAGTCAAGTCTAACCTTTTTTATCCTTTGTGCTTTGTCTAATTTCACATGCTCCTAGGGTCCCGCATGCAGAGGTTCCACACCCGGCACTTCAGACCAGATTTCCTAGTGCAGAATGGCTGGGTCGACACCTCAGCTCCTGGGGCCCAGTGCAGACTCCACGATATAGAGCCTGAGCTACAGCCAACCCGGCCCTCGAGAGCTCCGCCGCCTCCCTCCCTCCCACTGACTCTGACAGGATCTCTACACAGCAGCCCAGCCCACAGCCCACGGGGTAGTGCATGCTCTCACCTCTCCATTCTCTGATCAAAATATAAAGTTTCCTTTGCTTGTGAACCAAACTCAGTCTCGATCTGTTGGCCCCAATGACACTGGGCAGGGGGACACTTGTTGGGGTCCACTCTGGAGGATCAGTAACAGAAATTGAGACTATTGTAACCTCAATGAACAGATGTGTGAGCCAAACTGTAGTTAACATAGAACAGTGTATAAGGCTCGGGTAAAATAAGATGTTTCTAACACTTCCATTTGATATTTCCATCACTTTTTATAAGCAAGTTCAGTGAAAAGGTTTGTCTTATTTGTCAGGTCAATATTAGAGAAACGAAGTGATTTCTTTCCAAGGATGTACATCTAATAATCTTGGTTAAACCTTCAATCTTGTTTTAAATGCTTTTCCATTGAAAATGATACCTCTCTTTCAGCTCCCCCATTTCTGAGAAGTATAAAATCTTATAATTTATTATTACCAAAGGGGAAAGGTGGGAGGAGTGATAAATTAACAGTTTGGAATTAACACATACACACTGCTATGTATAAAATAGATCATCAACAAGGAACTACTGTATAGCACAGGGAACTACACTCAACATTTTGCAATAACCTATAAGGGGAAATAATCTGAAAAAGAATAGATATTTTTATTGACATCATCTATCAATGATAGTTAAAGTGTAGCCTAAGGGAAGCTGGTGGTGAGTGCTTCTGACCCTGAAGACTTCAATCATCTAAAGTTTGGACTCTGCCTACTTCCCAAGGCCCTTAATGAACATATGTGTAGCCGTAGCTTAAAAACTTCCCCAGTTTGGGTTTCGGGGAGACACTGATTTTGAAAAAGCCCTGGTGTTCTCCTTACATGAATGGGACTCTTCCTACTGCTAAAACATGTCTGTCACACCCAGAGGATGGTATACCGTCTGATCGGGAAGAGTTTGGAAAAGGCATCTCATCTCCTCATCTCCTGGTGCTCGGGTTCACCCCTCCAGCGTCTTTACTAACAGTCTCCCCACTTGGAGATGTCAGCACTGTCAACATCCTGTTGCGTACAGTTTGGAATTTGTCCAGAGGATGAAGCGGAAGGATGAGGAACAATGAGAGACAAGTCCTAGGTGTTCAGACAGGCACATGTCACTCTAATTTCCAATCAGGAAGACGAATTGACCAAAGGCTAGGGTTGCCCATGGAAACAGTATAGGGCTTGAGGAAATCCCGCTGCTTTGTGGCCAGTTCCCATAAACACAAGTTGAACAATGGAACTCAGGGGCAGTAAAATTCACAAAACTGCAGAGTTGAAAATATCCATCACTGAAAAATGTCTTGAGGAAAGTCAGAGAAAAGGACTTGTAAGCAAGGGAGAATGGCAGGAAAGGGATTTGAGGAGGTAGAAAGGACTCGCCATTAAGCACAAGAAAAGGAGCTGAACATTGCCAACATTGCAGTTGGCCAAAAAGGGTGTATGCGTTTTTTTCTGTATATATTCAAGAAAAGGGCATACACTTTTTTAGCCAACCAAACAGGTGGGCACTGGAAGTCAATACTACAAAAGATATCACTTCGCATCAGTCAGAAGAGCCATCCTCATAAAGCGTAAACAACAGAAATGCAGGACAGGGCAACGAGAAGAGGGAGCCCTGCGAGACTTATAGTGGAAATGTATATTGCCAACGGCCATTCTGGAGAAGTGTATTGTGTTTACTAAAGCATCTAAAAAATGAGCTACAGAGCATAGGGCACTTGCACTCATGGGCGTATATCTTGGGAAAAACAAAAATCGAGAGGACACAGGCACCCCAATGTTTACCCCCTCTCTGTTTAAAAGATCCTCGACTAGGATATAACTTAAATGTCTCTGGAGGGAAAAAATGGATAGAGATGTGGTACTTAGGTAGAGTGGAATATTATTCAGCCTGGAAATCAATGAAATATGGCCAGTTGTAACAACTCCGGAGGAGTTACGTATGATCATTCTAAGTGACAGAATTCAAAAAGAAAAAGACACATATCATAAGATATCACTTAAAGGTGGAATCCAAAATGGCTACACATGAAATAAATTACAAAACAAAAACATAGTCAAATATGTAGAAAACACGCATAAGGCTGCTAAACGGGAAAGGTGGGGAGGGGTGAGGCATCATCCAGGAGGTTGAAATTAGCAAAGATACCATTCCAAATACCAAACTGATAATCAACAAGGCCTACACGGTAGCTAAAAGAACTGCACTCAGCACACTCAAGTCACCGGAAAAGAATATATACGACTGGTAAGAATCTGAAAAAGAATTTATTGATGTCTCTCTGTACGTGAATCAAGTGGATGTACAGCAGCAAGAAACAGAGCTTTGAAAATCAGCTGTAACCAATATAGTAATAAATTGAAAAAAATAAACGACAGAGAGACAGAGAAAACCTCTTACAACTTTTCCTCAGGGACGGTGATGCAACATGGATTGAACACATCTAGACCCACAGCAGGATGAGACATAAGGCTGGAAACTGTTTGCGCTAAGAGAAATGTGAGGTTGGGTGAGGAAATGCACACCCTTTAAAGTAATACTACCTGGTACCCATTCAATGGGTCCCAAATCTGCAGGTTCAAGGGATCTTCCTACAGCTAAAACATGCATGGAAAACCCAGAGGACTGTACACCATGTGATCGGGAGATGTGTCTAAAATGCACCTCATTTATCCTCTCCTGGTGCTCCTGTTCACCATTCCAGCCACGTTACTTAGAATCTCCCCACTTGGAGAATCAGCACATTTAAACTTCTGTTTCACACATTTTGCAAATTGTGAGGAGGATGAACGAGAAGAGGGGGAACCAATGAGAGAATAGTTGTAGGGGTTTGGACGGGCACATATCACTCTAATTTCCCATTAAGAATAAGAATTAAAGAAAGGCTCAGCCTGCCTCGCCGGAGCCAAAATAGGGCCTGAAGCAATCCTGCGGGTTTGAGGCCAGCTCACAAAAGAGCAACTTAAAAAATGGAGCTCAGGGTCACTGCAATTCACAAACCTGCAGAGTTATAAATGAAAACTAACGTCCAAAAATATGTTGAGGTAAGGCAAAGAAGAGGATCTGAATGCAAGACAGAATTGCAAGAAACAGATTTCAAGAGATAGATTGGACTCGTCTTTAACACACATGAAAAGCGGCAGAATTTCGACAATGATGCAGTTGGCCCAAAAGGGCGTATGTGTTTTTTCCTGATTATATCCAGGAAAAAACGCATACGCACTTTATGGGCAACGAAGCAAGCAACCAATGCAAATGTGCACAACAAAGAAGTCTCACTTCCCACCGGTCAAAAGGGCCATCCTAAAAAATTGTAAAAACCAGAAATGCAGGACAGGCCATGGAGAACAGGGAGCCTTTATACGCTGATGGGCAGTGTGTGAACTGCCGAGAGCCACTCTGGAGAAGTGTATGGTGGTTCCTAAATCATCTAAAAAACAGAGCTACAGAGCATAGGACACTTCCAATCATGGGAGTATATCTAGGGAAGTCTAAAAATCAACAAGACACAAGCACACCACAGTTTAGGGCTACTCTGTTTACAAGAACCTCAACTTCAGTACACCTTAAATATCCCAGGAAAGAGAACAATGGATAAAGAAGATGTGGTACTTATGTACAATGGAATATCTCTTCACCATGAAATCAATGTAATAAGGCTAGTAGAAGGATAAAGAGTGGATTTAGGTCCGATAATACTACTTGAAATAAGTCAAACAGAAAAAGAAACATATCATAAGATATCACTTATAGAGGGAAGGTAAATATGGCTGCACAAGAAATGAATTACAGAACAGAACAGTGTCTCACATTTAGAAAACACACTTATGTCAGCTTAAGGGGAAAGGAGAGGTGGGGTGATGCATAAAACCAGAGTTTGAAATTAGCACAGATACCGTTCAATAAACCAAATAGGTATTAGACAAGATCTACACCTTGCTCAATGAACTGGCCTCAACACACCCTATACACCGCAGAGAAATATATCTGAGTAATAAGAATCTTAAAACCCATGTATTGATATATCTCCATAAGGGAATCAAGTGTGTGCAGAGCGGCACAAACACAGCAGTGAAAATGAGCTAAACCCCATTATAGAAATAAATTTTAAAAACAAAACGCTGAAACAATGAAAGAGAGAAAAATTCTTACAAAATTCGCTCAGGGGATGTGATGCAACCTGGATTGACCACATATAAACCCACAGCTGGATAAGACATAAGGCTGAACACTTGGGGCTGAGAGGATTGGTGAGCTTTGGTGAGCAACTGCTGAAAGTTTAATGCAATACTTCATGCTACTCAGTCCAAGGGTCCCAACACTCCAGGTTGAAGGGAATCTTCCTACAGCTAAACCATGCTTGGGAAACCCAGTGACTGGTATACCATATGATCGGGAAAGGTTTCTAAAACGCACCTCATTTTTCCTCTCCTGGGGCTCCGGATCGACATTCCAGCCGCTTTACTAACAACATCCCCACATGGAGTCAATGCCTTTAAGTTCTGGTATCGCACAGTCTGCAGTTAGTGCAGAGGATGAATGGGAATAGGGGGAACCAGTGAGAAACTAGCTGTAGCGGTTTCAATGGGCACATGTCACTCTAATGTCACATCAGTAAGAAGAATTAACCAAAGGCACAGCAAGGTGCCCCAGAAGAAAAATAGGGCTTCAAGGAATCCTGTGGTTATGGGGCAAGACCACAAAAATAAGAGCTGAAAAATGGAGCTAAGGGCCACTGCAATTCAAAAACCTGCAGAGTTATAAAGGCCAACTATTTTCAAAAAATATATTGAGGTAAGGCTATGAAGAGGCAATGAAAGCAAGGCAGAATTGTAGGAAACCAATTTCAGGAGGTAGACTGGAATTGCATTGAAAACATATGAAGAGAGTCAGAACCTCGACAATGATGTACTTGGCCAAAAAGGGCGTATACGTTTTTTCCTGAATATATTCAGGAAAAAACGCATACGCCCTTTTTGGCCAACCAAGCAAGCTTGCAAAGGAAATCTGCACTACAATGAAGTCTCACTTCCCCCCGGTCAAAAGGGCCATCTGAAAAAAGTGTAAAATCCAGAAAGGCAGGACAGGCCATGGAGAACTGGGAGCCTTGTTATGCTGATGGGCGGGATGTAAATTGCCAACAGACACTCGGGAGAAGTGTATGGTGTTTCCTGAAACATCTAAAAAACAAAGCAACAGAGCCTAGGGCACTTCACTTATGGTCCTATAGCTTAGGGAAATTAAAATCAAAAAGACACAGCCACCCCAAAGTTTGGGACGCCTCTGTTTACAACAACCTCGTTTACAGTACAAGTTCAATATCACAGAAAGTGAAAAATGGATAAAGAAGTTGTGGTACTAAAGTACAATGCAATATCACTCAGCAATGAAACCTATGTCACCAGGCCCGTAGCAGCACAATGAGTGGATTCAGGTATGATGATTCTAACTGAAATAAGTCACACAGAAAAAGAAACATCATAAGATATCAGTAATACACGGAATGTAAACTTGGCTACAGAGGAACTGAATTACAAAACAGAACAGGGTCTCAAATTTAGAAAACCAACTTATGCTTGCTTAAGGGTAAAGGTGAGTTGGGGTGCTGCATAAAACCAGAGATTGAAATGAGCACAGATAAATTTCCTTAAGCCAAATATGGAATAGACAAGAGCTACTCCTTGCTCAACGAAATGGACTCAACACCCCATATTAAACGCCTAAGAATATACCTGACTAGTAAGTATCTTAAAACCTATGGATTGCTATGTCTCCAAAAGAGAATCAAGCGTGTGTACACGGGCATAAACGCAGCAGTGATAGGATTGGAGAGGTTCGGTGAGCAAATGAAGACCCTTTGAAGTCATATTGCATGGTAACCATTCCAAGGGTCTCAACTCTCCAGGTTTAAGGTATTCTTCCTTCAGCTAAAACATGCATGTGGAACCCAGAATATGATCAACCGTGTGAACGGGAGACGTGTTCCAATATGTCTCAGTTTTCGTCCCCTGGTACTCGGGTGCAACATTCCAGATGCTTTACTAACACTCTCCCCACTTGGAGAGTCAGCGCCTTTAACCTCCTATTTGGCCAAGTTTGCAATTTCTGCGGAAGATGAACAGGAATAGGGAGAACCAATGAGAGACTAGCTGGAGGTGTCTGGACGGGCAAATTTAACTCTCATTTCCCACCAGGAAGAGGAATTAACCAAAGGCTCAGCGTGCCGTGCCGGAACCAGATTAGGGCCTGAAGCCATCCTGCGGTGTTGCGGCCAGGTCACAAGAAAACGAGTTGAAGAAAGGAGCTCAGGGGCACTGTAATTCACAAACCTGCAGAGTTATAAATGACAGCTATCGTCCAAAAATATACTGAAGTAAGGCTGCCAAGAGGACTTGAAAGCAGGGCAGAATTGCAGGAAACCGATTTCAGGAGGTAGACTGGAATTGCATTGAAAGCATAGGAAAAGAGGCAGAACGTCCACAATGATGCACTTGGCCAAAAAGGGCGTATGCGTTTTTTCCTGAATATATTCAGGAAAAAACGCATACGCCCTTTTTGGCCAACCAAGCAAGCTTGCAAAGGAAATCTGCACTACAATGAAGTCTCACATCCCCCCGGTCAAAAGGGCCATCTGAAAAAAGTGTAAAATACAGAAAGGCAGGACAGGCCATGGAGAACTGGGAGCCTTGTTATGCTGATGGGCGGGATGTAAATTGCCAACAGACACTCGGGAGAAGTGTATGGTGTTTCCTGAAACATCTAAAAAACAAAGCAACAGAGCCTAGGGCACTTCCACTTATGGTCCTATAGCTTAGGGAAATTAAAATCAAAAAGACACAGCCACCCCAAAGTTTGGGACGCCTCTGTTAACAACAACATCGTTTACAGTACAAGTTCAATATCAAAGAAAGTGAAAAATGGATAAAGAAGTTGTGGTACTCACATACAATGCAGTATCACTCAGCAATGAAATCTATGTCATCAGGCCCGTAGCAGCACAATGAGTGGATTCAGGTATGATGATTCTAACTGAAATAAGTCACACAGAAAATGAAACATCATAAGATATCACTAATACACGGAATGTAAACTTGCCTACACAGGAACTGAATTCCAAAACAGAACAGGGTTTCAAATTTACAAAACCAACTTATGCTTGCTTAAGGGGAAAGGTGAGTTGGGGTGCTGCATAAAACCAGAGATTGAAATGAGCACAGATAAAGTTCCTTAAGCCAAATATGGAATAGACAAGAGCTACTCCTTGCTCAACGAAATGGACTCAACACCCCATATTAAACGCCTAAGAATGTACCTGACTAGTAAGTATCTTAAAACCTATGGATTGCTATGTCTCCAAAAGAGAATCAAGCGTGTGTACAGGGGCATAAACGCAGCAGTGATAGGATTGGAGAGGTTCGGTGAGCAAACGAAGACCCTTTGAAGTCATATTGCATGGTACCCATTCCACGGGTCTCAACTCTCCAGGTTTAGGTATTCTTCCTTCAGCTAAAACATGCATGTGGGACCCAGAGTATGATGAACCGTGTGAACGGGAGACGTGTTCAAATATGTCTCAGGTTTCCTCCCCTGGTACTCGGGTGCAACATTCCAGACGCTTTACTAACACTCTCCCCACTTGGAGAGTCAGTCCCTTTAACCTCCTGTTTGGCCCAGTTTCCAATTTCTGCGGAAGATGAACAGGAATAGCGAGAACCAATGAGAGACTAGCTGGAGGTGTCTGGACGGGCAAATTTAACTCTCATTTCCCACCAGGAAGAGGAATTAACCAAAGGCTCAGTGTGCCGAGCCGGAAGCAGATTAGGGCCTGAAGCCATCCTGCGGTGTTGCGGCCAGCTCAAAAGAAAGCGAGTTGAAGAAAGGAGCTCAGGGGCACTGTAATTCACAAACCTGCAGAGTTATAAATGACAGCTATCGTCCAAAAATATACTGAAGTAAGGCTGCCAAGAGGACTTGAAAGCGGGGCAGAATTGCAGGAAACCAATTTCAGGAGGTAGACTGGAATTGCATTGAAAGCATAGGAAAAGAGGCAGAACGTCCACAATGATGCACTTGGCCAAAAAGGGCGTATGCGTTTTTTCCTGAATATATTCAGGAAAAAACGCATACGCCCTTTTTGGCCAACCAAGCAAGCTTGCAAAGGAAATCTGCACTACAATGAAGTTTCACTTCCCCCCGGTCAAAAGGGCCATCTGAAAAAAGTGTAAAATCCAGAAAGGCAAGACAGGCCATGGAGAACTGGGAGCCTTGTTATGCTGATGGGCAGGATGGAAATTGCCAACAGACACTCGGGAGAAGTGTATGGTGTTTCCTGAAACATCTAAAAAACAAAGCAACAGAGCCTAGGGCACTTCCACTTATGGTCCTATAGCTTAGGGAAATTAAAATCAAAAAGACACAGCCACCCCAAAGTTTGGGACGCCTCTGTTTACAAGAACCTCGTTTACAGTACAAGTTCAACATCGCAGAAAGTGAAAAATGGATAAAGAAGTTGTGGTATTTACTTACAAAGCAATATCACTCAGCAATGAAATCTATGTCATCAGGCCGTTAGCAGCACAATGAGTGGATTCAGGTATGATGATTCTAACTGAAATAAGTCACACAGAAAAAGAAACATCATAAGATATCAGTAATACACGGAATGTAAACTTGGCTACACAGGAACTGAATTACAGAATAGAACAGGGTCTCAAATTTAGAAAACCAACTTATGCTTGCTTAAGGATAAAGGTGAGTTGGGGTGCTGCATAAAACCAGAGATTGAAATGAGCACAGATAAAGTTCCTTAAGCCAAATATGGAATAGACAAGAGCTACTCCTTGCTCAACGAAATGGACTCAACACCCCATATTAAACGCCTAAGAATGTACCTGACTAGTAAGTATCTTAAAACCTATGGATTGCTATGTCTCCAAAAGAGAATCAAGCGTGTGTATAGGGGCATAAACGCAGCAGTGATAGGATTGGAGAGGTTCGGTGAGCAAATGAAGACCCTTTGAAGTCATATTGCATGGTACCCATTACACGGGTCTCAACTCTCCAGGTTTAAGGTATTCTTCCTTCAGCTAAAACATGCATGTGGAACCCAGAGTATGATGAACCGTGTGAACGGGAGACGTGTACAAATATGTCTCAGTTTTCGTCCCCTGGTACTTGGGTGCAACATTCCAGATGCTTTACTAACACTCTCCCCACTTGGAGAGTCAGCGCCTTTAACCTCCTGTTTGGCCCAGTTTGCAATTTCTGCGGAAGATGAACAGGAATAGCGAGAACCAATGAGAGACTAGCTGGAGGTGTCTGGACGGGCAAATTTAACTCTCATTTCCCACCAGGAAGAGGAAATAACCAAAGGCTCAGCTGCTGTGCCGGAACCAGATTAGGGCCTGAAGCCATCCTGCGGTGTTGCGGCCAGGTCACAAGAAAGCGAGTTGAAGAAAGGAGCTCAGGGGCACTGTAATTCACAAACCTGCAGAGTTATAAATGACAGCTATCGTCCAAAAATATACTGAAGTAAGGCTGCCAAGAGGACTTGAAAGCGGGGCAGAATTGCAGGAAACCGATTTCAGGAGGTAGACTGGAATTGCATTGAAAGCATAGGAAAAGAGGCAGAACGTCCACAATGATGCACTTGGCCAAAAAGGGCGTATGCGTTTTTTCCTGAATATATTCAGGAAAAAACGCATACGCCCTTTTTGGCCAACCAAGCAAGCTTGCAAAGGAAAACTGCACTACAATGAAGTCTCACTTCCCCCTGGTCAAAAGGGCCATCTGAAAATAGTGTAAAATCCAGAAAGGCAGGACAGGCCATGGAGAACTGGGAGCCTTGTTATGCTGATGGGCGGGATGTAAATTGCCAACAGACACTCGGGAGAAGTGTATGGTGTTTCCTGAAACATCTAAAAAACAGAGCAACAGAGCCTAGGGCACTTCCACTTATGGTCTTATAGCTTAGGGAAATTAAAATCAAAAAGACACAGCCACCCCAAAGTATGGGACGCCTCTGTTTACAAGAACCTCGTTTACAGTACAAGTTCAACATCACAGAAAGTGAAAAATGGATAAAGAAGTTGTGGTATTTACTTACAAAGCAATATCACTCAGGAATGAAATCTATGTCATCAGGCACTTAGTAGCACAATGAGTGCATTCAGGTATGATGATTCTAACTGAAATAAGTCACACAGAAAAAGAAACATCATAAGATATCAGTAATACACGGAATGTAAACTTGGCTACACAGGAACTGAATTCCAAAACAGAACAGGGTCTCAAATTTAGAAAACCAACTTATGCTTGCTTAAGGGGAAAGGTGAGTTGGGGTGCTGCATAAAACCAGAGATTGAAATGAGCACAGATAAAGTTCCTTAAGCCAAATATGGAATAGACAAGAGCTACTCCTTGCTCAACGAAATGGACTCAACACCGCATATTAAACGCCTAAGCATGTACCTGACTAGTAAGTATCTTAAAACCTATGGATTTCTATGTCTCCGAAAGAGAATCAAGCATGTGTACAGGGGCATAAACGCAGCAGTGATAGGATTGGAGAGGTTCGGTGAGCAAATGAAGACCCTTTAAAGTCATATTGCATGGTACCCATTACACGGGTTTCAACTACCCAGGTTTAAGGTATTCTTCCGTCAGATAAAACATGCATGTGGAACCTAGGGTATGATCAACCATGTGATCGGGAGACGTGTTCAAATATGTCTCAGTTTTCGTACACTGGTACTCGGGTGCAACATTCCAGATGCTTTACTAACACTCTCCCCACTTGGAGAGTCAGCGCCTTTAACCTCCTGTTTGGCCCAGTTTGCAATTTCTGCGGAAGATGAACAGGAATAGGGAGAACCAATGAGAGACTAGCTGGAGGTGTCTGTATGGGCAAATTTAACTCTCATTTCCCACGAGGAAGAGGAAATAACCAAAAGCTCAGCGTGCCGTGCCGGAAGCAGATTAGGGCCTGAAGCCATCCTGCGGTGTTGCGGCCAGCTCACAAGAAAGCGAGTTGAAGAAAGGAGCTCAGGGGCACTGTAATTCACAAACCTGCAGAGTTATAAATGACAGCTATCGTCCAAAAATACACTGAAGTAAGGCTGCCAAGAGGACTTGAAAGCGGGGCAGAATTGCAGGAAACCGATTTCAGGAGGTAGACTGGAATTGCATTGAAAGCATAGGAAAAGAGGCAGAACGTCCACAATGATGCACTTGGCCAAAAAGGGCGTATGCGTTCTTTCCTGAATATATTCAGGAAAAAACGCATACGCCCTTTTTGGCCAACCAAGCAAGCTTGCAAAGGAAATCTGCACTACAATGAAGTCTCACTTCCCCCCGGTCAAAAGGGCCATCTGAAAAAAGTGTAAAATCCAGAAAGGCAGGACAGGCCATGGAGAACTGGGAGCCTTGTTATGCTGATGGGCGGGATGAAAATTGCCAACAGACACTCGGGAGAAGTGTATGGTGTTTCCTGAAACATCTAAAAAACAGAGCAACAGAGCCTAGGGCACTTCCACTTATGGTCCTATAGCTTAGGGAAATTAAAATCAAAAAGACACAGCCACCCCAAAGTTTGGGACGCCTCTGTGTACAGAAATCTCTTCTATGGCACAAGTTAAATATCCCAGAGAGCAAATAATGGATAAAGAAGTTGCGGTACTTATGTACAACAGAATACCACTCAGCAATGAAATCTATGTCACCAGGCCCATAGCAGCATAATGAGTGGATTGAGACACGATGATTCTAAGTGAAATAAGTCACACAGAAAAAGAAACATCATAAGGTATCACTAATACACGGAATGTGAACTTGGCTACACATGAACTGAATTACAGAACAGAACAGGGTCTCAAGTTTAGAAAACCAACTTATGCCTGCTTAAGGGGGAAGGTGAGTTGGGGTGCTGCATAAAAGCAGAGTTTGAAATTAGCACAGATACCGTTCCATAAGCCAAATATGTAATAGACAAGACCTACCCCTTGCTCAACGAAATGGATTCAACAATGAGGTATCACCTCACACCTGGTAGAATAGGCATCATAGAAAATCTACAAACAGAAAATGCTGGAAAGGGTGTGGAGAAAAGGAACCCTCTTCCACTATTGTTGGGAATATAAATTGATACAGTCATTATGGAGAACAATATGGAATTTCTTAAGAAACTAACAATAGAATTACCATATGATACAGCAATCCCAGTACTGGACATATACCCAGACAAAACCATAAATCAAAAAGAGTCATTCACCGCAATGTTCATTGCATCACTATTTACAATATCGAGGTAATGGAAGCAACATAAATGCCCACAGACAGACGAATGCATAAAGCTGTGGTACATATATAAAATGGAATATTACTAAGCCATGAAAAGGAATGAAATTGGGTCATTTGTAGAGACGTCGATGGATCTAGAGACTGTCATACAGAGTGAAGTAAGTCAGAAAGAGAAAAACAAATCTTGTATATTCATGCATATATGTGGAACCTAGAAAAACTGTACAGATTAACCATTTTGCAAGGCATAAATAGAGCAACAGATGTAGACAACAAACGTATGGACAACAAGGGGGGAAAGCTGTTGGGGGGGTGGTGGTGGGAGGAGTTGAGAGACTGGGATTGGCATGTATACATTTATATGTATAAAATAGATAACCAATAAGAACCTGCTGTATAAAAATATAAAATAAAATTCAAAATTAAAAAGAAATAAAATTTAAAAAATAAAACAGAAAAAACAATTATTCCCTGCACATACATGTATTTATATGAATAAATTATTTCCATGCTTATATCTGTAAATACAAAAAAGAGGAATAAAGTCTACCTTGAACCAAAAACGAAAAAGAGAAAAAAACACAGAACCCACCAGTTACACAGAGGAAAACCGTATCAGGGCACTTGCTCCAGTTGTAAACAATTCTGAAGTTGGTCAGTGGTGGGGAATCGTCTCCCATTCAGCCAGCAGCCCCCACGCAACAAGCGTCCTCATTGCAAAGCTGGGGCACCGTGCCGAGGCATCTGTGAGTAAATGTGAGCTGAGCCCCAGGCCAGTTGCTGCTGAACTATTCCCACCCTCCCAGGTAAAACACCTGAATATATACAAGGTCTTGAAAGCCTAGAGGAAGGGCCATAGAGCCACACGAGTGACAGCATGCCGGCTGACTTGGTGCCTGCAGGCCAGCCAGGATGGTCCTGGCCCTGGGTGCTCTTCTGGAAGATTTCCATTTCCCTGCCTGAGATACCCGTCCTGTCCCTGCCCCCACTGCTTTTTTCCTTCCTCACCTCTGCCCAGGGAGAAATTCCAGCAACAGGTATGGGTGACACATCCTCTTCTTTAGCAGGTGGCAGCCTGGCAACTGCTGCAGAAAGTCCAGCAGAGCCCCACTCACACTGGGCCACCCACAAAGCCGTGGCCTCTCACTCCCTCCCACCAGCCCAGCCCCGAGACTGCTGACAGGGCAGAGAAAATGGCGTCAGGCACGGCTGCAGGGGCTCTTGCTGCCTGGAGTGGTATTTATATTGATCTCAACCCAGGCACACCTGGGGAGGGCTGGCCGGCACGGTAAGGCTGCCCAGGTCAGCCAATCATCACCCCTCAGGGGCTCACAGTTGCAGAAAATGGAACTTGCTGAACCGGCCAGGTCCGAGGAACAGGTGTGGGCTCCTGAGAGTCAGGATAGACAAGGGGCTGCAGCTTTGGCTTGTTTTCTAATCATTTTATCTGGCCCATGAGTGGGAGACAACTTCAAGAAAACCCTCTCCTAATGAGAGGAACCCAGGAGTCAGGGAGAGGAGGGGTGGGTGGTGGTTGGAGACAGAGGCCTGGTGCCCCGGGTGCAGTGGAAGTCTCTGGAAGACCAGGTGGAGGGAGGCCTCACGGAGTGATGCCCAGGGTCACAGACCTGTCGCAGCTGCTGTTTGTTAGTTCAAGTCCTGCTCTGAGGTACTCTGTGTCAGCTCTGAGTGACAGGTGAGCTGGGGGTGCTCTGCAATGAGGGCTATGTGCACGGTTCCTGTGTGCCCAGCCCTGCCACGGTACCTGCAAGGGTAGCTCTGTATCCTGGGAGGGGCCTGACCACGAGAGCCCCGTGGGCTGGGGTGGGGGTGGGGTACCTGCCCAGGTGAGCTCCATATTCTGGGATTGGTCTGACCACGAGAGCCCCATGGGCTGCTGGGGACCTGGTAAAGGATGTCAGGACAGTCAGTGAAGCCACCGAGGATATACCTCCAGTTGCTCCTAATTCCTACACCCTGCTGGTCATTCTACCAACCACCAGGACATGGTATTCTGTATTAGTCTTCAATGATGCTTTCTTTTGCATTCCATTAGTCCCAGAGTCACAAGAAATTTTGGCTTGTGAGTGGCAGGACTCAACATACAACTAAAACAATACTTCCGGGCCGTCTGGCCCCAAGGGTGCAAAAGTTCCCACACCATCTTTGGGGAAAGCTTAGCTAAAGACCTAAAAGTTCTACCTCTGGAAAAGGAAACCCTCCTTCAATATGCAGACGACATTCTGATCGCCAGCCCTACTAAGGAGGCCTCTGAACTACCAAGCCAATAAAGGATAGAAGTTGTCCAAGAAAAAGCTCAAATATCACAGACTGCAGTGACCTGCCTGGGCTTCATTCTCACAGAAGGTCAGAGAAGCCCATCTCAGGAAAGGGAAGAAACCATTTTCAGCCTTACCCCTTTCTAAAACTAGAAGACAGCTTAGGGGTTCCTGGGGAGGCCAGGGTTTGCTGCTTCTGGATCCCTAACTACAGTCTACTAGCTGGGCCTCTATATGAAACACTGAAAGGAAAAGATGATGATCCTTTTGAATAGAATCCAGAAGTGGCCTTTCAAGAATGGAAAGAGCAGTCAATTCAGACCCTTGCCCTGGAACTCCCTAATTTAGCTAAACCCTTTGACCTTTACATTCCCGGTGAAAGGTGAATCGCCATTGGAGAATTAGTGCAAAAACTGGGACCACTTGAAATGGAACAATGCAAGAATGCCATCCAGGTAGGATAAACTACGGTCACCAAGGGGCTTGGCCCACTGCCACATCTGGCCAAGATACTGGCGGTATCTAAAAACCTGGAAATCAGCAGCCCAAAAGGCCACCTCCCTCCTAAGGGAAAAGGACCCCACGTGGTGATCCTAACCACCAACCATGCCCTGAAGTTGCAGGGTTCGCTCCGTGGGCACACCGACCTCGAGTGAGGAGGCCCTCCAACTCCAACATCCAGAGAGATAACCGGGGGCAACAGGGCACCATGACGACTCGTGTGAACATCACTTGACCTGGAGTTTCTCTCATAAAACAACAAGGGTGTGTCCCAAAAGAGTAGACTACTGCTTGCAGGACTTACTGCACCCAGAGGGGAGCTAATAATCTTGGCGGGGGAACCGTATATCACACTGTCACCATAGAAAAGCCTACAGACACCGTGATGATGGTGGCCAATAAGACCGGCTGGACTCCTGTTTACTTCAAAAGGCTGTTGACTCAGTAGCCATCATGGTCCTTATCACCACTGACCCTGGACTGTCTGGGAGTTGAGCAGGCAGGGCTCTGACACATGGTGCTGTTTGTACGTTAATTCAGGGGCCTAATTGAAGAAAGCGCAGACTACTGGTCAGAGCATCTAGGCTGGCAGAAACGGTCAGCCTAAGGTGGCCGAACAAATGTGGGGCGGGGTGAAACCGGCCCCCACAGCGTCTCTGCACATCTCTTTCCTGGACCCTTAAAGGTCATTAGAATCTATAACACTTCCAATGCTGGTGCTCAGGTGGACGAGCAGGGAGGCAGGGGTCCTGGGGACAATCAACGTCACCGGGAGGCTGCTGGGGAGAAGCTCTGACCCTCGCCCCAGGGTATGAGGGCTCCCAACTCAGCACTCAGCAGTTACAGAAGAAGGGTCTGCACCCTCAGCACTCCAAGAATGAGGAACGGGACAAAAGGCAGAGGAGGGGTTTGTCCCCAGCAAAGCCCATTAAAAATCCCTGGGAGATAAAAATAGAATCTGGGCAATAAAGTCAAGTCTAACCTTTTTTATCCTTTGTGCTTTGTCTAATTTCACATGCTCCTAGGGTCCCGCATGCAGAGGTTCCACACCCGGCACTTCAGACCAGATTTCCTAGTGCAGAATGGCTGGGTCGACACCTCAGCTCCTGGGGCCCAGTGCAGACTCCACGATATAGAGCCTGAGCTACAGCCAACCCGGCCCTCGAGAGCTCCGCCGCCTCCCTCCCTCCCACTGACTCTGACAGGATCTCTACACAGCAGCCCAGCCCACAGCCCACGGGGTAGTGCATGCTCTCACCTCTCCATTCTCTGATCAAAATATAAAGTTTCCTTTGCTTGTGAACCAAACTCAGTCTCGATCTGTTGGCCCCAATGACACTGGGCAGGGGGACACTTGTTGGGGTCCACTCTGGAGGATCAGTAACAGAAATTGAGACTATTGTAACCTCAATGAACAGATGTGTGAGCCAAACTGTAGTTAACATAGAACAGTGTATAAGGCTCGGGTAAAATAAGATGTTTCTAACACTTCCATTTGATATTTCCATCACTTTTTATAAGCAAGTTCAGTGAAAAGGTTTGTCTTATTTGTCAGGTCAATATTAGAGAAACGAAGTGATTTCTTTCCAAGGATGTACATCTAATAATCTTGGTTAAACCTTCAATCTTGTTTTAAATGCTTTTCCATTGAAAATGATACCTCTCTTTCAGCTCCCCCATTTCTGAGAAGTATAAAATCTTATAATTTATTATTACCAAAGGGGAAAGGTGGGAGGAGGGATAAATTAACAGTTTGGAATTAACACATACACACTGCTATGTATAAAATAGATCATCAACAAGGAACTACTGTATAGCACAGGGAACTACACTCAACATTTTGCAATAACCTATAAGGGGAAATAATCTGAAAAAGAATAGATATTTTTATTGACATCATCTATCAATGATAGTTAAAGTGTAGCCTAAGGGAAGCTGGTGGTGAGTGCTTCTGACCCTGAAGACTTCAATCATCTAAAGTTTGGACTCTGCCTACTTCCCAAGGCCCTTAATGAACATATGTGTAGCCGTAGCTTAAAAACTTCCCCAGTTTGGGTTTCGGGGAGACACTGATTTTGAAAAAGCCCTGGTGTTCTCCTTACATGAATGGGACTCTTCCTACTGCTAAAACATGTCTGTCACACCCAGAGGATGGTATACCGTCTGATCGGGAAGAGTTTGGAAAAGGCATCTCATCTCCTCATCTCCTGGTGCTCGGGTTCACCCCTCCAGCGTCTTTACTAACAGTCTCCCCACTTGGAGATGTCAGCACTGTCAACATCCTGTTGCGTACAGTTTGGAATTTGTCCAGAGGATGAAGCGGAAGGATGAGGAACAATGAGAGACAAGTCCTAGGTGTTCAGACAGGCACATGTCACTCTAATTTCCAATCAGGAAGACGAATTGACCAAAGGCTAGGGTTGCCCATGGAAACAGTATAGGGCTTGAGGAAATCCCGCTGCTTTGTGGCCAGTTCCCATAAACACAAGTTGAACAATGGAACTCAGGGGCAGTAAAATTCACAAAACTGCAGAGTTGAAAATATCCATCACTGAAAAATGTCTTGAGGAAAGTCAGAGAAAAGGACTTGTAAGCAAGGGAGAATGGCAGGAAAGGGATTTGAGGAGGTAGAAAGGACTCGCCATTAAGCACAAGAAAAGGAGCTGAACATTGCCAACATTGCAGTTGGCCAAAAAGGGTGTATGCGTTTTTTTCTGTATATATTCAAGAAAAGGGCATACACTTTTTTAGCCAACCAAACAGGTGGGCACTGGAAGTCAATACTACAAAAGATATCACTTCGCATCAGTCAGAAGAGCCATCCTCATAAAGCGTAAACAACAGAAATGCAGGACAGGGCAACGAGAAGAGGGAGCCCTGCGAGACTTATAGTGGAAATGTATATTGCCAACGGCCATTCTGGAGAAGTGTATTGTGTTTACTAAAGCATCTAAAAAATGAGCTACAGAGCATAGGGCACTTGCACTCATGGGCGTATATCTTGGGAAAAACAAAAATCGAGAGGACACAGGCACCCCAATGTTTACCCCCTCTCTGTTTAAAAGATCCTCGACTAGGATATAACTTAAATGTCTCTGGAGGGAAAAAATGGATAGAGATGTGGTACTTAGGTAGAGTGGAATATTATTCAGCCTGGAAATCAATGAAATATGGCCAGTTGTAACAACTCCGGAGGAGTTACGTATGATCATTCTAAGTGACAGAATTCAAAAAGAAAAAGACACATATCATAAGATATCACTTAAAGGTGGAATCCAAAATGGCTACACATGAAATAAATTACAAAACAAAAACATAGTCAAATATGTAGAAAACACGCATAAGGCTGCTAAACGGGAAAGGTGGGGAGGGGTGAGGCATCATCCAGGAGGTTGAAATTAGCAAAGATACCATTCCAAATACCAAACTGATAATCAACAAGGCCTACACGGTAGCTAAAAGAACTGCACTCAGCACACTCAAGTCACCGGAAAAGAATATATACGACTGGTAAGAATCTGAAAAAGAATTTATTGATGTCTCTCTGTACGTGAATCAAGTGGATGTACAGCAGCAAGAAACAGAGCTTTGAAAATCAGCTGTAACCAATATAGTAATAAATTGAAAAAAATAAACGACAGAGAGACAGAGAAAACCTCTTACAACTTTTCCTCAGGGACGGTGATGCAACATGGATTGAACACATCTAGACCCACAGCAGGATGAGACATAAGGCTGGAAACTGTTTGCGCTAAGAGAAATGTGAGGTTGGGTGAGGAAATGCACACCCTTTAAAGTAATACTACCTGGTACCCATTCAATGGGTCCCAAATCTGCAGGTTCAAGGGATCTTCCTACAGCTAAAACATGCATGGAAAACCCAGAGGACTGTACACCATGTGATCGGGAGATGTGTCTAAAATGCACCTCATTTATCCTCTCCTGGTGCTCCTGTTCACCATTCCAGCCACGTTACTTAGAATCTCCCCACTTGGAGAATCAGCACATTTAAACTTCTGTTTCACACATTTTGCAAATTGTGAGGAGGATGAACGAGAAGAGGGGGAACCAATGAGAGAATAGTTGTAGGGGTTTGGACGGGCACATATCACTCTAATTTCCCATTAAGAATAAGAATTAAAGAAAGGCTCAGCCTGCCTCGCCGGAGCCAAAATAGGGCCTGAAGCAATCCTGCGGGTTTGAGGCCAGCTCACAAAAGAGCAACTTAAAAAATGGAGCTCAGGGTCACTGCAATTCACAAACCTGCAGAGTTATAAATGAAAACTAACGTCCAAAAATATGTTGAGGTAAGGCAAAGAAGAGGATCTGAATGCAAGACAGAATTGCAAGAAACAGATTTCAAGAGATAGATTGGACTCGTCTTTAACGCACATGAAAAGCGGCAGAATTTCGACAATGATGCAGTTGGCCCAAAAGGGCGTATGTGTTTTTTCCTGATTATATCCAGGAAAAAACGCATACGCACTTTATGGGCAACGAAGCAAGCAACCAATGCAAATGTGCACAACAAAGAAGTCTCACTTCCCACCGGTCAAAAGGGCCATCCTAAAAAATTGTAAAAACCAGAAATGCAGGACAGGCCATGGAGAACAGGGAGCCTTTATACGCTGATGGGCAGTGTGTGAACTGCCGAGAGCCACTCTGGAGAAGTGTATGGTGGTTCCTAAATCATCTAAAAAACAGAGCTACAGAGCATAGGACACTTCCAATCATGGGAGTATATCTAGGGAAGTCTAAAAATCAACAAGACACAAGCACACCACAGTTTAGGGCTACTCTGTTTACAAGAACCTCAACTTCAGTACACCTTAAATATCCCAGGAAAGAGAACAATGGATAAAGAAGATGTGGTACTTATGTACAATGGAATATCTCTTCACCATGAAATCAATGTAATAAGGCTAGTAGAAGGATAAAGAGTGGATTTAGGTCCGATAATACTACTTGAAATAAGTCAAACAGAAAAAGAAACATATCATAAGATATCACTTATAGAGGGAGGGTAAATATGGCTGCACAAGAAATGAATTACAGAACAGAACAGTGTCTCACATTTAGAAAACACACTTATGTCAGCTTAAGGGGAAAGGAGAGGTGGGGTGATGCATAAAACCAGAGTTTGAAATTAGCACAGATACCGTTCAATAAACCAAATAGGTATTAGACAAGATCTACACCTTGCTCAATGAACTGGCCTCAACACACCCTATACACCGCAGAGAAATATATCTGAGTAATAAGAATCTTAAAACCCATGTATTGATATATCTCCATAAGGGAATCAAGTGTGTGCAGAGCGGCACAAACACAGCAGTGAAAATGAGCTAAACCCCATTATAGAAATAAATTTTAAAAACAAAACGCTGAAACAATGAAAGAGAGAAAAATTCTTACAAAATTCGCTCAGGGGATGTGATGCAACCTGGATTGACCACATATAAACCCACAGCTGGATAAGACATAAGGCTGAACACTTGGGGCTGAGAGGATTGGTGAGCTTTGGTGAGCAACTGCTGAAAGTTTAATGCAATACTTCATGCTACTCAGTCCAAGGGTCCCAACACTCCAGGTTGAAGGGAATCTTCCTACAGCTAAACCATGCTTGGGAAAACCAGTGACTGGTATACCATATGATCGGGAAAGGTTTCTAAAACGCACCTCATTTTTCCTCTCCTGGGGCTCCGGATCGACATTCCAGCCGCTTTACTAACAACATCCCCACATGGAGTCAATGCCTTTAAGTTCTGGTATCGCACAGTCTGCAGTTAGTGCAGAGGATGAATGGGAATAGGGGGAACCAGTGAGAAACTAGCTGTAGCGGTTTCAATGGGCACATGTCACTCTAATGTCACATCAGTAAGAAGAATTAACCAAAGGCACAGCAAGGTGCCCCAGAAGAAAAATAGGGCTTCAAGGAATCCTGTGGTTATGGGGCAAGACCACAAAAATAAGAGCTGAAAAATGGAGCTAAGGGCCACTGCAATTCAAAAACCTGCAGAGTTATAACGGCCAACTATTTTCAAAAAATATATTGAGGTAAGGCTATGAAGAGGCAATGAAAGCAAGGCAGAATTGTAGGAAACCAATTTCAGGAGGTAGACTGGAATTGCATTGAAAACATATGAAGAGAGTCAGAACCTCGACAATGATGTACTTGGCCAAAAAGGGCGTATACGTTTTTTCCTGAATATATTCAGGAAAAAACGCATACGCCCTTTTTGGCCAACCAAGCAAGCTTGCAAAGGAAATCTGCACTACAATGAAGTCTCACTTCCCCCCAGTCAAAAGGGCCATCTGAAAAAAGTGTAAAATCCAGAAAGGCAGGACAGGCCATGGAGAACTGGGAGCCTTGTTATGCTGATGGGCGGGATGTAAATTGCCAACAGACACTCGGGAGAAGTGTATGGTGTTTCCTGAAACATCTAAAAAACAAAGCAACAGAGCCTAGGGCACTTCACTTATGGTCCTATAGCTTAGGGAAATTAAAATCAAAAAGACACAGCCACCCCAAAGTTTGGGACGCCTCTGTTTACAACAACCTCGTTTACAGTACAAGTTCAATATCACAGAAAGTGAAAAATGGATAAAGAAGTTGTGGTACTAAAGTACAATGCAATATCACTCAGCAATGAAACCTATGTCACCAGGCCCGTAGCAGCACAATGAGTGGATTCAGGTATGATGATTCTAACTGAAATAAGTCACACAGAAAAAGAAACATCATAAGATATCAGTAATACACGGAATGTAAACTTGGCTACAGAGGAACTGAATTCCAAAACAGAACAGGGTCTCAAATTTAGAAAACCAACTTATGCTTGCTTAAGGGTAAAGGTGAGTTGGGGTGCTGCATAAAACCAGAGATTGAAATGAGCACAGATAAATTTCCTTAAGCCAAATATGGAATAGACAAGAGCTACTCCTTGCTCAACGAAATGGACTCAACACCCCATATTAAACGCCTAAGAATGTACCTGACTAGTAAGTATCTTAAAACCTATGGATTGCTATGTCTCCAAAAGAGAATCAAGCGTGTGTACACGGGCATAAACGCAGCAGTGATAGGATTGGAGAGGTTCGGTGAGCAAATGAAGACCCTTTGAAGTCATATTGCATGGTAACCATTCCAAGGGTCTCAACTCTCCAGGTTTAAGGTATTCTTCCTTCAGCTAAAACATGCATGTGGAACCCAGAATATGATCAACCGTGTGATAGGGAGACGTGTTCCAATATGTCTCAGTTTTCGTCCCCTGGTACTCGGGTGCAACATTCCAGATGCTTTACTAACACTCTCCCCACTTGGAGAGTCAGCGCCTTTAACCTCCTGTTTGCCCCAGTTTGCAATTTCTGCGGAAGATGAACAGGAATAGCGAGAACCAATGAGAGACTAGCTGGAGGTGTCTGGACGGGCAAATTTAACTCTCATTTCCCACCAGGAAGAGGAATTAACCAAAGGCTCAGCGTGCCGTGCCGGAACCAGATTAGGGCCTGAAGCCATCCTGCGGTGTTGCGGCCAGGTCACAAGAAAACGAGTTGAAGAAAGGAGCTCAGGGGCACTGTAATTCACAAACCTGCAGAGTTATAAATGACAGCTATCGTCCAAAAATATACTGAAGTAAGGCTGCCAAGAGGACTTGAAAGCGGGGCAGAATTGCAGGAAACCGATTTCAGGAGGTAGACTGGAATTGCATTGAAAGCATAGGAAAAGAGGCAGAACGTCCACAATGATGCACTTGGCCAAAAAGGGCGTATGCGTTTTTTCCTGAATATATTCAGGAAAAAACGCATACGCCCTTTTTGGCCAACCAAGCAAGCTTGCAAAGGAAATCTGCACTACAATGAAGTCTCACATCCCCCCGGTCAAAAGGGCCATCTGAAAAAAGTGTAAAATCCAGAAAGGCAGGACAGGCCATGGAGAACTGGGAGCCTTGTTATGCTGATGGGCGGGATGTAAATTGCCAACAGACACTCGGGAGAAGTGTATGGTGTTTCCTGAAACATCTAAAAAACAAAGCAACAGAGCCTAGGGCACTTCCACTTATGGTCCTATAGCTTAGGGAAATTAAAATCAAAAAGACACAGCCACCCCAAAGTTTGGGACGCCTCTGTTAACAACAACATCGTTTACAGTACAAGTTCAATATCAAAGAAAGTGAAAAATGGATAAAGAAGTTGTGGTACTCACATACAATGCAGTATCACTCAGCAATGAAATCTATGTCATCAGGCCCGTAGCAGCACAATGAGTGGATTCAGGTATGATGATTCTAACTGAAATAAGTCACACAGAAAATGAAACATCATAAGATATCACTAATACACGGAATGTAAACTTGGCTACACAGGAACTGAATTCCAAAACAGAACAGGGTCTCAAATTTAGAAAACCAACTTATGCTTGCTTAAGGGGAAAGGTGAGTTGGGGTGCTGCATAAAACCAGAGATTGAAATGAGCACAGATAAAGTTCCTTAAGCCAAATATGGAATACACAAGAGCTACTCCTTGCTCAACGAAATGGACTCAACACCCCATATTAAACGCCTAAGAATGTACCTGACTAGTAAGTATCTTAAAACCTATGGATTGCTATGTCTCCAAAAGAGAATCAAGCGTGTGTACACGGGCATAAACGCAGCAGTGATAGGATTGGAGAGGTTCGGTGAGCAAACGAAGACCCTTTGAAGTCATATTGCATGGTACCCATTCCACGGGTCTCAACTCTCCAGGTTTAGGTATTCTTCCTTCAGCTAAAACATGCATGTGGGACCCAGAGTATGATGAACCGTGTGAACGGGAGACGTGTTCAAATATGTCTCAGGTTTCCTCCCCTGGTACTCGGGTGCAACATTCCAGACGCTTTACTAACACTCTCCCCACTTGGAGAGTCAGTCCCTTTAACCTCCTGTTTGGCCCAGTTTGCAATTTCTGCGGAAGATGAACAGGAATAGCGAGAACCAATGAGAGACTAGCTGGAGGTGTCTGGACGGGCAAATTTAACTCTCATTTCCCACCAGGAAGAGGAATTAACCAAAGGCTCAGTGTGCCGAGCCGGAAGCAGATTAGGGCCTGAAGCCATCCTGCGGTGTTGCGGCCAGCTCAAAAGAAAGCGAGTTGAAGAAAGGAGCTCAGGGGCACTGTAATTCACAAACCTGCAGAGTTATAAATGACAGCTATCGTCCAAAAATATACTGAAGTAAGGCTGCCAAGAGGACTTGAAAGCGGGGCAGAATTGCAGGAAACCGATTTCAGGAGGTAGACTGGAATTGCATTGAAAGCATAGGAAAAGAGGCAGAACGTCCACAATGATGCACTCGGCCAAAAAGGGCGTATGCGTTTTTTCCTGAATATATTCAGGAAAAAACGCATACGCCCTTTTTGGCCAACCAAGCAAGCTTGCAAAGGAAATCTGCACTACAATGAAGTCTCACTTCCCCCCGGTCAAAAGGGCCATCTGAAAAAAGTGTAAAATCCAGAAAGGCAGGACAGGCCATGGAGAACTGGGAGCCTTGTTATGCTGATGGGCGGGATGTAAATTGCCAACAGACACTCGGGAGAAGTGTATGGTGTTTCCTGAAACATCTAAAAAACAAAGCAACAGAGCCTAGGGCACTTCCACTTATGGTCCTATAGCTTAGGGAAATTAAAATCAAAAAGACACAGCCACCCCAAAGTTTGGGACGCCTCTGTTTACAAGAACCTCGTTTACAGTACAAGTTCAACATCGCAGAAAGTGAAAAATGGATAAAGAAGTTTTGGTATTTACTTACAAAACAATATCACTCAGCAATGAAATCTATGTCATCAGGCCCTTAGCAGCACAATGAGTGGATTCAGGTATGATGATTCTAACTGAAATAAGTCACACAGAAAAAGAAACATCATAAGATATCAGTAGTACACGGAATGTAAACTTGGCTACACAGGAACTGAATTACAGAACAGAACAGGGTCTCAAATTTAGAAAACCAACTTATGCTTGCTTAAGGGTAAAGGTGAGTTGGGGTGCTGCATAAAACCAGAGATTGAAATGAGCACAGATAAAGTTCCTTAAGCCAAATATGGAATAGACAAGAGCTACTCCTTGCTCAACGAAATGGACTCAACACCGCATATTAAAAGCTTAAGAATGTACCTGACTAGTAAGTATCTTAAAACCTATGGATTGCTATGTCTCCGAAAGAGAATCAAGCATATGTACAGGGGCATAAACGCAGCAGTGATAGGATTGGAGAGGTTCGGTGAGCAAATGAAGACCCTTTGAAGTCATAGTGCATGGTACCCATTCCACGGGTTTCAACTACCCAGGTTTAAGGTATTCTTCCTTCAGCTAAAATATGCATGTGGAACCTAGAGTATGATCAACCATGTGATCGGGAGACGTGTTCAAATATGTCTCAATTTTCATACTCTGATACCTGGGTGTAACATTCCAGACGCTTTACTAACACTCTCCCGACTTGGAGAGTCAGTCCCTTTAACCTCCTGTTTGCCCCAGTTTGCAATTTCTGCGGAAGATGAACAGGAATAGCGAGAACCAATGAGAGACTAGCTGGAGGTGTCTGGACGGGCAAATTTAACTCTCATTTCCCACCAGGAAGAGGAATTAACCAAAGGCTCAGTGTGCCGTGCCGGAACCAGATTAGGGCCTGAAGCCATCCTGCGGTGTTGCGGCCAGGTCACAAGAAAGCGAGTTGAAGAAAGGAGCTCAGGGGCACTGTAATTCACAAACCTGCAGAGTTATAAATGACAGCTATCGTCCAAAAATATACTGAAGTAAGGCTGCCAAGAGGACTTGAAATCGGGGCAGAATTGCAGGAAACCGATTTCAGGAGGTAGACTGGAATTGCATTGAAAGCATAGGAAAAGAGGCAGAACGTCCACAATGATGCACTTGGCCAAAAAGGGCGTATGCGTTTTTTCCTGAATATATTCAGGAAAAAACGCATACGCCCTTTTTGGCCAACCAAGCAAGCTTGCAAAGGAAATCTGCACTACAATGAAGTCTCACTTCCCCCCGGTCAAAAGGGCCATCTGAATAAAGTGTAAAATCCAGAAAGGCAGGACAGGCCATGGAGAACTGGGAGCCTTGTTATGCTGATGGGCGGGATGTAAATTGCCAACAGACACTCGGGAGAAGTGTATGGTGTTTCCTGAAACATCTAAAAAACAGAGCAACAGAGCCTAGGGCACTTCCACTTATGGTCTTATAGCTTAGGGAAATTAAAATCAAAAAGACACAGCCACCCCAAAGTTTGGGACGCCTCTGTGTACAGAAATCTCTTCTATGGCACAAGTTAAATATCCCAGAGAGCAAATAATGGATAAAGAAGTTGTGGTACTTATGTACAACAGAATACCACTCAGCAATGAAATCTATGTCACCAGGCCCATAGCAGCATAATGAGTGGATTGAGACACGATGATTCTAAGTGAAATAAGTCACACAGAAAAAGAAACATCATAAGGTATCACTAATACACGGAATGTGAACTTGGCTACACATGAACTGAATTACAGAACAGAACAGGGTCTCAAGTTTAGAAAACCAACTTATGCCTGCTTAAGGGGGAAGGTGAGTTGGGGTGCTGCATAAAAGCAGAGTTTGAAATTAGCACAGATACCGTTCCATAAGCCAAATATGTAATAGACAAGACCTACCCCTTGCTCAACGGAATGGATTCAACAATGAGGTATCACCTCACACCTGGTAGAATAGGCATCATAGAAAATCTACAAACAGAAAATGCTGGAAAGGGTGTGGAGAAAAGGAACCCTCTTCCACTATTGTTGGGAATATAAATTGATACAGTCATTATGGAGAACAATATGGAATTTCTTAAGAAACTAACAATAGAATTACCATATGATACAGCAATCCCAGTACTGGACATATACCCAGACAAAACCATAAATCAAAAAGAGTCATTCACCGCAATGTTCATTGCATCACTATTTACAATATCGAGGTAATGGAAGCAACATAAATGCCCACAGACAGACGAATGCATAAAGCTGTGGTACATATATAAAATGGAATATTACTAAGCCATGAAAAGGAATGAAATTGGGTCATTTGTAGAGACGTCGATGGATCTAGAGACTGTCATACAGAGTGAAGTAAGTCAGAAAGAGAAAAACAAATCTTGTATATTCATGCATATATGTGGAACCTAGAAAAACTGTACAGATTAACCATTTTGCAAGGCATAAATAGAGCAACAGATGTAGACAACAAACGTATGGACAACAAGGGGGGAAAGCTGTTGAGGGGGTGGTGGTGGGAGGAGTTGAGAGACTGGGATTGGCATGTATACATTTATATGTATAAAATAGATAACCAATAAGAACCTGCTGTATAAAAATATAAAATAAAATTCAAAATTAAAAAGAAATAAAATTTAAAAAATAAAACAGAAAAAACAATTATTCCCTGCACATACATATATTTATATGAATAAATTATTTCCATGCTTATATCTGTAAATACAAAAAAGAGGAATAAAGTCTACCTTGAACCAAAAACGAAAAAGAGAAAAAAACACAGAACCCACCAGTTACACAGAGGAAAACCGTATCAGGGCACTTGCTCCAGTTGTAAACAATTCTGAAGTTGGTCAGTGGTGGGGAATCGTCTCCCATTCAGCCAGCAGCCCCCACGCAACAAGCGTCCTCATTGCAAAGCTGGGGCACCGTGCCGAGGCATCTGTGAGTAAACGTGAGCTGAGCCCCAGGCCAGTTGCTGCTGAACTATTCCCACCCGTCCCAGGTAAAACACCTGAATATATACAAGGACTTGAAAGCCTAGAGGAAGGGCCATAGAGCCACACGAGTGACAGCATGCCGGCCGACTTGGTGCCTGCAGGGCAGCCAGGATGGTCCTGGCCCTGGGTGTTCTTCTGGAAGATTTCCATTTCCCTGCCTGAGATACCCGTCCTGTCCCTGCCCCCACTGCTTTTTTCCTTCCTCACCTCTGCCCAGGGAGAAATTCCAGCAACAGGTATGGGTGACACATCCTCTTCTTTAGCAGGTGGCAGCCTGGCAACTGCTGCAGAAAGTCCAGCAGAGCCCCACTCACACTGGGCCACCCACAAAGCCGTGGCCTCTCACTCCCTCCCACCAGCCCAGCCCCGAGACTGCTGACAGGGCAGAGAAAATGGCGTCAGGCACGGCTGCAGGGGCTCTTGCTGCCTGGAGTGGTATTTATATTGATCTCAACCCAGGCACACCTGGGGAGGGCTGGCCGGCACGGTAAGGCTGCCCAGGTCAGCCAATCATCACCCCTCAGGGGCTCACAGTTGCAGAAAATGGAACTTGCTGAACCGGCCAGGTCCGAGGAACAGGTGTGGGCTCCTGAGAGTCAGGATAGACAAGGGGCTGCAGCTTTGGCTTGTTTTCTAATCATTTTATCTGGCCCATGAGTGGGAGACAACTTCAAGAAAACCCTCTCCTAATGAGAGGAACCCAGGAGTCAGGGAGAGGAGGGGTGGGTGGTGGTTGGAGACAGAGGCCTGGTGCCCCGGGTGCAGTGGAAGTCTCTGGAAGACCAGGTGGAGGGAGGCCTCACGGAGTGATGCCCAGGGTCACAGACCTGTCGCAGCTGCTGTTTGTTAGTTCAAGTCCTGCTCTGAGGTACTCTGTGTCAGCTCTGAGCGACAGGTGAGCTGGGGGTGCTCTGCAATGAGGGCTATGTGCATGGTTCCTGTGTGCCCAGCCCTGCCACGGTACCTGCAAGGGTAGCTCTGTATCCTGGGAGGGGCCTGACCACGAGAGCCCCGTGGGCTGGGGTGGGGGTGGGGTACCTGCCCAGGTGAGCTCCATATTCTGGGATTGGTCTGACCACGAGAGCCCCATGGGCTGCTGGGGACCTGGTAAAGGATGTCAGGACAGTCAGTGAAGCCACCGAGGATATACCTCCAGTTGCTCCTAATTCCTACACCCTGCTGGTCATTCTACCAACCACCAGGACATGGTATTCTGTATTAGTCTTCAATGATGCTTTCTTTTGTATTCCATTAGTCCCAGAGTCACAAGAAATTTTGGCTTGTGAGTGGCAGGACTCAACATACAACTAAAACAATACTTCCGGGCCGTCTGGCCCCAAGGGTGCAAAAGTTCCCACACCATCTTTGGGGAAAGCTTAGCTAAAGACCTAAAAGTTCTACCTCTGGAAAAGGAAACCCTCCTTCAATATGCAGACGACATTCTGATCGCCAACCCTACTAAGGAGGCCTCTGAACTACCAAGCCAATAAAGGATAGAAGTTGTCTAAGAAAAAGCTCAAATATCACAGACTGCAGTGACCTGCCTGGGCTTCATTCTCACAGAAGGTCAGAGAAGCCCATCCCAGGAAAGGGAAGAAACCATTTTCAGCCTTACCCCTTTCTAAAACTAGAAGACAGCTTAGGGGTTCCTGGGGAGGCCAGGGTTTGCTGCTTCTGGATCCCTAACTACAGTCTACTAGCTGGGCCTCTATATGAAACACTGAAAGGAAAAGATGATGATCCTTTTGAATAGAATCCAGAAGTGGCCTTTCAAGAATGGAAAGAGCAGTCAATTCAGACCCTTGCCCTGGAACTCCCTAATTTAGCTAAACCCTTTGACCTTTACATTCCCGGTGAAAGGTGAATCGCCATTGGAGAATTAGTGCAAAAACTGGGACCACTTGAAATGGAACAATGCAAGAATGCCATCCAGGTAGGATAAACTACGGTCACCAAGGGGCTTGGCCCACTGCCACATCTGGCCAAGATACTGGCGGTATCTAAAAACCTGGAAATCAGCAGCCCAAAAGGCCACCTCCCTCCTAAGGGAAAAGGACCCCACGTGGTGATCCTAACCACCAACCATGCCCTGAAGTTGCAGGGTTCGCTCCGTGGGCACACCGACCTCGAGTGAGGAGGCCCTCCAACTCCAACATCCAGAGAGATAACCGGGGACAATAGGGCACCATGACGACTCGTGTGAACATCACTTGACCTGGAGTTTCTCTCATAAAACAACAAGGGTGTGTCCCAAAAGAGTAGACTACTGCTTGCAGGACTTACTGCACCCAGAGGGGAGCTAATAATCTTGGCGGGGGAACCGTATATCACACTGTCACCATAGAAAAGCCTACAGACACCGTGATGATGGTGGCCAATAAGACCGGCTGGACTCCTGTTTACTTCAAAAGGCTGTTGACTCAGTAGCCATCATGGTCCTTATCACCACTGACCCTGGACTGTCTGGGAGTTGAGCAGGCAGGGCTCTGACACATGGTGCTGTTTGTACGTTAATTCAGGGGCCTAATTGAAGAAAGCACAGACTACTGGTCAGAGCATCTAGGCTGGCAGAAACGGTCAGCCTAAGGTGGCCGAACAAATGTGGGGCGGGGTGAAACCGGCCCCCACAGCGTCTCTGCACATCTCTTTCCTGGACCCTTAAAGGTCATTAGAATCTATAACACTTCCAATGCTGGTGCTCAGGTGGACGAACAGGGAGGCAGGGGTCCTGGGGACAATCAACGTCACCAGGAGGCTGCTGGGGAGAAGCTCTGACCCTCGCCCCAGGGTATGAGGGCTCCCAACTCAGCACTCAGCAGTTACAGAAGAAGGGTCTGCACCCTCAGCACTCCAAGAATGAGGAACGGGACAAAAGGCAGAGGAGGGGTTTGTCCCCAGCAAAGCCCATTAAAAATCCCTGGGAGATAAAAATAGAATCTGGGCAATAAAGTCAAGTCTAACCTTTTTTATCCTTTGTGCTTTGTCTAATTTCACATGCTCCTAGGGTCCCGCATGCAGAGGTTCCACACCCGGCACTTCAGACCAGATTTCCTAGTGCAGAATGGCTGGGTCGACACCTCAGCTCCTGGGGCCCAGTGCAGACTCCACGATATAGAGCCTGAGCTACAGCCAACCCGGCCCTCGAGAGCTCCGCCGCCTCCCTCCCTCCCACTGACTCTGACAGGATCTCTACACAGCAGCCCAGCCCACAGCCCACGGGGTAGTGCATGCTCTCACCTCTCCATTCTCTGATCAAAATATAAAGTTTCCTTTGCTTGTGAACCAAACTCAGTCTCGATCTGTTGGCCCCAATGACACTGGGCAGGGGGACACTTGTTGGGGTCCACTCTGGAGGATCAGTAACAGAAATTGAGACTATTGTAACCTCAATGAACAGATGTGTGAGCCAAACTGTAGTTAACATAGAACAGTGTATAAGGCTCGGGTAAAATAAGATGTTTCTAACACTTCCATTTGATATTTCCATCACTTTTTATAAGCAAGTTCAGTGAAAAGGTTTGTCTTATTTGTCAGGTCAATATTAGAGAAACGAAGTGATTTCTTTCCAAGGATGTACATCTAATAATCTTGGTTAAACCTTCAATCTTGTTTTAAATGCTTTTCCATTGAAAATGATACCTCTCTTTCAGCTCCCCCATTTCTGAGAAGTATAAAATCTTATAATTTATTATTACCAAAGGGGAAAGGTGGGAGGAGGGATAAATTAACAGTTTGGAATTAACACATACACACTGCTATGTATAAAATAGATCATCAACAAGGAACTACTGTATAGCACAGGGAACTACACTCAACATTTTGCAATAACCTATAAGGGGAAATAATCTGAAAAAGAATAGATATTTTTATTGACATCATCTATCAATGATAGTTAAAGTGTAGCCTAAGGGAAGCTGGTGGTGAGTGCTTCTGACCCTGAAGACTTCAATCATCTAAAGTTTGGACTCTGCCTACTTCCCAAGGCCCTTAATGAACATATGTGTAGCCGTAGCTTAAAAACTTCCCCAGTTTGGGTTTCGGGGAGACACTGATTTTGAAAAAGCCCTGGTGTTCTCCTTACATGAATGGGACTCTTCCTACTGCTAAAACATGTCTGTCACACCCAGAGGATGGTATACCGTCTGATCGGGAAGAGTTTGGAAAAGGCATCTCATCTCCTCATCTCCTGGTGCTCGGGTTCACCCCTCCAGCGTCTTTACTAACAGTCTCCCCACTTGGAGATGTCAGCACTGTCAACATCCTGTTGCGTACAGTTTGGAATTTGTCCAGAGGATGAAGCGGAAGGATGAGGAACAATGAGAGACAAGTCCTAGGTGTTCAGACAGGCACATGTCACTCTAATTTCCAATCAGGAAGACGAATTGACCAAAGGCTAGGGTTGCCCATGGAAACAGTATAGGGCTTGAGGAAATCCCGCTGCTTTGTGGCCAGTTCCCATAAACACAAGTTGAACAATGGAACTCAGGGGCAGTAAAATTCACAAAACTGCAGAGTTGAAAATATCCATCACTGAAAAATGTCTTGAGGAAAGTCAGAGAAAAGGACTTGTAAGCAAGGGAGAATGGCAGGAAAGGGATTTGAGGAGGTAGAAAGGACTCGCCATTAAGCACAAGAAAAGGAGCTGAACATTGCCAACATTGCAGTTGGCCAAAAAGGGTGTATGCGTTTTTTTCTGTATATATTCAAGAAAAGGGCATACACTTTTTTAGCCAACCAAACAGGTGGGCACTGGAAGTCAATACTACAAAAGATATCACTTCGCATCAGTCAGAAGAGCCATCCTCATAAAGCGTAAACAACAGAAATGCAGGACAGGGCAACGAGAAGAGGGAGCCCTGCGAGACTTATAGTGGAAATGTATATTGCCAACGGCCATTCTGGAGAAGTGTATTGTGTTTACTAAAGCATCTAAAAAATGAGTTACAGAGCATAGGGCACTTGCACTCATGGGCGTATATCTTGGGAAAAACAAAAATCGAGAGGACACAGGCACCCCAATGTTTACCCCCTCTCTGTTTAAAAGATCCTCGACTAGGATATAACTTAAATGTCTCTGGAGGGAAAAAATGGATAGAGATGTGGTACTTAGGTAGAGTGGAATATTATTCAGCCTGGAAATCAATGAAATATGGCCAGTTGTAACAACTCCGGAGGAGTTACGTATGATCATTCTAAGTGACAGAATTCAAAAAGAAAAAGACACATATCATAAGATATCACTTAAAGGTGGAATCCAAAATGGCTACACATGAAATAAATTACAAAACAAAAACATAGTCAAATATGTAGAAAACACGCATAAGGCTGCTAAACGGGAAAGGTGGGGAGGGGTGAGGCATCATCCAGGAGGTTGAAATTAGCAAAGATACCATTCCAAATACCAAACTGATAATCAACAAGGCCTACACGGTAGCTAAAAGAACTGCACTCAGCACACTCAAGTCACCGGAAAAGAATATATACGACTGGTAAGAATCTGAAAAAGAATTTATTGATGTCTCTCTGTACGTGAATCAAGTGGATGTACAGCAGCAAGAAACAGAGCTTTGAAAATCAGCTGTAACCAATATAGTAATAAATTGAAAAAAATAAACGACAGAGAGACAGAGAAAACCTCTTACAACTTTTCCTCAGGGACGGTGATGCAACATGGATTGAACACATCTAGACCCACAGCAGGATGAGACATAAGGCTGGAAACTGTTTGCGCTAAGAGAAATGTGAGGTTGGGTGAGGAAATGCACACCCTTTAAAGTAATACTACCTGGTACCCATTCAATGGGTCCCAAATCTGCAGGTTCAAGGGATCTTCCTACAGCTAAAACATGCATGGAAAACCCAGAGGACTGTACACCATGTGATCGGGAAATGTGTCTAAAATGCACCTCATTTATCCTCTCCTGGTGCTCCTGTTCACCATTCCAGCCACGTTACTTAGAATCTCCCCACTTGGAGAATCAGCACATTTAAACTTCTGTTTCACACATTTTGCAAATTGTGAGGAGGATGAACGAGAAGAGGGGGAACCAATGAGAGAATAGTTGTAGGGGTTTGGACGGGCACATATCACTCTAATTTCCCATTAAGAATAAGAATTAAAGAAAGGCTCAGCCTGCCTCGCCGGAGCCAAAATAGGGCCTGAAGCAATCCTGCGGGTTTGAGGCCAGCTCACAAAAGAGCAACTTAAAAAATGGAGCTCAGGGTCACTGCAATTCACAAACCTGCAGAGTTATAAATGAAAACTAACGTCCAAAAATATGTTGAGGTAAGGCAAAGAAGAGGATCTGAATGCAAGACAGAATTGCAAGAAACAGATTTCAAGAGATAGATTGGACTCGTCTTTAACGCACATGAAAAGCGGCAGAATTTCGACAATGATGCAGTTGGCCCAAAAGGGCGTATGTGTTTTTTCCTGATTATATCCAGGAAAAAACGCATACGCACTTTATGGGCAACGAAGCAAGCAACCAATGCAAATGTGCACAACAAAGAAGTCTCACTTCCCACCGGTCAAAAGGGCCATCCTAAAAAATTGTAAAAACCAGAAATGCAGGACAGGCCATGGAGAACAGGGAGCCTTTATACGCTGATGGGCAGTGTGTGAACTGCCGAGAGCCACTCTGGAGAAGTGTATGGTGGTTCCTAAATCATCTAAAAAACAGAGCTACAGAGCATAGGACACTTCCAATCATGGGAGTATATCTAGGGAAGTCTAAAAATCAACAAGACACAAGCACACCACAGTTTAGGGCTACTCTGTTTACAAGAACCTCAACTTCAGTACACCTTAAATATCCCAGGAAAGAGAACAATGGATAAAGAAGATGTGGTACTTATGTACAATGGAATATCTCTTCACCATGAAATCAATGTAATAAGGCTAGTAGAAGGATAAAGAGTGGATTTAGGTCCGATAATACTACTTGAAATAAGTCAAACAGAAAAAGAAACATATCATAAGATATCACTTATAGAGGGAGGGTAAATATGGCTGCACAAGAAATGAATTACAGAACAGAACAGTGTCTCACATTTAGAAAACACACTTATGTCAGCTTAAGGGGAAAGGAGAGGTGGGGTGATGCATAAAACCAGAGTTTGAAATTAGCACAGATACCGTTCAATAAACCAAATAGGTATTAGACAAGATCTACACCTTGCTCAATGAACTGGCCTCAACACACCCTATACACCGCAGAGAAATATATCTGAGTAATAAGAATCTTAAAACCCATGTATTGATATATCTCCATAAGGGAATCAAGTGTGTGCAGAGCGGCACAAACACAGCAGTGAAAATGAGCTAAACCCCATTATAGAAATAAATTTTAAAAACAAAACGCTGAAACAATGAAAGAGAGAAAAATTCTTACAAAATTCGCTCAGGGGATGTGATGCAACCTGGATTGACCACATATAAACCCACAGCTGGATAAGACATAAGGCTGAACACTTGGGGCTGAGAGGATTGGTGAGCTTTGGTGAGCAACTGCTGAAAGTTTAATGCAATACTTCATGCTACTCAGTCCAAGGGTCCCAACACTCCAGGTTGAAGGGAATCTTCCTACAGCTAAACCATGCTTGGGAAACCCAGTGACTGGTATACCATATGATCGGGAAAGGTTTCTAAAACGCACCTCATTTTTCCTCTCCTGGGGCTCCGGATCGACATTCCAGCCGCTTTACTAACAACATCCCCACATGGAGTCAATGCCTTTAAGTTCTGGTATCGCACAGTCTGCAGTTAGTGCAGAGGATGAATGGGAATAGGGGGAACCAGTGAGAAACTAGCTGTAGCGGTTTCAATGGGCACATGTCACTCTAATGTCACATCAGTAAGAAGAATTAACCAAAGGCACAGCAAGGTGCCCCAGAAGAAAAATAGGGCTTCAAGGAATCCTGTGGTTATGGGGCAAGACCACAAAAATAAGAGCTGAAAAATGGAGCTAAGGGCCACTGCAATTCAAAAACCTGCAGAGTTATAAAGGCCAACTATTTTCAAAAAATATATTGAGGTAAGGCTATGAAGAGGCAATGAAAGCAAGGCAGAATTGCAGGAAACCAATTTCAGGAGGTAGACTGGAATTGCATTGAAAACATATGAAGAGAGTCAGAACCTCGACAATGATGTACTTAGCCAAAAAGGGCGTATACGTTTTTTCCTGAATATATTCAGGAAAAAACGCATACGCCCTTTTTGGCCAACCAAGCAAGCTTGCAAAGGAAATCTGCACTACAATGAAGTCTCACTTCCCCCCGGTCAAAAGGGCCATCTGAAAAAAGTGTAAAATCCAGAAAGGCAAGACAGGCCATGGAGAACTGGGAGCCTTGTTATGCTGATGGGCGGGATGTAAATTGCCAACAGACACTCGGGAGAAGTGTATGGTGTTTCCTGAAACATCTAAAAAACAAAGCAACAGAGCCTAGGGCACTTCACTTATGGTCCTATAGCTTAGGGAAATTAAAATCAAAAAGACACAGCCACCCCAAAGTTTGGGACGCCTCTGTTTACAACAACCTCGTTTACAGTACAAGTTCAATATCACAGAAAGTGAAAAATGGATAAAGAAGTTGTGGTACTAAAGTACAATGCAATATCACTCAGCAATGAAACCTATGTCACCAGGCCCGTAGCAGCACAATGAGTGGATTCAGGTATGATGATTCTAACTGAAATAAGTCACACAGAAAAAGAAACATCATAAGATATCAGTAATACACGGAATGTAAACTTGGCTACAGAGAAACTGAATTACAAAACAGAACAGGGTCTCAAATTTAGAAAACCAACTTATGCTTGCTTAAGGGTAAAGGTGAGTTGGGGTGCTGCATAAAACCAGAGATTGAAATGAGCACACATAAATTTCCTGAAGCCAAATATGGAATAGACAAGAGCTACTCCTTGCTCAACGAAATGGACTCAACACCCCATATTAAACGCCTAAGAATGTACCTGACTAGTAAGTATCTTAAAACCGATGGATTGCTATGTCTCCAAAAGAGAATCAAGCGTGTGTACAGGGGCATAAACGCAGCAGTGATAGGATTGGAGAGGTTCGGTGAGCAAATGAAGACCCTTTGAAGTCATATTGCATGGTAACCATTCGAAGGGTCTCAACTCTCCAGGTTTAAGGTATTCTTCCTTCAGCTAAAACATGCATGTGGAACCCAGAGTATGATCAACCGTGTGATAGGGAGACGTGTTCCAATATGTCTCAGTTTTCGTCCCCTGGTACTCGGGTGCAACATTCCCGATGCTTTACTAACACTCTCCCCACTTGGAGAGTCAGCGCCTTTAACCTCCTGTTTGGCCCAGTTTGCAATTTCTGCGGATGATGAACAGGAATAGGGAGAACCAATGAGAGACTAGCTGGAGGTGTCTAGACGGGCAAATTTAACTCTCATTTCCCACCAGGAAGAGGAAATAACCAAAGGCTCAGCATGCCGTGCCGGAACCAGATTAGAGCCTGAAGCCATCCTGCGGTGTTGCGGCCAGCTCACAAGAAAGCGAGTTGAAGAAAGGAGCTCAGGGGCACTGTAATTCACAAACCTGCAGAGTTATAAATGACAGCTATCGTCCAAAAATATACTGAAGTAAGGCTGCCAAGAGGACTTGAAAGCGGGGCAGAATTGCAGGAAACCGATTTCAGGAGGTAGACTGGAATTGCATTGAAAGCATAGGAAAAGAGGCAGAACGTCCACAATGATGCACTTGGCCAAAAAGGGCGTATGGGTTTTTTCCTGAATATATTCAGGAAAAAACGCATACGCCCTTTTTGGCCAACCAAGCAAGCTTGCAAAGGAAATCTGCACTACAATGAAGTCTCACTTCCCCCCGGTCAAAAGGGCCATCTGAAAAAAGTGTAAAATCCAGAAAGGCAGGACAGGCCATGGAGAACTGGGAGCCTTGTTATGCTGATGGGCGGGATGTAAATTGCCAACAGACACTCAGGAGAAGTGTATGGTGTTTCCTGAAACATCTAAAAAACAAAGCAACAGAGCCTAGGGCACTTCCACTTATGGTCCTATAGCTTAGGGAAATTAAAATCAAAAAGACACAGCCACCCCAAAGTTTGGGACGCCTCTGTTTACAAGAACCTCGTTTACCGTACAAGTTCAATATCACAGAAAGTGAAAAATGGATAAAGAACTTGTGGTACTTACGTACAATGCAGTATCACTCAGCAATGAAATCTATGTCATCAGGCCCTTAGCAGCACAATGAGTGGATTCAGGTATGATGATTCTAACTGAAATAAGTCACACAGAAAAAGAAACATCATAAGATATCACTAATACACGGAATGTAAACTTGGCTACACAGGAACTGAATTCCAAAACAGAACAGGGTCTTAAATTTAGAAAACCAACTTATGCTTGCTTAAGGGGAAAGATGAGTTGGGGTGCTGCATAAAACCAGAGATTGAAATGAGCACAGATAAAGTTCCTTAAGCCAAATATGGAATAGACAAGAGCTACTCCTTGCTCAACGAAATGGACTCAACACCGCATATTAAACGCCTAAGAATGTACCTGACTAGTAAGTATCTTAAAACCTATGGATTGCTATGTCTCCGAAAGAGAATCAAGCGTGTGTACAGGGGCATAAATGCAGCAGTGATAGGATTGGAGAGGTTCGGTGAGCAAATGAAGACCCTTTGAAGTCATATTGCATGGTACCCATTCCATGGGTCTCAACTCTCCAGGTTTAAGGTATTCTTCCTTCAGCTAAAACATGCATGTGGAAACCAGAGTATGATCAACCATGTGAACAGGAGACGTGTTTAAATATGTCTCAGTTTCCTCCCCTGGTACTCAGGTGCAACATTCCAGACGCTTTACTAACACTCTCCCCACTTGGAGGGTCAGCGCCTTTTACCTCCTGTTTGGCCCAGTTTGCAATTTCTGCGGAAGATGAACAGGAATAGGGAGAACCAATGAGAGACTAGCTGGAGGTGTCTGGACGGGCAAATTTAACTCTCATTTCCCCCCAGGAAGAGGAAATAACCAAAGGCTCAGCGTGCCGTGCCGGAACCAGATTAGGGCCTGAAGCCATCCTGCGGTGTTGCGGCCAGGTCACAAGAAAGCGAGTTGAAGAAAGGAGCTCAGGGGCACTGTAATTCACAAACCTGCAGAGTTATAAATGACAGCTATCGTCCAAAAATATACTGAAGTAAGGCTGCCAAGAGGACTTGAAAGCGGGGCAGAATTGCAGGAAACCGATTTCAGGAGGTAGACTGGAATTGCATTGAAAGCATAGGAAAAGAGGCAGAACGTCCACAATGATGCACTTGGCTAAAAAGGGCGTATGCGTTTTTTCCTGAATACATTCAGGAAAAAACGTATACGCCCTTTTTGGCCAACCAAGCAAGCTTGCAAAGGAAATCTGCACTACAATGAAGTCTCACTTCCCCCCGGTCAAAAGGGCCATCTGAAAAAAGTGTAAAATCCAGAAAGGCAGGACAGGCCATGGAGAACTGGGACCCTTGTTATGCTGATGGGCGGGATGGAAACTGCCAACAGACACTCGGGAGAAGTGTATGGTGTTTCCTGAAACATCTAAAAAACAAAGCAACAGAGCCTAGTGCACTTCCACTTATGGTCCTATAGCTTAGGGAAATTAAAATCAAAAAGACACAGCCACCTCAAAGTTTGGGATGCCTCTGTTTACAAGAACCTCGTTTACAGTACAAGTTCAACATCGCAGAAAGCGAAAAATGGATAAAGAACTTGTGGTACTTACGTACAATGCAGTATCACTCAGCAATGAAATCTATGTCATCAGGCCCTTAGCAGCACAATGAGTGGATTCAGGTATGATGATTCTAACTGAAATAAGTCACACAGAAAAAGAAACATCATAAGATATCAGTAATACACGGAATGTAAACTTGGCTACACAGGAACTTAATTACAGAACAGAACAGGGTCTCAAATTTAGAAAACCAACTTATGCTTGCTTAAGGGGAAAGGTGAGTTGGGGTGCTGCATAAAACCAGAGATTGAAATGAGCACAGATAAAGTTCCTTAAGCCAAATATGGAATAGACAAGAGCTACTCCTTGCTCAACGAAATGGACTCAACACCGCATATTAAACGCCTAAGAATGTACCTGACTAGTAAGTATCTTAAAACCTATGGATTGCTATGTCTCCGAAAGAGAATCAAGCGTGTGTACAGGGGCATAAATGCAGCAGTGATAGGATTGGAGAGGTTCGGTGAGCAAATGAAGACCCTTTGAAGTCATATTGCATGGTACCCATTCCATGGGTCTCAACTCTCCAGGTTTAAGGTATTCTTCCTTCAGCTAAAACATGCATGTGGAAACCAGAGTATGATCAACCATGTGAACAGGAGACGTGTTTAAATATGTCTCAGTTTCCTCCCCTGGTACTCAGGTGCAACATTCCAGACGCTTTACTAACACTCTCCCCACTTGGAGGGTCAGCGCCTTTTACCTCCTGTTTGGCCCAGTTTGCAATTTCTGCGGAAGATGAACAGGAATAGGGAGAACCAATGAGAGACTAGCTGGAGGTGTCTGGACGGGCAAATTTAACTCTCATTTCCCCCCAGGAAGAGGAAATAACCAAAGGCTCAGCGTGCCGTGCCGGAACCAGATTAGGGCCTGAAGCCATCCTGCGGTGTTGCGGCCAGGTCACAAGAAAGCGAGTTGAAGAAAGGAGCTCAGGGGCACTGTAATTCACAAACCTGCAGAGTTATAAATGACAGCTATCGTCCAAAAATATACTGAAGTAAGGCTGCCAAGAGGACTTGAAAGCGGGGCAGAATTGCAGGAAACCGATTTCAGGAGGTAGACTGGAATTGCATTGAAAGCATAGGAAAAGAGGCAGAACGTCCACAATGATGCACTTGGCTAAAAAGGGCGTATGCGTTTTTTCCTGAATACATTCAGGAAAAAACGTATACGCCCTTTTTGGCCAACCAAGCAAGCTTGCAAAGGAAATCTGCACTACAATGAAGTCTCACTTCCCCCCGGTCAAAAGGGCCATCTGAAAAAAGTGTAAAATCCAGAAAGGCAGGACAGGCCATGGAGAACTGGGACCCTTGTTATGCTGATGGGCGGGATGGAAACTGCCAACAGACACTCGGGAGAAGTGTATGGTGTTTCCTGAAACATCTAAAAAACAAAGCAACAGAGCCTAGTGCACTTCCACTTATGGTCCTATAGCTTAGGGAAATTAAAATCAAAAAGACACAGCCACCTCAAAGTTTGGGATGCCTCTGTTTACAAGAACCTCGTTTACAGTACAAGTTCAACATCGCAGAAAGCGAAAAATGGATAAAGAACTTGTGGTACTTACGTACAATGCAGTATCACTCAGCAATGAAATCTATGTCATCAGGCCCTTAGCAGCACAATGAGTGGATTCAGGTATGATGATTCTAACTGAAATAAGTCACACAGAAAAAGAAACATCATAAGATATCAGTAATACACGGAATGTAAACTTGGCTACACAGGAACTTAATTACAGAACAGAACAGGGTCTCAAATTTAGAAAACCAACTTATGCTTGCTTAAGGGGAAAGGTGAGTTGGGGTGCTGCATAAAACCAGAGATTGAAATGAGCACAGATAAAGTTCCTTAAGCCAAATATGGAATAGACAAGAGCTACTCCTTGCTCAACGAAATGGACTCAACACCGCATATTGAAAGCTTAAGAATGTACCTGACTAGTAAGTATCTTAAAACCTATGGATTGCTATGTCTCCGAAAGAGAATCAAGCGTGTGTACAGGGGCATAAACGCAGCAGTGATAGGATTGGAGAGGTTCGGTGAGCAAATGAAGACCCTTTGAAGTCATATTGCATGGTACCCATTCCAAGGGTCTCAACTCTCCAGGTTTAAGGTATTCTTCCTTCAGCTAAAACATGCATGTGGAACCCAGAGTATGATCAACCGTGTGAACGGGAGACGTGTTCCAATATGTCTCAGTTTTCGTCCCCTGGTACTCGGGTGCAACATTCCAGACGCTTTACTAACACTCTCCCCACTTGGAGAGTCAGCGCCTTTAACCTCCTGTTTGGCCCAGTTTGCAATTTCTGTGGAAGATGAACAGGAATAGCGAGAACCAATGAGAGACTAGCTGGAGGTGTCTGGACGGGCAAATTTAACTCTCATTTCCCACCAGGAAGAGGAAATAACCAAAGGCTCAGCGTGCCGTGCCGGAACCAGATTAGAGCCTGAAGCCATCCTGCGGTGTTGCGGCCAGCTCACAAGAAAGCGAATTGAAGAAAGGAGCTCAGGGGCACTGTAATTCACAAACCTGCAGAGTTATAAATGACAGCTATCGTCCAAAAATATACTGAAGTAAGGCTGCCAAGAGGACTTGAAAGCGGGGCAGAATTGCAGGAAACCGATTTCAGGAGGTAGACTGGAATTGCATTGAAAGCATAGGAAAAGAGGCAGAACGTCCACAATGATGCACTTGGCCAAAAAGGACGTATGCGTTTTTTTCTGAATATATTCAGGAAAAAATGCATACGCCCTTTTTGGCCAACCAAGCAAGCTTGCAAAGGAAATCTGCACTACAATGAAGTCTCACTTCCCCCCGGTCAAAAGGGCCATCTGAAAAAAGTGTAAAATCCAGAAAGGCAGGACAGGCCATGGAGAACTGGGACCCTTGTTATGCTGATGGGCGGGATGTAAATTGCCAACAGACACTCGGGAGAAGTGTATGGTGTTTCCTGAAACATCTAAAAAACAAAGCAACAGAGCCTAGGGCACTTCCACTTATGGTCCTATAGCTTAGGGAAATTAAAATCAAAAAGACACAGCCACCCCAAAGTTTGGGACGCCTCTGTTTACAAGAACCTCATTTACCGTACAAGTTCAATATCACAGAAAGTGAAAAATGGATAAAGAACTTGTGGTACTTATGTACAATGCAGTATCACTCAGCAATGAAATCTATGTCATCAGGCCCGTAGCAGCATAATGAGTGGATTCAGGTACGATGATTCTAACTGAAATAAGTCACACAGAAAAAGAAACATCATAAGATATCACTAATGCACGGAATGTAAACTTGGCTACACAGGAACAGAATTCCAAAACAGAACAGGGTCTCAAATTTAGAAAACCAACTTATGCTTGCTTAAGGGGAAAGGTGAGTTGGGGTGCTGCATAAAACCAGAGATTGAAATGAGCACAGATAAAGTTCCTTAAGCCAAATATGGAATAGACAAGAGCTACTCCTTGCTCAAAGAAATGGACTCAACACCCCATATTAAACGCCTAAGAATGTACCTGACTAGTAAGTATCTTAAAACCTATGGATTGCTATGTCTCCAAAAGAGAATCAAGCGTGTGTACAGGGGCATAAACGCAGCAGTGATAGGATTGGAGAGGTTCGGTGAGCAAATGAAGACCCTTTGAAGTCATATTGCATGGTACCCATTCCACGGGTCTCAACTCTCCAGGTTTAAGGTATTCTTCCTTCAGCTAAAACATGCATGTGGAACCCAGAGTATGATCAACCGTGTGAACGGGAGACGTGTTCAAATATGTCTCAGTTTTCCTCCCCTGGTACTCGGGTGCAACATTCCAGACGCTTTACTAACACTCTCCCCACTTGGAGAGTCAGCGCCTTTAACCTCCTGTTTGGCCCAGTTTGCAATTTCTGCGGAAGATGAACAGGAATAGGGAAAACCAATGAGAGACTAGCTGGAGGTGTCTGGACGGGCAAATTTAACTCTCATTTCCCACCAGGAAGAGGAAATACCCAAAGGCTCAGCGTGCCGTGCCGGAACCAGATTAGGGCCTGAAGCCATCCTGCGGTGTTGCGGCCAGCTCAAAAGAAAGCGAGTTGAAGAAAGGAGCTCAGGGGCACTGTAATTCACAAACCTGCAGAGTTATAAATGACAGCTATCGTCCAAAAATATACTGAAGTAAGGCTGCCAAGAGGACTTGAAAGCGGGGCAGAATTGCAGGAAACCGATTTCAGGAGGTAGACTGGAATTGCATTGAAAGCATAGGAAAAGAGGCAGAACGTCCACAATGATGCACTTGGCCAAAAAGGGCGTATGCGTTTTTTCCTGAATATATTCAGGAAAAAACGCATATGCCCTTTTTGGCCAACCAAGCAAGCTTGCAAAGGAAATCTGCACTACAATGAAGTCTCACTTCCCCCCGGTCAAAAGGGCCATCTGAAAAAAGTGTAAAATCCAGAAAGGCAGGACAGGCCATGGAGAACTGGGAGCCTTGTTATGCTGATGGGTGGGATGTAAATTGCCAACAGACACTCGGGAGAAGTGTATGGTGTTTCCTGAAACATCTAAACAACAAAGCAACAGAGCCTAGGGCACTTCCACTTATGGTCCTATAGCTTAGGGAAATTAAAATCAAAAAGACACAGCCACCCCAAAGTTTGGGACGCCTCTGTTTACAAGAACCTCGTTTACCGTACAAGTTCAATATCACAGAAAGTGAAAAATGGATAAAGAACTTGTGGTACTTACGTACAATGCAGTATCACTCAGCAATGAAATCTATGTCATCAGGCCCGTAGCAGCATAATGAGTGGATTCAGGTACGATGATTCTAACTGAAATAAGTCACACAGCAAAAGAAACATCATAAGATATCAGTAATACATGGAATGTAAACTTGGCTACAAAGGAACTGAATTCCAAAACAGAACAGGGTCTCAAATTTAGAAAACCAACTTATGCTTGCTTAAGGGGAAAGGTGAGTTGGGGTGCTGCATAAAACCAGAGATTCAAATGAGCACAGATAAAGTTCCTTAAGCCAAATATGGAATAGACCAGAGCTACTCCTTGCTCAACGAAATGGACTCAACACCCCATATTAAACGCCTAAGAATGTACCTGACTAGTAAGTATCTTAAAACCTATGGATTGCTATGTCTCCAAAAGAGAATCAAGCGTGTGTACAGGGGCATAAACGCAGCAGTGATAGGATTGGAGAGGTTCGGTGAGCAAATGAAGACCCTTTGAAGTCATATTGCATGGTACCCATTCCACGGGTCTCAACTCTCCAGGTTTAAGGTATTCTTCCTTCAGCTAAAACATGCATGTGGAACCCAGAGTATGATGAACCGTGTGAACGGGAGAAGTGTTCAAATATGTCTCAGTTTTTGTCCCCTGGTACTTGGGTGCCACATTCCAGACGCTTTACTAACACTCTCCCCACTTGGAGAGTCAGCGCCATTAACCTCCTGTTTGGCCCAGTTTGCAATTTCTGCGGAAGATGAACAGGAATAGGGAGAACCAATGAGAGACTAGCTGGAGGTGTCTGGACGGGCAAATTTAACTCTCATTTCCCACTAGGAAGAGGAAATAACCAAAGGCTCAGCTGCCGTGCCGGAACCAGATCAGGGCCTGAAGCCATCCTGCGGTGTTGCGGCCAGCTCAAAAGAAAGCGAGTTGAAGAAAGGAGCTCAGGGGCACTGTAATTCACAAACCTGCAGAGTTATAAATGACAGCTATCGTCCAAAAATATACTGAAGTAAGGCTGCCAAGAGGACTTGAAAGCGGGGCAGAATTGCAGGAAACCGATTTCAGGAGGTAGACTGGAATTGCATTGAAAGCATAGGAAAAGAGGCAGAACGTCCACAATGATGCACTTGGCCTAAAAGGGCGTATGCGTTTTTTCCTGAATATATTCAGGAAAAAACGCATACGCCCTTTTTGCTAACCAAGCAAACTTGTTAAGGAAATCTGCACTACAATGAAGTCTCACTTCCCCACGGTCAAAAGGGCCATCTGAAAAAAGTGTAAAATCCAGAAAGGCAGGACAGGCCATGGAGAACTGGGAGCCTTGTTATGCTGATGGGCGGGATGTAAATTGCCAACAGACACTCGGGAGAAGTGTATGGTGTTTCCTGAAACATCTAAAAAACAAAGCAACAGAGCCAAGGGCACTTCCAGTTATGGTCCTATAGCTTAGGGAAATTAAAATCAAAAAGACACAGCCACCCCAAAGTTTGGAACAGCTCTGTTTACAAGAACCTCGTTTACAGTACAAGTTCAACATCGCAGAAAGTGAAAAATGGATAAAGAAGTTGTGGTATTTACTTACAAAGCAATATCACTCAGCAATGAAATCTATGTCATCAGGCCGTTAGCAGCACAATGAGTGGATTCAGGTATGATGATTCTAACTGAAATAAGTCACACAGAAAAAGAAACATCATAAGATATCAGTAATACACGGAATGTAAACTTGGCTACACAGGAACTGAATTACAGAACAGAACAGGGTCTCAAATTTAGAAAACCAACTTATGCTTACTTAAGGGGAAACGTGAGTTGGGGTGCTGCATAAAACCAGAGATTGAAATGAGCACAGATAAAGTTCCTTAAGCCAAATATGGAATAGAGAAGAGCTACTCCTTGCTCAACGAAATGGACTCAACACCGCATATTAAACGCCTAAGAATGTACCTGACTAGTAAGTATCTTAAAACCTATGGATTGCTATGTCTCCGAAAGAGAATCAAGCATGTGTACAAGGGCATAAACGCAGCAGTGATAGGATTGGAGAGGTTCGGTGAGCAAATGAAGACCCTTTGAAGTCATATTGCATGGTACCCATTCCATGGGTGTCAACTCTCCAGGTTTAAGGTATTCTTCCTTCAGCTAAAACATGCATGTGGAACCCAGAGTATGATCAACCGTGTGAACGGGAGACGTGTTCAAATATGTCTCAGTTTTCCTCCCCTGGTACTCGGGTGCAACATTCCAGACGCTTTACTAACACTCTCCCCACTTGGAGAGTCAGCGCCTTTAACCTCCTGTTTGGCCCAGTTTGCAATTTCTGCGGAAGATGAACAGGAATAGGGAAAACCAATGAGAGACTAGCTGGAGGTGTCTGGACGGGCAAATTTAACTCTCATTTCCCACCAGGAAGAGGAAATACCCAAAGGCTCAGCGTGCCGTGCCGGAACCAGATTAGGGCCTGAAGCCATCCTGCGGTGTTGCGGCCAGCTCAAAAGAAAGCGAGTTGAAGAAAGGAGCTCAGGGGCACTGTAATTCACAAACCTGCAGAGTTATAAATGACAGCTATCGTCCAAAAATATACTGAAGTAAGGCTGCCAAGAGGACTTGAAAGCGGGGCAGAATTGCAGGAAACCGATTTCAGGAGGTAGACTGGAATTGCATTGAAAGCATAGGAAAAGAGGCAGAACGTCCACAATGATGCACTTGGCCAAAAAGGGCGTATGCGTTTTTTCCTGAATATATTCAGGAAAAAACGCATACGCCCTTTTTGGCCAACCAAGCAAGCTTGCAAAGGAAATCTGCACTAAAATGAAGTCTCACTTCCCCCCGGTCAAAAGGGCCATCTGAAAAAAGTGTAAAATCCAGAAAGGCAGGACAGGCCATGGAGAACTGGGAGCCTTGTTATGCTGATGGGTGGGATGTAAATTGCCAACAGACACTCGGGAGAAGTGTATGGTGTTTCCTGAAACATCTAAACAACAAAGCAACAGAGCCTAGGGCACTTCCACTTATGGTCCTATAGCTTAGGGAAATTAAAATCAAAAAGACACAGCCACCCCAAAGTTTGGGACGCCTCTGTTTACAAGAACCTCGTTTACCGTACAAGTTCAATATCACAGAAAGTGAAAAATGGATAAAGAACTTGTGGTACTTACGTACAATGCAGTATCACTCAGCAATGAAATCTATGTCATCAGGCCCGTAGCAGCATAATGAGTGGATTCAGGTACGATGATTCTAACTGAAATAAGTCACACAGCAAAAGAAACATCATAAGATATCAGTAATACATGGAATGTAAACTTGGCTACAAAGGAACTGAATTCCAAAACAGAACAGGGTCTCAAATTTAGAAAACCAACTTATGCTTGCTTAAGGGGAAAGGTGAGTTGGGGTGCTGCATAAAACCAGAGATTCAAATGAGCACAGATAAAGTTCCTTAAGCCAAATATGGAATAGACAAGAGCTACTCCTTGCTCAACGAAATGGACTCAACACCCCATATTAAACGCCTAAGAATGTACCTGACTAGTAAGTATCTTAAAACCTATGGATTGCTATGTCTCCAAAAGAGAATCAAGCGTGTGTACAGGGGCATAAACGCAGCAGTGATAGGATTGGAGAGGTTCGGTGAGCAAATGAAGACCCTTTGAAGTCATATTGCATGGTACCCATTCCACGGGTCTCAACTCTCCAGGTTTAAGGTATTCTTCCTTCAGCTAAAACATGCATGTGGAACCCAGAGTATGATGAACCGTGTGAACGGGAGACGTGTTCAAATATGTCTCAGTTTTTGTCCCCTGGTACTTGGGTGCCACTTTCCAGACGCTTTACTAACACTCTCCCCACTTGGAGAGTCAGCGCCTTTAACCTCCTGTTTGGCCCAGTTTGCAATTTCTGCGGAAGATGAACAGGAATAGGGAGAACCAATGAGAGACTAGCTGGAGGTGTCTGGACGGGCAAATTTAACTCTCATTTCCCACTAGGAAGAGGAAATAACCAAAGGCTCAGCTGCCGTGCCGGAACCAGATTAGGGCCTGAAGCCATCCTGCGGTGTTGCGGCCAGCTCAAAAGAAAGCGAGTTGAAGAAAGGAGCTCAGGGGCACTGTAATTCACAAACCTGCAGAGTTATAAATGACAGCTATCGTCCAAAAATATACTGAAGTAAGGCTGCCAAGAGGACTTGAAAGCGGGGCAGAATTGCAGGAAACCGATTTCAGGAGGTAGACTGGAATTGCATTGAAAGCATAGGAAAAGAGGCAGAACGTCCACAATGATGCACTTGGCCTAAAAGGGCATATGCGTTTTTTCCTGAATATATTCAGGAAAAAACGCATACGCCCTTTTTGGCTAACCAAGCAAACTTGTTAAGGAAATCTGCACTACAATGAAGTCTCACTTCCCCACGGTCAAAAGGGCCATCTGAAAAAAGTGTAAAATCCAGAAAGGCAGGACAGGCCATGGAGAACTGGGAGCCTTGTTATGCTGATGGGCGGGATGTAAATTGCCAACAGACACTCGGGAGAAGTGTATGGTGTTTCCTGAAACATCTAAAAAACAAAGTAACAGAGCCAAGGGCACTTCCAGTTATGGTCCTATAGCTTAGGGAAATTAAAATCAAAAAGACACAGCCACCCCAAAGTTTGGAACAGCTCTGTTTACAAGAACCTCGTTTACAGTACAAGTTCAACATCGCAGAAAGTGAAAAATGGATAAAGAAGTTGTGGTATTTACTTACAAAGCAATATCACTCAGCAATGAAATCTATGTCATCAGGCCCTTAGCAGCACAATGAGTGGATTCAGGTATGATGATTCTAACTGAAATAAGTCACACAGAAAAAGAAACATCATAAGATATCAGTAATACACGGAATGTAAACTTGGCTACACAGGAACTGAATTACAGAACAGAACAGGGTCTCAAATTTAGAAAACCAACTTATGCTTACTTAAGGGGAAAGGTGAGTTGGGGTGCTGCATAAAACCAGAGATTGAAATGAGCACAGATAAAGTTCCTTAAGCCAAATATGGAATAGACAAGAGCTACTCCTTGCTCAACGAAATGGACTCAACACCGCATATTAAACGCCTAAGAATGTACCTGACTAGTAAGTATCTTAAAACCTATGGATTGCTATGTCTCCGAAAGAGAATCAAGCATGTGTACAGGGGCATAAACGCAGCAGTGATAGGATTGGAGAGGTTCGGTGAGCAAATGAAGACCCTTTGAAGTCATATTGCATGGTACCCATTCCACGGGTCTCAACTCTCCAGGTTTAAGGTATTCTTCCTTCAGCTAAAACATGCATGTGGAACCCAGAGTATGATCAACCGTGTGAACGGGAGACGTGTTCAAATATGTCTCAGTTTTCCTCCCCTGGTACTTGGGTGCAACATTCCAGACGCTTTACTAACAGTCTCCCCACTTGGAGAGTCAGCGCCTTTAACCTCCTGTTTGGTCCAGTTTACAATTTCTGCGGAAGATGAAGAGGAATAGCGAGAACCAATGAGAGACTAGCTGGAGGTGTCTGGACGGGCAAATTTAACTCTCATTTCCCACCAGGAAGAGGAAATAACCAAAGGCTCAGCTGCCGTGCCGGAACCAGGTTAGGGCCTGAAGCCATCCTGCGGTGTTGCGGCCAGCTCAAAAGAAAGCGAGTTGAAGAAAGGAGCTCAGGGGCACTGTAATTCACAAACCTGCAGAGTTATAAATGACAGCTATCGTCCAAAAATATACTGAAGTAAGGCTGCCAAGAGGACTTGAAAGCGGGGCAGAATTGCAGGAAACCAATTTCAGGAGGTAGACTGGAATTGCATTGAAAGCATAGGAAAAGAGGCAGAACGTCCACAATGAGGCACTTGGCCAAAAAGGGCGTATGCGTTTTTTCCTGAATATATTCAGGAAAAAACGCATACGCCCTTTTTGGCCAACCAAGCAAGCTTGCAAAGGAAATCTGCACTACAATGAAGTCTCACTTCCCCCCGGTCAAAAGGGCCATCTGAAAAAAGTGTAAAATCCAGAAAGGCAGGACAGGCCATGGAGAACTGGGAGCCTTGTTATGCTGATGGGCGGGATGTAAATTGCCAACAGACAGTCGGGAGAAGTGTATGGTGTTTCCTGAAACATCTAAACAACAAAGCAACAGAGCCTAGGGCACTTCCACTTATGGTCCTATAGCTTAGGGAAATTAAAATCAAAAAGACACAGCCACCCCAAAATTTGGGACGCCTCTGTTTACAAAAACCTCGTTTACCGTACAAGTTCAATATCACAGAAAGTGAAAAATGGATAAAGAACTTGTGGTACTTACGTACAATGCAGTATCACTCACCAATGAAATCTATGTCATCAGGCCCGTAGCAGCATAATGAGTGGATTCAGGTATGATGATTCTAACTGAAATAAGTCACACAGCAAAAGAAACATCATAAGATATCAGTAATACATGGAATGTAAACTTGGCTACACAGGAACTGAATTCCAAAACAGAACAGGGTCTCAAATTTAGAAAACCAACTTATGCTTGCTTAAGGGGAAAGGTGAGTTGGGGTGCTGCATAAAACCAGAGATTCAAATGAGCACAGATAAAGTTCCTTAAGCCAAATATGGAATAGACAAGAGCTACTCCTTGCTCAACGAAATGGACTCAACACCCCATATTAAACGCCTAAGAATGTACCTGACTAGTAAGTATCTTAAAACCTATGGATTGCTATGTCTCCAAAAGAGAATCAAGCGTGTGTACAGGGGCATAAACGCAGCAGTGATAGGATTGGAGAGGTTCGGTGAGCAAATGAAGACCCTTTGAAGTCATATTGCATGGTACCCATTCCACGGGTCTCAACTCTCCAGGTTTAAGGTATTCTTCCTTCAGCTAAAACATGCATGTGGAACCCAGAGTATGATCAACCGTGTGAACGGGAGACGTGTTCAAATATGTCTCAGTTTTCCACCCCTGGTACTCGGGTGCAACATTCCAGACACTTTACTAACACTCTCCCCACTTGGAGAGTCAGCGCCTTTAACCTCCTGTTTGGCCCAGTTTGCAATTTCTGCGGAAGATGAACAGGAATAAGGATAACCAATGAGAGACTAGCTGGAGATGTCTGGACGGGCAAATTTAACTCTCATTTCCCACCAGGAAGAGGAAATAACCAAAGGCTCAGCTGACGTGCCGGAACCAGATTAGTGCCTGAAGCCATCCTGCGGTGTTGCGGTCAGCTCAAAAGAAAGCGAGTTGAAGAAAGGAGCTCAGGGGCACTGTAATTCACAAACCTGCAGAGTTATAAATGACAGCTATCGTCCAAAAATATACTGAAGTAAGGCTGCCAAGAAGACTTGAAAGCGGGGCAGAATTGCAGGAAACCGATTTCAGGAGGTAGACTGGAATTGCATTGAAAGCATAGGAAAAGAGGCAGAACGTCCACAATGACGCACTTGGCCAAAAAGGGCGTATGCGTTTTTTCCTGAATATATTCAGGAAAAAACGCATACGCCCTTTTTGGCCAACCAAGCAAGCTTGCAAAGGAAATCTGCACAACAATGAAGTCTCACTTCCCCCCGGTCAAAAGGGCCATCTGAAAAAAGTGTAAAATCCAGAAAGGCAGGACAGGCCATGGAGAACTGGGAGCCTTGTTATGCTGATGGGCGGGATGTAAATTGCAACAGACACTCGGGAGAAGTGTATGGTGTTTCCTGAAACATCTAAAAAACAAAGCAACAGAGCCTAGGGCACTTCCACTTATGGTCCTATAGCTTAGGGAAATTAAAATCAAAAAGACACAGCCACCCCAAAGTTTGGGACGCCTCTGTTTACAAGAACCTCGTTTACAGTACAAGTTCAACATCGCAGAAAGTGAAAAATGGATAAAGAAGTTGTGGTATTTACTTACAAAGCAATATCACTCAGCAATGAAATCTATGTCATCAGGCCCTTAGCAGCACAATGAGTGGATTCAGGTACGATGATTCTAACTGAAATAAGTCACACAGAAAAAGAAACATCATAAGATATCACTAATACACGGAATGTAAACTTGGCTACACAGGAACTGAATTCCAAAACAGAACAGGGTCTCAAATTTAGAAAACCAACTTATGCTTGCTTAAGGGGAAAGGTGAGTTGGGGTGCTGCATAAAACCAGAGATTGAAATGAGCACAGATAAAGTTCCTTAAGCCAAATATGGAATAGACAAGAGCTACTCCTTGCTCAACGAAATGGACTCAACACCGCATATTAATCGCCTAAGAATGTACCTGACTAGTAAGTATCTTAAAACCTATGGATTGCTATGTCTCCAAAAGAGAATCAAGCGTGTGTACAGGGGCATAAACGCAGCAGTGATAGGATTGGAGAGGTTCGGTGAGCAAATGAAGACCCTTTGAAGTCATATTGCATGGTACCCATTACACGGGTCTCAACTCTCCAAGTTTAAGGTATTCTTCCTTCAGCTAAAACATGCATGTGTTACCCAGAGTATGATCAACTGTGTGAACGGGAGACGTGTTCAAATATGTCTCAGTTTTCCTCCCCTGGTATTCGGGTGCAACATTCCAGACGCTTTACTAACACTCTCCCCACTTGGAGAGTCAGCGCCTTTAAACTCCTGTTTGGCCCAGTTTGCAATTTCTGCGGAAGATGAACAGGAATAGCGAGAACCAATGAGAGACTAGCTGGAGGTGTTTGGATGGGCAAATTTAACTCTGATTTCCAACCAGGAAGACGAATCAACCAAAGGCTCAGCGTGCCGTGCCAGAACCAGATTAGGCCTGAATCCATCCTGCGGTGTTGCGGCCAGCTCACAAGAAAGCGAGTTGAAGAAAGGAGCTCAGGGGCACTGTAATTCACAAACCTGCAGAGTTATAAATGACAGCTATCATCCAAAAATATACTGAAGTAAGGCTGCCAAGAGGACTTGAAAGCGGGGCAGAATTGCAGGAAACCGATTTCAGGAGGTAGACTGGAATTGCATTGAAAGCATAGGAAAAGAGGCAGAACGTCCACAATGATGCACTTGGCCAAAAAGGGCGTATGCGTTTTTTCCTGAATATATTCAGGAAAAAACGCATACGCCCTTTTTGGCCAACCAAGCAAGCTTGCAAAGAAATCTGCACTACAATGAAGTGTCACTTCCCCCCGGTCAAAAGGGCCATCTGAAAAAAGTGTAAAATCCAGAAAGGCAAGACAGGCCATGGAGAACAGGGAGCCTTGTTATGTTGATGGGCAGGATGGAAATTGCCAACAGACACTCGGGAGAAGTGTATGGTGTTTCCTGAAACATCTAAAAAACAAAGCAACAGAGCCTAGGGCACTTCCACTTATGGTCATATAGCTCAGGGAAATTAAAATCAAAAAGACACAGCCACCCCAAAGTTTGGGACGCCTCTGTTTACAAGAACCTCGTTTACAGTACAAGTTCAACATCGCAGAAAGTGAAAAATGGATAAAGAAGTTGTGGTATTTACTTACAAAGCAATATCACTCAGCAATGAAATCTATGTCATCAGGCCCTTAGCAGCACAATGAGTGGATTCAGGTATGATGATTCTAACTGAAATAAGTCACACAGAAAAAGAAACATCATAAGATATCACTAAAACACGGAATTTAAACTTGGCTACACAGGAACTGAATTAAAGAACAGAACAGGGTCTCAAATTTAGAAAACCAACTTATGCTTGCTTAAGGGGAAAGGTGACTTGGGGTGCTGCATAAAACCAGATATTGAAATGAGCACAGATAAAGTTCCTTAAGCCAAATATGGAATAGACAAGAGCTACTCCTTGCTCAACGAAATGGACTCAACACCCCATATTAAACGCCTAAGAATGTACCTGACTAGTAAGTATCTTAAAACCTATGGATTGCTATGTCTCCAAAAGAGAATCAAGCGTGTGTACAGGGGCATAAACGCAACAGTGATAGGATTGGAGAGGTTCGGTGAGCAAATGAAGACCCTTTGAAGTCATATTGCATGGTACCCGTTCCACGGGTCTCAACTCTCCAGGTTTAAGGTATTCTTCCTTCAGCTAAAACATGCATGTGGAACCCAGAGTATGATGAACCGTGTGAACGGGAGACGTGTACAAATATGTCTCAGTTTTCGTCCCCTGGTACTTGGGTGCAACATTCCAGACGCTTTACTAACACTCTCCCCACTTGGAGAGTCAGCGCCTTTAACCTCCTGTTTGGCCCAGTTTGCAATTTCTGCGGAAGATGAACAGGAATAGGGAGAACCAATGAGAGACTAGCTGGAGGTGTCTGGACGGGCAAATTTAACTCTCATTTCCCACCAGGAAGAGGAAATAACAAAAGGCTCAGCGTGCTGTTCCGGAACCAGATTAGGGCCTGAAGCCATCCAGCAGTGTTGCGGCCAGCTCAAAAGAAAGCGGGTTGAAGAAAGGAGCTCAGGGGCACTGTAATTCACAAACCTGCAGAGTTATAAATGACAGCTATCATCCAAAAATATACTGAAGTAAGGCTGCCAAGAGGACTTGAAAGCGGGGCAGAATTGCAGGAAACCGATTTCAGGAGGTAGACTTGAATTGCATTGAAAGCATAGGAAAAGAGGCAGAACGTCCACAATGATGCACTTGGCCAAAAAGGGCGTATGCGTTTTTTCCTGAATATATTCAGGAAAAAACGCATACGCCCTTTTTGGCCAACCAAGCAAGCTTGCAAAGGAAAACTGCACTACAATGAAGTCTCACTTCCCCCTGGTCAAAAGGGCCATCTGAAAAAAGTGTAAAATCCAGAAAGGCAGGACAGGCCATGGAGAACTGGGAGCCTTGTTATGCTGATGGGCGGGATGTAAATTGCCAACAGACACTCGGGAGAAGTGTATGGTGTTTCCTGAAACATCTAAACAAAAAAGCAACAGAGCCTAGGGCACTTCCACTTATGGTCCTATAGCTTAGGGAAATTAAAATCAAAAAGACACAGCCACCCCAAAGTTTGGGACGCCTCTGTTTACAAGAACCTCGTTTACAGTACAAGTTCAACATCGCAGAAAGTGAAAAATGGATAATGAAGTTGTGGTATTTACTTACAAAGCAATATCACTCAGGAATGAAATCTATGTCATCAGGCCCTTAGTAGCACAATGAGTGGATTCAGGTATGATGATTCTAACTGAAATAAGTCACACAGAAAAAGAAACATCATAAGATATCAGTAATACACGGAATGTAAACTTGGCTACACAGGAACTGAATTACAGAACAGAACAGGGTCTCCAATTTAGAAAACCAACTTATGCTTGCTTAAGGGTAAAGGTGAGTTGGGGTGCTGCATAAAACCAGAGATTGAAATGAGCACAGATAAAGTTCCTTAAGCCAAATATGGAATAGACAAGAGCTACTCCTTGCTCAACGAAATGGACTCAACACCGCATATTAAACGCCTAAGAATGTACCTGACTAGTAAGTATCTTAAAACCTATGGATTTCTATGTCTCCGAAAGAGAATCAAGCATGTGTACAGGGGCATAAACGCAGCAGTGGTAGGATTGGAGAGGTTCGGTGAGCAAATGAAAACCCTTTAAAGTCATATTGCATGGTACCCATTACACGGGTTTGAACTACCCAGGTTTAAGGTATTCTTCCTTCAGCTAAAACATGCATGTGGAACCTAGGGTATGATCAACCATGTGATCGGGAGACGTGTTCAAATATGTCTCAGTTTTCGTACCCTGGTACTTGGGTGAAACATTCCAGACGCTTTACTAAGACTCTCCCGACTTGGAGAGTCAGTCCCTTTAACCTCCTGTTTGCCCCAGTTTGCAAATTCTGCGGAAGATTAACAGGAATAGCGAGAACCAATGAGAGACTAGCTGGAGGTGTCTGGACGGGCAAATTTAACTCTCATTTCCCACCAGGAAGAGGAATTAACCAAAGGCTCAGCGTGCCGTGCCGGAACCAGATTAGGGCCTGAAGCCATCCTGCGGTGTTGCGGCCAGCTCACAAGAAAGCGAGTTGAAGAAAGGAGCTCAGGGGCACTGTAATTCACAAACCTGCAGAGTTATAAATGACAGCTATCGTCCAAAAATATACTGAAGTAAGGCTGCCAAGAGGACTTGAAAGCGGGGCAGAATTGCAGGAAACCGATTTCAGGAGGTAGAGTGGAATTGCATTGAAAGCATAGGAAAAGAGGCAGAACGTCCACAATGATGCACTTGGCCAAAAACGGCGTATGCGTTTTTTCCTGAATATATTCAGGAAAAAACGCATACGCCCTTTTTGGCCAACCAAGCAAGCTTGCAAAGGAAATCTGCACTACAATGAAGTCTCACTTCCCCCCGGTCAAAAGGGCCATCTGAAAAAAGTGTAAAATCCAGAAAGGCAGGACAGGCCATGGAGAACTGGGAGCCTTCTTATGCTGATGGGCGGGATGTAAATTGCCAACAGACACTCGGGAGAAGTGTATGGTGTTTCCTGAAACATCTAAAAAACAAAGCAACAGAGCCTAGGGCACTTCCACTTATGGTCCTATAGCTTAGGGAAATTAAAATCAAAAAGACACAGCCACCCCAAAGTTTGGGACGCCTCTGTTTACAAGAAACTCGTTTACAGTACAAGTTCAACATCGCAGAAAGTGAAAAATGGATAAAGGACTTGTGGTACTTACGTACAATGCAGTATCACTCAGCAATGAAATCTATGTCATCAGGCCCGTAGCTGCATAATGAGTGGATTCAGGTACGATGATTCTAACTGAAATAAGTCACACAGAAAAAGAAACATCATAAGATAGCAGTAATACACGGAATGTAAACTTGGCTACACAGGAACTGAATTACAGAACAGAAAAGGGTCTCAAATTTAGAAAACCAACTTATGCTTGCTTAAGGGGAAAGGTGAGATGGGGTGCTGCATAAAACCAGAGATTGAAATGAGCACAGATAAAGTTCCTTAAGCCAAATATGGAATAGACAAGAGCTACTCCTTGCTCAACGAAATGGACTCAACACCCCATATTAAACGCCTAAGAATGTACCTGACTAGTAAGTATCTTAAAACCTATGGATTGCTATGTCTCCGAAAGAGAATCAAGCGTGTGTACAGGGGCATAAACGCAGCAGTGATAGGATTGGAGAGGTTCGGTGAGCAAATGAAGACCCTTTGAAGTCATATTGCATGGTACCCATTCCACGGGTCTCAACTCTCCAGGTTTAAGGTATTCTTCCTTCAGCTAAAACATGCATGTGGAACCCAGAGTATGATGAACCGTGTGAACGGGAGACGTGTACAAATATGTCTCAGTTTTCGTCCCCTGGTACTTGGGTGCAACATTCCAGACGCTTTACTAACACTCTCCCCACTTGGAGAGTCAGCGCCTTTAACCTCCTGTTTGGCCCAGTTTGCAATTTCTGTGGAAGATGAACAGGAATAGGGAGAACCAATGAGAGACTAGCTGGAGGTGTCTGGACGGGCAAATTTAACTCTCATTTCCCACCAGGAAGCGGAAATAACAAAAGGCTCAGCGTGCTGTGCCGGAACCAGATTAGGGCCTGAAGCCATCCTGCGGTGTTGCGGCCAGCTCACAAGAAAGCGAGTTGAAGAAAGGAGCTCAGGGGCACTGTAATTCACAAACCTGCAGAGTTATAAATGACAGCTATCATCCAAAAATATACTGAAGTAAGGCTGCCAAGAGGACTTGAAAGCGGGGCAGAATTGCAGGAAACCGATTTCAGGAGGTAGACTTGAATTGCATTGAAAGCATAGGAAAAGAGGCAGAACGTCCACAATGATGCACTTGGCCAAAAAGGGCGTATGCGTTTTTTCCTGAATATATTCAGGAAAAAACGCATATGCACTTTTTGGCCAACCAAGCAAGCTTGCAAAGGAAAACTGCACTACAATGAAGTCTCACTTCCCCCTGGTCAAAAGGGCCATCTGAAAAAAGTGTAAAATCCAGAAAGGCAGGACAGGCCATGGAGAACTGGGAGCCTTGTTATGCTGATGGGCGGGATGTAAATTGCCAACAGACACTCGGGAGAAGTGTATGGTGTTTCCTGAAACATCTAAAAAACAAAGCAACAGAGCCTAGGGCACTTCCACTTATGGTCCTATAGCTTAGGGAAATTAAAATAAAAAAGACAAAGCCACCCCAAAGTTTGGGACGCCTCTGTTTACAAGAACCTCGTTTACAGTACAAGTTCAACATCGCAGAAAGTGAAAAATGGATAAAGAAGTTGTGGTATTTACTTACAAAGCAATATCACTCAGGAATGAAATCTATGTCATCAGGCCCTTAGTAGCACAATGAGTGGATTCAGGTATGATGATTCTAACTGAAATAAGTCACACAGAAAAAGAAACATCATAAGATATCAGTAATACACGGAATGTAAACTTGGCTACACAGGAACTGAATTACAGAACAGAACAGGGTCTCAAATTTAGAAAACCAACTTATGCTTGCTTAAGGGTAAAGGTGAGTTGGGGTGCTGCATAAAACCAGAGATTGAAATGAGCACAGATAAAGTTCCTTAAGCCAAATATGGAATAGACAAGAGCTACTCCTTGCTCAACGAAATGGACTCAACACCGCATATTAAACGCCTAAGAATGTACCTGACTAGTAAGTATCTTAAAACCTATGGATTTCTATGTCTCCGAAAGAGAATCAAGCATGTGTACAGGGGCATAAACGCAGCAGTGATAGGATTGGAGAGTTTCGGTGAGCAAATGAAAACCCTTTAAAGTCATATTGCAAGGTACCCATTACACGGGTTTCAACTACCCAGGTTTAAGGTATTCTTCCTTCAGCTAAAACATGCATGTGGAACCTAGGGTATGATCAACCATGTGATCGGGAGACGTGTTCAAATATGTCTCAGTTTTCGTACCCTGGTACTTGGGTGAAACATTCCAGACGCTTTACTAACACTCTCCCGACTTGGAGAGTCAGTCCATTTAACCTCCTGTTTGCCCCAGTTTGCAAATTCTGCGGAAGATTAACAGGAATAGCGAGAACCAATGAGAGACTAGCTGGAGGTGTCTGGACGGGCAAATTTAACTCTCATTTCCCACCAGGAAGAGGAATTAACCAAAGGCTCAGCGTGCCGTGCCGGAACCAGATTAGGGCCTGAAGCCATCCTGCGGTGTTGCGGCCAGGTCACAAGAAAGCGAGTTGAAGAAAGGAGCTCAGGGGCACTGTAATTCACAAACATGCAGAGTTATAAATGACAGCTATCGTCCAAAAATATACTGAAGTAAGGCTGGCAAGAGGACTTGAAAGCGGGGCAGAATTGCAGGAAACCGATTTCAGGAGGTAGACTGGAATTGCATTGAAAGCATAGGAAAAGAGGCAGAACGTCCACAATGATGCACTTGGCCAAAAAGGGCGTATGCGTTTTTTCCTGAATATATTCAGGAAAAAACGCATATGCCCTTTTTGACCAACCAAGCAAGCTTGCAAAGGAAAACTGCACTACAATGAAGTCTCACTTCCCCCTGGTCAAAAGGGCCATCTGAAAAAAGTGTAAAATCCAGAAAGGCAGGACAGGCCATGGAGAACTGGGAGACTTGTTATGCTGATGGGCGGGATGTAAATTGCCAACAGACACTCGGGAGAACTGTATGGTGTTTCCTGAAACATCTAAACAAAAAAGCAATAGAGCCTAGGGCACTTCCACTTATGGTCCTATAGCTCAGGGAAATGAAAGTCAAAAAGACACAGCCACCCCAAAGTTTGGAACGGCTCTGTTTACAAGAACCTCGTTTACAGTACAAGTTCAACATCGCAGAAAGTGAAAAATGGATAAAGAAGTTGTGGTATTTACTTACAAAGCAATATCACTCAGCAATGAAATCTATGTCATCAGGCCCTTAGCAGCACAATGAGTGGATTCAGGTATGATGATTCTAACTGAAATAAGTCACACAGAAAAAGAAACATCATAAGATATCACTAAAACACGGAATGTAAACTTGGCTACACAGGAACTGAATTAAAGAACAGAACAGGGTCTCAAATTTAGAAAACCAACTTATGCTTGCTTAAGGGGAAAGGTGACTTGGGGTGCTGCATAAAACCAGAGATTGAAATGAGCACAGATAAAGTTCCTTAAGCCAAATATGGAATAGACAAGAGCTACTCCTTGCTCAACGAAATGGACTCAACACCCCATATTAAACGCCTAAGAATGTACCTGACTAGTAAGTATCTTAAAACCTATGGATTGCTATGTCTCCAAAAGAGAATCAAGCGTGTGTACAGGGGCATAAACGCAGCAGTGATAGGATTGGAGAGGTTCGGTGAGCAAATGAAGACCCTTTGAAGTCATATTGCATGGTACCCATTACACGGGTTTGAACTACCCAGGTTTAAGGTATTCTTCCTTCAGCTAAAACATGCATGTGGAACCTAGGGTATGATCAACCATGTGATCGGGAGACGTGTTCAAATATGTCTCAGTTTTCGTACCCTGTTACTTGGGTGAAACATTCCAGACGCTTTACTAAGACTCTCCCGACTAGGAGAGTCAGTCCCTTTAACCTCCTGTTTGCCCCAGTTTGCAAATTCTGCGGAACATTAACAGGAATAGCGAGAACCAATGAGAGACTAGCTGGAGGTGTCTGGACGGGCAAATTTAACTCTCATTTCCCACCAGGAAGAGGAATTAACCAAAGGCTCAGCGTGCCGTGCCGGAACCAGATTAGGGCCTGAAGCCATCCTGCGGTGTTGCGGCCAGGTCACAAGAAAGCGAGTTGAAGAAAGGAGCTCAGGGGCACTGTAATTCACAAACCTGCAGAGTTATAAATGACAGCTATCGTCCAAAAATATACTGAAGTAAGGCTGGCAAGAGGACTTGAAAGCGGGGCAGAATTGCAGGAAACCGATTTCAGGAGGTAGACTGGAATTGCATTGAAAGCATAGGAAAAGAGGCAGAACGTCCACAATGATGCACTTGGCCAAAAAGGGCGTATGCGTTTTTTCCTGAATATATTCAGGAAAAAACGCATACGCCCTTTTTGGCCAACCAAGCAAGCTTGCAAAGGAAATCTGCACTACAATGAAGTCTCACTTCCCCCCGGTCAAAAGGGCCATCTGAAAAAAGTGTAAAATCCAGAAAGGTAGGACAGGCCATGGAGAACTGGGAGCCTTGTTATGCTGATGGGCGGGATATAAATTGCCAACAGACACTCGGGAGAAGTGTATGGTGTTTCCTGAAACATCTAAAAAACAAAGCAACAGAGCCTAGGGCACTTCCACTTATGGTCCTATAGCTTAGGGAAATTAAAGTCAAAAAGACACAGCCACCCCAAAGTTTGGGACGCCTCTGTTTACAAGAACCTCGTTTACAGTACAAGTTCAACATCGCAGAAAGTGAAAAATGGATAAAGAAGTTGTGGTATTTACTTACAAAGCTATATCACTCAACAATGAAATCTATGTCATCAGGCCCATAGCAGCACAATGAGTGGATTCAGGTATGATGATTCTAACTGAAATAAGTCACACAGAAAAAGAAACATCATAAGATATCAGTAATACACGGAATGTAAACTTGGCTACACAGGAACTGAATTCCAAAACAGAACAGGGTCTCAAATTTAGAAAACCAACTTATGCTTGCTTAAGGGGAAAGGTGAGTTTGGGGGCTGCAAAAAACCAGAGATTGAAATGAGCACAGATAACGTTCCTTAAGCCAAATATGGAATAGAAAAGAGCCACTCATTGCTCAACGAAATGGACTCAACACCGCATATTAAACGCCTAAGAATGTACCTGACTAGTAAGTATCTTAAAACCTATGGATTGCTATGTCTCCGAAAGAGAATCAAGCATGTGTACAGGGGCATAAACGCAGCAGTGATAGGATTGGAGAGGTTCGGTGAGCAAATGAAGACCCTTTGAAATCATATTGCATGGTACCCATTCCACAGGTTTCAACTACCCAGGTTTAAGGTATTCTTCCTTCAGCTAAAACATGCATGTGGAACCTAGAGTATGATCAACCATGTGATCGGGAGACGTGTTCAAATATGTCTCAGTTTTCGTACCCTGGTACTCGGGTGCAACATTCCAGACGCTTTACTAACACTCTCCCGACTTGGAGAGTCAGTCCCTTTAACCTCCTGTTTGGCCCAGTTTGCAATTTCTGCGGAAGATGAACAGGAATAGCGAGAACCAATGAGAGACTAGCTGGAGGTGTCTGGACGGGCAAATTTAACTCTCATTTCCCACCAGGAAGAGGAATTAACCAAAGGCTCAGCGTGCCGTGCCGGAACCAGATTAGGGCCTGAAGCCATCTTGGGGTGTTGCGGCCAGCTCACAAGAAAGCGAGTTGAAGAAAGGAGCTCAGGGGCACTGTAATTCACAAACCTGCAGAGTTATAAATGATAGCTATCGTCCAAAAATACACTGAAGTAAGGCTGCCAAGAGGACTTGAAAGTGGGGCAGAATTGCAGGAAACCGATTTCAGGAGGTAGACTGGAATTGCATTGAAAGCATAGGAAAAGAGGCAGAACGTCCACAATGATGCACTTGGCCAAAAAGGGCGTATGCGTTTTTTCCTGAATATATTCAGGAAAAAACGCATACGCCCTTTTTGGCCAACCAAGCAAGCTTGCAAAGGAAATCTGCACTACAATGAAGTCTCACTTCCCCCCGGTCAAAAGGGCCATCTGAAAAAAGTGTAAAATCCAGAAAGGCAGGACAGGCCATGGAGAACTGGGAGCCTTCTTATGCTGATGGGCGGGATGTAAATTGCCAACAGACACTCGGGAGAAGTGTATGGTGTTTCCTGAAACATCTAAAAAACAAAGCAACAGAGCCTAGGGCACTTCCACTTATTGTCCTATAGCTTAGGGAAATTAAAATCAAAAAGACACAGCCACCCCAAAGTTTGGGACGCCTCTGTTTACAAGAAACTCGTTTACAGTACAAGTTCAACATCGCAGAAAGTGAAAAATGGATAAAGAACTTGTGGTACTTACGTACAATGCAGTATCACTCAGCAATGAAATCTATGTCATCAGGCCCGTAGCTGCATAATGAGTGGATTCAGGTACGATGATTCTAACTGAAATAAGTCACACAGAAAAAGAAACATCATAAGATATCAGTAATACACGGAATGTAAACTTGGCTACACAGGAACTGAATTACAGAACAGAACAGGGTCTCAAATTTAGAAAACCAACTTATGCTTGCTTAAGGGGAAAGGTGAGTTGGGGTGCTGCATAAAACCAGAGATTGAAATGAGCACAGATAAAGTTCCTTAAGCCAAATATGGAATAGACAAGAGCTACTCCTTGCTCAACGAAATGGACTCAACACCCCATATTAAACGCCTAAGAATGTACCTGACTAGTAAGTATCTTAAAACCTATGGATTGCTATGTCTCCGAAAGAGAATCAAGCGTGTGTACAGGGGCATAAACGCAGCAGTGATAGGATTGGAGAGGTTCGGTGAGCAAATGAAGACCCTTTGAAGACATATTGCATGGTACCCATTCCACGGGTCTCAACTCTCCAGGTTTAAGGTATTCTTCCTTCAGCTAAAACATGCATGTGGAACCCAGAGTATGATGAACCGTGTGAACGGGAGACGTGTACAAATATGTCTCAGTTTTCGTCCCCTGGTACTTGGGTGCAACATTCCAGACGCTTTACTAACACTCTCCCCACTTGGAGAGTCAGCGCCTTTAACCTCCTGTTTGGCCCAGTTTGCAATTTCTGCGGAAGATGAACAGGAATAGGGAGAACCAATGAGAGACTAGCTGGAGGTGTCTGGACGGGCAAATTTAACTCTCATTTCCCACCAGGAAGCGGAAATAACAAAAGGCTCAGCGTGCTGTGCCGGAACCAGATTAGGGCCTGAAGCCATCCAGCGGTGTTGCGGCCAGCTCACAAGAAAGCGAGTTGAAGAAAGGAGCTCAGGGGCACTGTAATTCACAAACCTGCAGAGTTATGAATGACAGCTATCATCCAAAAATATACTGAAGTAAGGCTGCCAAGAGGACTTGAAAGCGGGGCAGAATTGCAGGAAACCGATTTCAGGAGGTAGACTTGAATTGCATTGAAAGCATAGGAAAAGAGGCAGAACGTCCACAATGATGCACTTGGCCAAAAAGGGCGTATGCGTTTTTTCCTGAATATATTCAGGAAAAAACGCATACGCCCTTTTTGGCCAACCAAGCAAGCTTGCAAAGGAAAACTGCACTACAATGAAGTCTCACTTCCCCCTGGTCAAAAGGGCCATCTGAAAAAAGTGTAAAATCCAGAAAGGCAGGACAGGCCATGGAGAACTGGGAGCCTTGTTATGCTGATGGGCGGGATGTAAATTGCCAACAGACACTCGGGAGAAGTGTATGGTGTTTCTTGAAACATCTAAAAAACAAAGCAACAGAGCCTAGGGCACTTCCACTTATGGTCCTATAGCTTAGGGAAATTAAAATCAAAAAGACACAGCCACCCCAAAGTTTGGGACGCCTCTGTTTACAAGAACCTCGTTTACAGTACAAGTTCAACATCGCAGAAAGTGAAAAATGGATAATGAAGTTGTGGTATTTACTTACAAAGCAATATCACTCAGGAATGAAATCTATGTCATCAGGCCCTTAGTAGCACAATGAGTGGATTCAGGTATGATGATTCTAACTGAAATAAGTCACACAGAAAAAGAAACATCATAAGATATCAGTAATACACGGAATGTAAACTTGGCTACACAGGAACTGAATTACAGAACAGAACAGGGTCTCAAATTTAGAAAACCAACTTATGCTTCCTTAAGGGTAAAGGTGAGTTGGGGTGCTGCATAAAACCAGAGATTGAAATGACCACAGATAAAGTTCCTTAAGCCAAATATGGAATAGACAAGAGCTACTCCTTGCTCAACGAAATGGACTCAACACCGCATATTAAACGCCTAAGAATGTACCTGACTAGTAAGTATCTTAAAACCTATGTATTTCTATGTCTCCGAAAGAGAATCAAGCATGTGTACAGGGGCATAAACGCAGCAGTGATAGGATTGGAGAGGTTCGGTGAGCAAATGAAAACCCTTTAAAGTCATATTGCAAGGTACCCATTACACGGGTTTCAACTACCCAGGTTTAAGGTATTCTTCCTTCAGCTAAAACATGCATGTGGAACCTAGGGTATGATCAACCATGTGATCGGGAGACGTGTTCAAATATGTCTCAGTTTTCGTACCCTGGTACTTGGGTGAAACATTCCAGACGCTTTACTAACACTCTCCCGACTTGGAGAGTCAGTCCCTTTAACCTCCTGTTTGCCTCAGTTTGCAAATTCTGCGGAAGATTAACAGGAATAGCGAGAACCAATGAGAGACTAGCTGGAGGTGTCTGGACGGGCAAATTTAACTCTCATTTCCCACCAGGAAGAGGAATTAACCAAAGGCTCAGCGTGCCGTGCCGGAACCAGATTAGGGCCTGAAGCAATCCTGCGGTGTTGCGGCCAGCTCACAAGAAAGCGAGTTGAAGAAAGGAGCTCAGGGGCACTGTAATTCACAAACCTGCAGACTTATAAATGACAGCTATTGTCCAAAAATATACTGAAGTAAGGCTGGCAAGAGGACTTGAAAGCGGGGCAGAATTGCAGGAAACCGATTTCAGGAGGTAGACTGGAATTGCATTGAAAGCATAGGAAAAGAGGCAGAACGTCCACAATGATGCACTTGGCCAAAAAGGGCGTATGCGTTTTTTCCTGAATATATTCAGGAAAAAACGCATACGCCCTTTTTGGCCAACCAAGCAAGCTTGCAAAGGAAATCTGCACTACAATGAAGTCTCACTTCCCCCCGGTCAAAAGGGCCATCTGAAAAAAGTGTAAAATCCAGAAAGGCAGGACAGGCCATGGAGAACTGGGAGCCTTGTTATGCTGATGGGCGGGATGGAAATTGCCAACTGCCACTCGGGAGAAGTGTATGGTGTTTCCTGAAACATCTAAAAAACAAAGCAACAGAGCCAAGGGCACTTCCACTTATGGTCCTATAGCATAGGGAAATTAAAATCAAGAAGACACAGCCACCCCAAAGTTTGGGACGCCTCTGTTTACAAGAACCTCGTTTACCGTACAAGTTCAATATCACAGAAAGTGTAAAATGGATAAAGATCTTGTGGTACTTACGTACAATGCAGTATCACTCAGCAATGAAATCTATGTCATCAGGCCCGTAGCCGCATAATGAGTGGATTCAGGTACGATGATTCTAACTGAAATAAGTCACACAGGAAAAGAAACATCATAAGATATCAGTAATACACGGAATGTAAACTTGGCTACACAGGAACTGAATTCCAAAACAGAACAGGGACTCAAATTTAGAAAACCAACTTATGCTTGCTTAAGGGGAAAGGTGAGTTGGGGTGCTGCATAAAACCAGAGATCGAAATGAGCACAGATAAAGTTCCTTAAGCCAAATATGGAATAGACAAGAGCTACTCCTTGGTCAACGAAATGGACTCAACACCGCATATTAAACGCCTAAGAATGTACCTGACTAGTAAGTATCTTAAAACCTATGGATTGCTATGTCTCCAAAAGAGAATCAAGCATGTGTACAGGGGCATAAACGCAGCAGTGATAGGATTGGAGAGGTTCGGTGAGCAAATGAAGACCCTTTGAAATCATATTGCATGGTACCCATTCCACGGGTTTCAACTACCCAGGTTTAAGGTATTCTTCCTTCAGCTAAAACATGCATGTGGAACCAAGAGTATGATCAACCGTGTGAACGGGAGACATGTTCAAATATGTCTCAGTTTTCCTCCCCTGGTACTCGGGTGCAACATTCCAGACGCTTTACTAACACTCTCCCCACTTGGAGAGTCAGCGCCTTTAACCTCCTCTTTCGCCCAGTTTGCAATTTCTCCGGAAGATGATCAGGAATAAGGAGAACCAAAGAGACTAGCTGGAGGTGTCTGGACGGGCAAATTTAACTCTCATTTCCCTCCAGGAAGAGGAAATAACCAAAGGCACAGCGTGCCGTGCCGGAACCAGACTATAGCCTGCAGCCATCCTGCGGTGTTGCGGCCAGCTCAAAAGAAAGTGAGTTGAAGAAAGGAGCTCAGGGGCACTGTAATTCACAAACCTGCAGAGTTATAAATGACAGCTATCGTCAAAAAATATACTGAAGTAAGGCTGGCAAGAGGACTTGAAAGCGGGGCAGAATTGCAGGAAACCGATTTCAGGAGGTAGACTGGAATTGCATTGAAAGCATAGGAAAAGAGGCAGAACGTGCACAATGATGCACTTGGCCGAAAAGGGCGTATGCGTTTTTTCCTGAATATATTCAGGAAAAAACGCATACGCCCTTTTTGGCCAACCAAGCAAGCTTGCAAAGGAAATCTGCACTACAATGAAGTGTCACTTCCCCCCGGTCAAAAGGGCCATCTGAAAAAAATGTAAAATCCAGAAAGGCAAGACAGGCCATGGAGAACTGGGAGCCTTGTTATGCTGATGGGCAGGATGGAAATTGCCAACAGACACTCGGGAGAAGTGTATGGTGTTTCCTGAAACATCTAAAAAAAAAGCAACAGAGCCTAGGGCACTTCCACTTATGGTCCTATTTCTTAGGGAAACTAAAATCAAAAGGACACAGCCACCCCAAAGTTTGGGACGCCTCTGTTTACAAGAACCTCGTTTACAGTACAAGTTCAACATCGCAGAAAGTGAAAAATGGATAAAGAAGTTGTGGTATTTACTTACAAAGCAATATCACTCAGCAATGAAATCTATGTCATCAGGCCCTTAGCAGCACAATGAGTGGATTCAGGTATGATGATTCTAACTGAAATAAGTCACACAGAAAAAGAAACATCATAAGATATCAGTAATACACGGAATGTAAACTTGGCTACACAGGAACTGAATTACAGAACAGAACAGGGTCTCAAATTTAGAAAACCAACTTATGCTTGCTTAAGGGTAAAGGTGAGTTGGGGTGCTGCATAAAACCAGAGATTGAAATGAGCACAGATAAAGTTCCTTAAGCCAAATATGGAATAGACAAGAGCTACTCCTTGCTCAACGAAATGGACTCAACACCGCATATTAAACGCATAAGAATGTACCTGACTAGTAAGTATCTTAAAACCTATGGATTTCTATGTCTCCGAAAGAGAATCAAGCATGTGTACAGGGGCATAAATGCAGAAGTGATAGGATTGGAGAGGTTCGGTGAGCAAATGAAGACCCTTTAAAGTCATATTGCATGGTACCCATTACACGGGTTTCAACTACCCAGGTTTAAGGTATTCTTCCTTCAGCTAAAACATTCATGTGGAACCTAGGGTATGATCAACCATGTGATCGGGAGACGTGTTCAAATATGTCTCAGTTTTCATACCCTGGTACTCGGGTGCAACATTCCAGACGCTTTACTAACACTCTCCCCACTTGGAGAGTCAGTCCCTATAACCTCCTGTTTGGCCCAGTTTGCAATTTCTGCGGAAGATGAACAGGAATGGGGAGAACCAATGAGAGACTAGCTGGAGGTGTCTGGAGGGGCAAATTTAACTCTCATTTCCCACCAGGAAGTGGAAATAACCAAAGGCACAGCGTGCCGTGCCGGAACCAGATTAGGGCCTGAAGCCATCCTGCGGTGTTGCGGCCAGCTCAAAAGAAAGCGAGTTGAAGAAAGGAGCTCAGGGGCACTGTAATTCACAAACCTGCAGAGTTATGAATGACAGCTATCGTCCAAAAATATAGTGAAGTAAGGCTGCCAAGAGGACTTGAAAGCGGGCCAGAATTGCAGGAAACCAATTTCAGGAGGTAGACTGGAATTGCATTGAAAGCATAGGAAAAGAGGCAGAACGTCCACAATGATGCACTTGGCCAAAAAGGGCATATGCGTTTTTTCCTGAATATATTCAGGAAAAAACGCATACGCCCTTTTTGGCCAACCAAGCAAGCTTGCAAAGGAAATCTGCACTACAATGAAGTCTCACTTCCCCCCGGTCAAAAGGGCCATCTGAAAAAAGTGTAAAATCCAGAAAGGCAAGACAGGCCATGGAGAACTGGGAGCCTTGTTATGCTGATGGGCAGGATGTAAATTGCCAACAGCCACTCTGGAGAAGTGTATGGTGTTTCCTGAAACATCTAAAAAACAAAGCAACAGAGCCTAGGGCACTTCCACTTATGGTCCTATAGCTTAGGGAAATTAAAATCAAAAAGACACAGCCACCCCAAAGTTTGGGACGCCTCTGTTTACAAGAACCTCGTTTACAGTACAAGTTCAACATCGCAGAAAGTGAAAAATGGATAAAGAAGTTGTGGTATTTACTTACAAAGCAATATCACTCAGCAATGAAATCTATGTCATCAGGCCGTTAGCAGCACAATGAGTGGATTCAGGTATGATGATTCTAACTGAAATAAGACACACAGAAAAAGAAACATCATAAGATATCAGTAATACACGGAATGTAAACTTGGCTACACAGGAACTGAATTACAGAATAGAACAGGGTCTCAAATTTAGAAAACCAACTTATGCTTGCTTAAGGGTAAAGGTGAGTTGGGGTGCTGCATAAAACCAGAGATTGAAATGAGCACAGATAAAGTTCCTTAAGCCAAATATGGAATAGACAAGAGCTACTCCTTGCTCAACGAAATGGACTCAACACCCCATATTAAACGCCTAAGAATGTACCTGACTAGTAAGTATCTTAAAACCTATGGATTGCTATGTCTCCAAAAGAGAATCAAGCGTGTGTATAGGGGCATAAACGCAGCAGTGATAGGATTGGAGAGGTTCGGTGAGCAAATGAAGACCCTTTGAAGTCATATTGCATGGTACCCATTCCACGGGTCTCAACTCTCCAGGTTTAAGGTATTCTTCCTTCAGCTAAAACATGCATGTGGAACCCAGAGTATGATGAACCGTGTGAACGGGAGATGTGTACAAATATGTCTCAGTTTTCGTCCCCTGGTACTTGGGTGCAACATTCCAGATGCTTTACTAACACTCTCCCCACTTGGAGAGTCAGCGCCTTTAACCTCCTGTTTGGCCCAGTTTGCAATTTCTGCAGAAGATGAACAGGAATAGCGAGAACCAATGAGAGACTAGCTGGAGGTGTCTGGACGGGCAAATTTAACTCTCATTTCCCACCAGGAAGAGGAAATAACCAAAGGCTCAGCTGCCGTGCCGGAACCAGATTAGGGCCTGAAGCCATCCTGCGGTGTTGCGGCCAGCTCACAAGAAAGCGAGTTGAAGAAAGGAGCTCAGGAGCACTGTAATTCACAAACCTGCAGAGTTATAAATGACAGCTATCGTCCAAAAATATAGTGAAGTAAGGCTGCCAAGAGGACTTGAAAGCGGGGCAGAATTGCAGGAAACCGATTTCAGGAGGTAGACTGGAATTGCATTGAAAGCATAGGAAAAGAGGCAGAACGTCCACAATGATGCACTTGGCCAAAAAGGGCGTATGCGTTTTTTCCTGAATATATTCAGGAAAAAACGCATACGCCCTTTTTGGCCAACCAAGCAAGCTTGCAAAGGAAAACTGCACTACAATGAAGTCTCACTTCCCCCTGGTCAAAAGGGCCATCTGAATATAGTGTAAAATCCAGAAAGGCAGGACAGGCCATGGAGAACTGGGAGCCTTGTTATGCTGATGGGCGGGATGTAAATTGTCAACAGACACTCGGGAGAAGTGTATGGTGTTTCCTGAAACATCTAAAAAACAGAGCAACAGAGCCTAGGGCACTTCCACTTATGGTCTTATAGCTTAGGGAAATTAAAATCAAAAAGACACAGCCACCCCAAAGTATGGGACGCCTCTGTTTACAAGAACCTCGTTTACAGTACAAGTTCAACATCACAGAAAGTGAAAAATGGATAAAGAAGTTGTGGTATTTACTTACAAAGCAATATCACTCAGGAATGAAATCTATGTCATCAGGCACTTAGTAGCACAATGAGTGGATTCAGGTATGATGATTCTAACTGAAATAAGTCACACAGAAAAAGAAACATCATAAGATATCAGTAATACACGGAATGTAAACTTGGCTACACAGGAACTGAATTCCAAAACAGAACAGGGTCTCAAATTTAGAACACCAACTTATGCTTGCTTAAGGGGAAAGGTGAGTTGGGGTGCTGCATAAAACCAGAGATTGAAATGAGCACAGATAAAGTTCCTTAAGCCAAATATGGAATAGACAAGAGCTACTCCTTGCTCAACGAAATGGACTCACCACCGCATATTAAACGCCTAAGCATGTACCTGACTAGTAAGTATCTTAAAACCTATGGATTTCTATGTCTCCAAAAGAGAATCAAGCATGTGTACAGGGGCATAAACGCAGCAGTGATAGGATTGGAGAGGTTCGGTGAGCAAATGAAGACCCTTTAAAGTCATATTGCATGGTACCCATTACACGGGTTTCAACTACCCAGGTTTAAGGTATTCTTCCTTCAGCTAAAACATTCATGTGGAACCTAGGGTATGATCAACCATGTGATCGGGAGACGTGTTCAAATATGTCTCAGTTTTCATACCCTGGTACTCGGGTGCAACATTCCAGACGCTTTACTAACACTCTCCCCACTTGGAGAGTCAGTCCCTATAACCTCCTGTTTGGCCCAGTTTGCAATTTCTGCGGAAGATGAACAGGAACGCGGAGAACCAATGAGAGACTAGCTGGAGGTGTCTGGACGGGCAAATTTAACTCTCATTTCCCACCAGGAAGTGGAAATAACCAAAGGCACAGCGTGCCGTGCCGGAACCAGATTAGGGCCTGAAGCCATCCTGCGGTGTTGCGGCCAGCTCAAAAGAAAGCGAGTTGAAGAAAGGAGCTCAGGGGCACTGTAATTCACAAACCTGCAGAGTTATGAATGACAGCTATCGTCCAAAAATATAGTGAAGTAAGGCTGCCAAGAGGACTTGAAAGCGGGCCAGAATTGCAGGAAACCAATTTCAGGAGGTAGACTGGAATTGCATTGAAAGCATAGGAAAAGAGGCAGAACGTCCACAATGATGCACTTGGCCAAAAAGGGCATATGCGTTTTTTCCTGAATATATTCAGGAAAAAACGCATACGCCCTTTTTGGCCAACCAAGCAAGCTTGCAAAGGAAATCTGCACTACAATGAAGTCTCACTTCCCCCCGGTCAAAAGGGCCATCTGAAAAAAGTGTAAAATCCAGAAAGGCAAGACAGGCCATGGAGAACTGGGAGCCTTGTTATGCTGATGGGCAGGATGTAAATTGCCAACAGCCACTCTGGAGAAGTGTATGGTGTTTCCTGAAACATCTAAAAAACAAAGCAACAGAGCCTAGGGCACTTCCACTTATGGTCCTATAGCTTAGGGAAATTAAAATCAAAAAGACACAGCCACCCCAAAGTTTGGGACGCCTCTGTTTACAAGAACCTCGTTTACAGTACAAGTTCAACATCGCAGAAAGTGAAAAATGGATAAAGAAGTTGTGGTATTTACTTACAAAGCAATATCACTCAGCAATGAAATCTATGTCATCAGGCCGTTAGCAGCACAATGAGTGGATTCAGGTATGATGATTCTAACTGAAATAAGACACACAGAAAAAGAAACATCATAAGATATCAGTAATACACGGAATGTAAACTTGGCTACACAGGAACTGAATTACAGAATAGAACAGGGTCTCAAATTTAGAAAACCAACTTATGCTTGCTTAAGGGTAAAGGTGAGTTGGGGTGCTGCATAAAACCAGAGATTGAAATGAGCACAGATAAAGTTCCTTAAGCCAAATATGGAATAGACAAGAGCTACTCCTTGCTCAACGAAATGGACTCAACACCCCATATTAAACGCCTAAGAATGTACCTGACTAGTAAGTATCTTAAAACCTATGGATTGCTATGTCTCCAAAAGAGAATCAAGCGTGTGTATAGGGGCATAAACGCAGCAGTGATAGGATTGGAGAGGTTCGGTGAGCAAATGAAGACCCTTTGAAGTCATATTGCATGGTACCCATTCCACGGGTCTCAACTCTCCAGGTTTAAGGTATTCTTCCTTCAGCTAAAACATGCATGTGGAACCCAGAGTATGATGAACCGTGTGAACGGGAGACGTGTACAAATATGTCTCAGTTTTCGTCCCCTGGTACTTGGGTGCAACATTCCAGATGCTTTACTAACACTCTCCCCACTTGGAGAGTCAGCGCCTTTAACCTCCTGTTTGGCCCAGTTTGCAATTTCTGCGGAAGATGAACAGGAATAGCGAGAACCAATGAGAGACTAGCTGGAGGTGTCTGGACGGGCAAATTTAACTCTCATTTCCCACCAGGAAGAGGAAATAACCAAAGGCTCAGCTGCCGTGCCGGAACCAGATTAGGGCCTGAAGCCATCCTGCGGTGTTGCGGCCAGCTCACAAGAAAGCGAGTTGAAGAAAGGAGCTCAGGAGCACTGTAATTCACAAACCTGCAGAGTTATAAATGACAGCTATCGTCCAAAAATATAGTGAAGTAAGGCTGCCAAGAGGACTTGAAAGCGGGGCAGAATTGCAGGAAACCGATTTCAGGAGGTAGACTGGAATTGCATTGAAAGCATAGGAAAAGAGGCAGAACGTCCACAATGATGCACTTGGCCAAAAAGGGCGTATGCGTTTTTTCCTGAATATATTCAGGAAAAAACGCATACGCCCTTTTTGGCCAACCAAGCAAGCTTGCAAAGGAAAACTGCACTACAATGAAGTCTCACTTCCCCCTGGTCAAAAGGGCCATCTGAATATAGTGTAAAATCCAGAAAGGCAGGACAGGCCATGGAGAACTGGGAGCCTTGTTATGCTGATGGGCGGGATGTAAATTGTCAACAGACACTCGGGAGAAGTGTATGGTGTTTCCTGAAACATCTAAAAAACAGACCAACAGAGCCTAGGGCACTTCCACTTATGGTCTTATAGCTTAGGGAAATTAAAATCAAAAAGACACAGCCACCCCAAAGTATGGGACGCCTCTGTTTACAAGAACCTCGTTTACAGTACAAGTTCAACATCACAGAAAGTGAAAAATGGATAAAGAAGTTGTGGTATTTACTTACAAAGCAATATCACTCAGGAATGAAATCTATGTCATCAGGCACTTAGTAGCACAATGAGTGGATTCAGGTATGATGATTCTAACTGAAATAAGTCACACAGAAAAAGAAACATCATAAGATATCAGTAATACACGGAATGTAAACTTGGCTACACAGGAACTGAATTCCAAAACAGAACAGGGTCTCAAATTTAGAAAACCAACTTATGCTTGCTTAAGGGGAAAGGTGAGTTGGGGTGCTGCATAAAACCAGAGATTGAAATGAGCACAGATAAAGTTCCTTAAGCCAAATATGGAATAGACAAGAGCTACTCCTTGCTCAACGAAATGGACTCACCACCGCATATTAAACGCCTAAGCATGTACCTGACTAGTAAGTATCTTAAAACCTATGGATTTCTATGTCTCCGAAAGAGAATCAAGCATGTGTACAGGGGCATAAACGCAGCAGTGATAGGATTGGAGAGGTTCGGTGAGCAAATGAAGACCCTTTAAAGTCATATTGCATGGTACCCATTACACGGGTTTCAACTACCCAGGTTTAAGGTATTCTTCCTTCAGCTAAAACATGCATGTGGAACCTAGGGTATGATCAACCATGTGATCGGGAGACGTGTTCAAATATGTCTCAGCTTTCGTACCCTGGTACTCGGGTGCAACATTCCAGACGCTTTACTAACACTCTCCCCACTTGGAGAGTCAGCGCCTTTAACCTCTTGTTTGGCCCAGTTTGCAATTTCTGTGGAAGATGAACAGGAATAGGGAGAACCAATGAGAGACTAGCTGGAGGTGTCTGGACGGGCAAATTTAACTCTCATTTCCCACCAGGAAGAGGAATTAACCAAAGGCTCAGCGTGCCGTGCCGGAACCAGATTAGGGCCTGAAGCCATCCTGCGGTGTTGCGGCCAGCTCAAAAGAAAGCGAGTTGAAGAAAGGAGCTCAGGGGCACTGTAATTCACAAACCTGCAGAGTTATAAATGACAGCTATCGTCCAAAAATATACTGAAGTAAGGCTGCCAAGAGGACTTGAAAGCGGGGCAGAATTGCAGGAAACCGATTTCAGGAGGTAGACTGGAATTGCATTGAAAGCATAGGAAAAGAGGCAGAACGTCCAGAATGATGCACTTGGACAAAAAGGGCGTATGCGTTTTTTCCTGAATATATTCAGGAAAAAACGCATACGCCCTTTTTGGCCAACCAAGCAAGCTTGCAAAGGAAATCTGCACTACAATGAAGTGTCACTTCCCCCAGGTCAAAAGGGCCATCTGAAAAAAATGTAAAATCCAGAAAGGCAAGACAGGCCATGGAGAACTGGGAGCCTTGTTATGCTGATGGGCAGGATGTAAATTGCCAACAGACACTCGGGAGAAGTGTATGGTGTTTCCTGAAACATCTAAAAAAAAAGCAACAGAGCCTAGGGCACTTCCACTTATGGTCCTATAGCTTAGGGAAATTAAAATCAAAAGGACACAGCCACCCCAAAGTTTGGGACGCCTCTGTTTACAAGAACCTCGTTTACAGTACAAGTTCAACATCGCAGAAAGTGAAAAATGGATAAAGAAGTTGTGGTATTTACTTACAAAGCAATATCACTCAGCAATGAAATCTATGTCATCAGGCCCTTAGCAGCACAATGAGTGGATTCAGGTATGATGATTCTAACTGAAATAAGTCACACAGAAAAAGAAACATCATAAGATATCAGTAATACACGGAATGTAAACTTGGCTACACAGGAACTGAATTACAGAACAGAACAGGGTCTCAAATTTAGAAAACCAACTTAAGATTGCTTAAGGGTAAAGGTGAGTTGGGGTGCTGCATAAAACCAGAGATTGAAATGAGCACAGATAAAGTTCCTTAAGCCAAATATGGAATAGACAAGAGCTACTCCTTGCTCAACGAAATGGACTCAACACCGCATATTAAACGCATAAGAATGTACCTGACTAGTAAGTATCTTAAAACCTATGGATTTCTATGTCTCCGAAAGAGAATCAAGCATGTGTACAGGGGCATATATGCAGAAGTGATAGGATTGGAGAGGTTCGGTGAGCAAATGAAGACCCTTTAAAGTCATATTGCATGGTACCCATTACACGGGTTTCAACTACCCAGGTTTAAGGTATTCTTCCTTCAGCTAAAACATTCATGTGGAACCTAGGGTATGATCAACCATGTGATCGGGAGACGTGTTCAAATATGTCTCAGTTTTCATACCCTGGTACTCGGGTGCAACATTCCAGACGCTTTACTAACACTCTCCCCACTTGGAGAGTCAGTCCCTATAACCTCCTGTTTGGCCCAGTTTGCAATTTCTGCGGAAGATGAACAGGAATGGGGAGAACAAATGAGAGACTAGCTGGAGGTGTCTGGACGGGCAAATTTAACTCTCATTTCCCACCAGGAAGTGGAAATAACCAAAGGCACAGCGTGCCGTGCCGGAACCAGATTAGGGCCTGAAGCCATCCTGCGGTGTTGCGGCCAGCTCAAAAGAAAGCGAGTTGAAGAAAGGAGCTCAGGGGCACTGTAATTCACAAACCTGCAGAGTTATGAATGACACCTATCGTCCAAAAATATAGTGAAGTAAGGCTGCCAAGAGGACTTGAAAGCGGGGCAGAATTGCAGGAAACCGATTTCAGGAGGTAGACTGGAATTGCATTGAAAGCATAGGAAAAGAGGCAGAACGTCCACAATGATGCACTTGGCCAAAAAGGGCGTATGCGTTTTTTCCTGAATATATTCAGGAAAAAACGCATACGCCCTTTTTGGCCAACCAAGCAAGCTTGCAAAGGAAATCTGCACTACAATGAAGTCTCACTTCCCCCCGGTCAAAAGGGCCATCTGAAAAAAGTGTAAAATCCAGAAAGGCAAGACAGGCCATGGAGAACTGGGAGCCTTGTTATGCTGATGGGCAGGATGTAAATTGCCAACAGCCACTCTGGAGAAGTGTATGGTGTTTCCTGAAACATCTAAAATACAAAGCAACAGAGCCTAGGGCACTTCCACTTATGGTCCTATAGCTTAGGGAAATTAAAATCAAAAAGACACAGCCACCCCAAAGTTTGGGACGCCTCTGTTTACAAGAACCTCGTTTACAGTACAAGTTCAACATCGCAGAAAGTGAAAAATGGATAAAGAAGTTGTGGTATTTACTTACAAAGCAATATCACTCAGCAATGAAATCTATGTCATCAGGCCGTTAGCAGCACAATGAGTGGATTCAGGTATGATGATTCTAACTGAAATAAGTCACACAGAAAAATAAACATCATAAGATATCAGTAATACACGGAATGTAAACTTGGCTACACAGGAACTGAATTACAGAATAGAACAGGGTCTCAAATTTAGAAAACCAACTTATGCTTGCTTAAGGGTAAAGGTGAGTTGGGGTGCTGCATAAAACCAGAGATTGAAATGAGCACAGATAAAGTTCCTTAAGCCAAATATGGAATAGACAAGAGCTACTCCTTGCTCAACGAAATGGACTCAACACCCCATATTAAACGCCTAAGAATGTACCTGACTAGTAAGTATCTTAAAACCTATGGATTGCTATGTCTCCAAAAGAGAATCAAGCGTGTGTATAGGGGCATAAACGCAGCAGTGATAGGATTGTAGAGGTTCGGTGAGCAAATGAAGACCCTTTGAAGTCATATTGCATGGTACCCATTCCACGGGTCTCAACTCTCCAGGTTTAAGGTATTCTTCCTTCAGCTAAAACATGCATGTGGAACCCAGAGTATGATGAACCGTGTGAACGGGAGACGTGTACAAATATGTCTCAGTTTTCGTCCCCTGGTACTTGGGTGCAACATTCCAGATGCTTTACTAACACTCTCCCCACTTGGAGAGTCAGCGCCTTTAACCTCCTGTTTGGCCCAGTTTGCAATTTCTGCGGAAGATGAACAGGAATAGCGAGAACCAATGAGAGACTAGCTGGAGGTGTCTGGACGGGCAAATTTAACTCTCATTTCCCACCAGGAAGAGGAAATAACCAAAGGCTCAGCTGCCGTGCCGGAACCAGATTAGGGCCTGAAGCCATCCTGCGGTGTTGCGGCCAGCTCACAAGAAAGCGATTTGAAGAAAGGAGCTCAGGAGCACTGTAATTCACAAACCTGCAGAGTTATAAATGAGAGCTATCGTCCAAAAATATAGTGAAGTAAGGCTGCCAAGAGGACTTGAAAGCGGGGCAGAATTGCAGGAAACCGATTTCAGGAGGTAGACTGGAATTGCATTGAAAGCATAGGAAAAGAGGCAGAACGTCCACAATGATGCACTTGGCCAAAAAGGGCGTATGCGTTTTTTCCTGAATATATTCAGGAAAAAACGCATACGCCCTTTTTGGCCAACCAAGGAAGCTTGCAAAGGAAAACTGCACTACAATGAAGTCTCACTTCCCCCTGGTCAAAAGGGCCATCTGAAAATAGTGTAAAATCCAGAAAGGCAGGACAGGCCATGGAGAACTGGGAGCCTTGTTATGCTGATGGGCGGGATGTAAATTGCCAACAGACACTCGGGAGAAGTGTATGGTGTTTCCTGAAACATCTAAAAAACAGAGCAACAGAGCCTAGGGCACTTCCACTTATGGTCTTATAGCTTAGGGAAATTAAAATCAAAAAGACACAGCCACCCCAAAGTATGGGACGCCTCTGTTTACAAGAACCTCGTTTACAGTACAAGTTCAACATCACAGAAAGTGAAAAATGGATAAAGAAGTTGTGGTATTTACTTACAAAGCAATATCACTCAGGAATGAAATCTATGTCATCAGGCACTTAGTAGCACAATGAGTGGATTCAGGTATGATGATTCTAACTGAAATAAGTCACACAGAAAAAGAAACATCATAAGATATCAGTAATACACGGAATGTAAACTTGGCTACACAGGAACTGAATTCCAAAACAGAACAGGGTCTCAAATTTAGAAAACCAACTTATGCTTGCTTAAGGGGAAAGGTGAGTTGGGGTGCTGCATAAAACCAGAGATTGAAATGAGCACAGATAAAGTTCCTTAAGCCAAATATGGAATAGACAAGAGCTACTCCTTGCTCAACGAAATGGACTCACCACCGCATATTAAACGCCTAAGCATGTACCTGACTAGTAAGTATCTTAAAACCTATGGATTTCTATGTCTCCGAAAGAGAATCAAGCATGTGTACAGGGGCATAAACGCAGCAGTGATAGGATTGGAGAGGTTCGGTGAGCAAATGAAGACCCTTTAAAGTCATATTGCATGGTACCCATTACACGGGTTTCAACTACCCAGGTTTAAGGTATTCTTCCTTCAGCTAAAACATGCATGTGGAACCTAGGGTATGATCAACCATGTGATCGGGAGACGTGTTCAAATATGTCTCAGTTTTCGTACCCTGGTACTCGGGTGCAACATTCCAGACGCTTTACTAACACTCTCCCCACTTGGAGAGTCAGCGCCTTTAACCTCTTGTTTGGCCCAGTTTGCAATTTCTGCGGAAGATGAACAGGAATAGGGAGAACCAATGAGAGACTAGCTGGAGGTGTCTGGACGGGCAAATTTAACTCTCATTTCCCACCAGGAAGAGGAATTAACCAAAGGCTCAGTGTGCCGTGCCGGAACCAGATTAGGGCCTGAAGCCATCCTGCGGTGTTGCGGCCAGCTCAAAAGAAAGAGAGTTGAAGAAAGGAGCTCAGGGGCACTGTAATTCACAAACCTGCAGAGTTATAAATGACAGCTATCGTCCAAAAATATACTGAAGTAAGGCTGCCAAGAGGACTTGAAAGCGGGGCAGAATTGCAGGAAACCGATTTCAGGAGGTAGACTGGAATTGCATTGAAAGCATAGGAAAAGAGGCAGAACGTCCACAATGATGCACTTGGACAAAAAGGGCGTATGCGTTTTTTCCTGAATATATTCAGGAAAAAACGCATACGCCCTTTTTGGCCAACCAAGCAAGCTTGCAAAGGAAATCTGCACTACAATGAAGTCTCACTTCCCCCCGGTCAAAAGGGCCATCTGAATAAAGTGTAAAATCCAGAAAGGCAGGAAAGGCCATGGAGAACTGGGAGCCTTGTTATGCTGATGGGCGGGATGTAAATTGCCAACAGACACTCGGGAGAAGTGTATGGTGTTTCCTGAAACATCTAAAAAACAAAGCAACAGAGCCTAGGGCACTTCCACTTATGGTCCTATAGCTTAGGGAAATTAAAATCAAAAAGACACAGCCACCCCAAAGTTTGGGACGCCTCTGTTTACAAGAACCTCGTTTACAGTACAAGTTCAACATCGTAGAAAGTGAAAAATGGATAAAGAAGTTGTGGTATTTACTTACAAAGCAATATCACTCAGCAATGAAATCTATGTCATCAGGCCCTTAGCAGCACAATGAGTGGATTCAGGTATGATGATTCTAACTGAAATAAGTCACACAGAAAATGAAACATCATAAGATATCAGTAATACACGGAATGTAAACTTGGCTACACAGGAACTGAATTACAGAACAGAACAGGGTCTCAAATTTAGAAAACCAACTTATGCTTGCTTAAGGGTAAAGGTGAGTTGGGGTGCTGCATAAAACCAGAGATTGAAATGAGCACAGATAAAGTTCCTTAAGCCAAATATGGAATAGACAAGAGCTACTCCTTGCTCAACGAAATGGACTCAACACCCCATATTAAACGCCTAAGAATGTACCTGACTAGTAAGTATATTAAAACCTATGGATTGCTATGTCTCCAAAAGAGAATCAAGCGTGTGTACAGGGGCATAAACGCAGCAGTGATAGGATTGGAGAGGTTCGGTGAGCAAATGAAGACCCTTTGATGTCATATTGCATGGTACCCATTACACGGGTCTCAACTCTCCAGGTTTAAGGTATTCTTCCTTCAGCTAAAACATGCATGTGGAACCCAGAGTATGATGAACTGTGTGAACAGAGACGTGTTAAAATATGTCTCAGTTTTCGTCCCCTGGTACTTGGGTGCAACATTCCAGACGCTTTACTAACACTCTCCCCACTTGGAGAGTCAGCGCCTTTAACCTCCTGTTTGGCCCAGTTTGCAATTTCTGCGGAAGATGAACAAGAATAGTGAGAACCAATGAGAGACTAGCTGGAGGTGTCTGGACGGGCAAATTTAACTCTCATTTCCCACCAGGAAGAGGAATTAACCAAAGGCTCAGTGTGCCGTGCCGGAACCAGATTAGGGCCTGAAGCCATCCTGCGGTGTTGCGGCCAGCTCAAAAGAAAGCGAGTTGAAGAAAGGAGCTCAGGGGCACTGTAATTCACAAACCTGCAGAGTTATAAATGACAGCTATCGTCCAAAAATATACTGAAGTAAGGCTGCCAAGAGGACTTGAAAGCGGGGCAGAATTGCAGGAAACCGATTTCAGGAGGTAGACTGGAATTGCATTGAAAGCATAGGAAAAGAGGCAGAACGTCCACAATGATGCACTTGGACAAAAAGGGCGTATGCGTTTTTTCCTGAATATATTCAGGAAAAAACGCATACGCCCTTTTTGGCCAACCAAGCAAGCTTGCAAAGGAAATCTGCACTACAATGAAGTCTCACTTCCCCCCGGTCAAAAGGGCCATCTGAAAAAAGTATAAAATGCAGAAAGGCAGGACAGGCCATGGAGAACTGGGAGCCTTGTTATGCTGATGGGCGGATGTAAACTGCCAACAGACACTCGGGAGAAGTGTATGGTGTTTCCTGAAACATCTAAAATACAAAGCAACAGAGCTTAGGGCACTTCCACTTATGGTCCTATAGCTTAGGGAAATTAAAATCAAAAAGACACAGCCACCCCAAAGTTTGGGACGCCTCTGTTTACAAGAACCTCGTTTACAGTACTAGTTCAACATCGCAGAAAGTGAAAAATGGATAAAGAATTTGTGGTATTTACTTACAAAACAATATCACTCAGCAATGAAATCTATGTCATCAGGACCTTAGCAGCACAATGAGTGGATTCAGGTATGATGATTCTAACTGAAATAAGTCACACAGAAAAAGAAACATCATAAGATATCAGTAATACACGGAATGTAAACTTGGCTACACAGGAACTGAATTACAGAACAGAACAGGGTCTCAAATTTAGAAAACCAACTTATGCTTGCTTAAGGGTAAAGGTGAGTTGGGGTGCTGCATAAAACCAGAGATTGAAAAGAGCACAGATAAAGTTCCTTAAGCCAAATATGGAATAGACAAGAGCTACTCCTTGCTCAACGAAATGGACTCAACACCGCATATTAAAAGCCTAAGCATGTACCTGACTAGTAAGTATCTTAAAACCTATGGATTGCTATGTCTCCGAAAGAGAATCAAGCATGTGTACAGGGGCATAAACGCAGCAGTGATAGGATTGGAGAGGTTCGGTGAGCAAATGAAGACCCTTTGAAGTCATATTGCGTGGTACCCATTACACGGGTCTCAACTCTCCAGGTTTAAGGTATTCTTCCTTCAGCTAAAATATGCATGTGGAACCCAGAGTATGATCAACCGTGTGAACGGGAGACGTGTACAAATATGTCTCAGTTTTCGTCCCCTGGTACTTGGGTGCAACATTCCAGATGCTTTACTAACACTCTCCCCACTTGGAGAGTCAGCGCCTTTAACCTCCTGTTTGGCCCAGTTTGCAATTTCTGCGGAAGATGAACAGGAATAGCGAGAACCAATGAGAGGCTAGCTGGAGGTGTCTGGACGGGCAAATTTAACTCTCATTTCCCACCAGGAAGAGGAAATAACCAAAGGCTCAGCTGCCGTGCCGGAACCAGATTAGGGCCTGAAGCCATCCTGCGGTGTTGCGGCCAGCTCAAAAGAAAGCGAGTTGAAGAAAGGAGCTCAGGGGCACTGTAATTCACAAACCTGCAGAGTTATAAATGACAGCTATCGTCCAAAAATATACTGAAGTAAGGCTGCCAAGAGGACTTGAAAGCGGGGCAGAATTGCAGGAAACCGATTTCAGGAGGTAGACTGGAATTGCATTGAAAGCATAGGAAGAGAGGCAGAACGTCCACAATGATGCACTTGGCCAAAAAGGGCGTATGCGTTATTTCCTGAATATATTCAGGAAAAAACGCATACGCCCTTTTTGGCCAACCAAGCAAGCTTGCAAAGGAAATCTGCACTACAATGAAGTGTCACTTCCCCCCGGTCAAAAAGGCCATCTGAACAAAGTGTAAAATCCAGAAAGGCAGGACAGGCCATGGAGAACTGGGAGCCTTGTTATGCTGATGGGCGGGATGTAAATTGCCAACAGACACTCGGGAGAAGTGTATGGTGTTTCCTGAAATATCTAAAAAACAAAGCAACAGAGCCTAGGGCACTTCCACTTATGGTCCTATAGCTTAGGGAAATTAAAATCAAAAAGACACAGCCACCCCAAAGTTTGGAACGGCTCTGTTTACAAGAACCTCGTTTACAGTACAAGTTCAACATCGCAGAAAGTGAAAAATGGATAAAGAAGTTGTGGTATTTACTTACAAAACAATATCACTCAGCAATGAAATCTATGTCATCAGGACCTTAGCAGCACAATGAGTGGATTCAGGTATGATGATTCTAACTGAAATAAGTCACACAGAAAAAGAAACATCATAAGATATCAGTAATACACGGAATGTAAACTTGGCTACACAGGAACTGAATTACAGAACAGAACAGGGTCTCAAATTTAGAAAACCAACTTATGCTTGCTTAAGGGGAAAGGTGAGTTGGGGTGCTGCATAAAACCAGAGATTGAAATGAGCACAGATAAAGTTCCTTAAGCCAAATATGGAATAGACAAGAGCTACTCCTTGCTCAACGAAATGGACTCAACACCGCATATTAAAAGCCTAAGCATGTACCTGACTAGTAAGTATCTTAAAACCTATGGATTGCTATGTCTCTGAAAGAGAATCAAGCATGTGTACAGGGGCATAAACGCAGCAGTGATAGGATTGGAGAGGTTCGGTGAGCAAATGAAGACCCTTTGAAGTCATAGTGCATGGTACCCATTCCACGGGTTTCAACAACCCAGGTTTAAGGTATTCTTCCTTCAGCTAAAACATGCATGTGGAACCTAGAGTATGATCAACCATGTGATCGGGAGACGTGTTCAAATATGTCTCAATTTTCATACTCTGATACCTGGGTGCAACATTCCAGACGCTTTACTAACACTCTCCCGACTTGGAGAGTCAGTCCCTTTAACCTCCTGTTTGCCCCAGTTTGCAATTTCTGCGGAAGATGAACAGGAATAGCGAGAACCAATGAGAGACTAGCTGGAGGTGTCTGGACGGGCAAATTTAACTCTCATTTCCCACCAGGAAGAGGAATTAACCAAAGGCTCAGCGTGCCATGCCGGAACCAGATTAGGGCCTGAAGCCATCCTGCGGTGTTGCGGCCAGGTCACAAGAAAGCGAGTTGAATAAAGGAGCTCAGGGGCACTGTAATTCACAAACCTGCAGAGTTATAAATGACAGGTATCATCCAAAAATATACTGAAGTAAGGCTGCCAAGAGGACTTGAAAGCGGGGCAGAATTGCAGGAAACCGATTTCAGGAGGTAGACTGGAATTGCATTGAAAGCATAGGAAAAGAGGCAGAATGTCCACAATGATGCACTTGGCCTAAAAGGGCGTATGCATTTTTTCCTGAATATATTCAGGAAAAAACGCATACGCCCTTTTTGGCCAACCAAGCAAACTTGCAAAGGAAATCTGCACTACAATGAAGTCTCACTTCCCCCCGGTCAAAAGGGCCATCTGATAAAGTGTAAAATCCAGAAAGGCTGGACAGGCCATGGAGAACTGGGAGCCTTGTTATGCTGATGGGCGGGATGTAAATTGCCAACAGACACTCGGGAGAAGTGTATGGTGTTTCCTGAAACATCTAAACAACAAAGAATTAGAGCCTAGGGCACTTCCACTTATGGTCCTATAACTTAGGGAAAATAAAATAAAAAAGACACAGCCACCCCAAAGTTTGGGACGCCTCTGTTTACAAGAACCTCATTTACCGTACAAGTTCAATATCACAGAAAGTGAAAAATGGATAAAGAACTTGTGGTACTTACGTACAATGCAGTATCACTCAGCAATGAAATCTATGTCACCAGGCCCATAGCAGCATAATGAGTGGATTGAGACACGATGATTCTAAGTGAAATAAGTCACACAGAAAAAGAAACATCATAAGGTATCACTAATACACGGAATGTGAACTTGGCTACACATGAACTGAATTACAAAACAGAACAGGGTCTCAAGTTTAGAAAACCAACTTATGCCTGCTTAAGGGGGAAGGTGAGTTGGGGTGCTGCATAAAAGCAGAGTTTGAAATTAGCACAGATACCGTTCCATAAGCCAAATATGTAATAGACAAGACCTACCCCTTGCTCAACGAAATGGATTCAACAATGAGGTATCACCTCACACCTGGTAGAATAGGCATCATAGAAAATCTACAAACAGAAAATGCTGGAAAGGGTGTGGAGAAAAGGAACCCTCTTCCACTATTGTTGGGAATATAAATTGATACAGTCATTATGGAGAACAATATGGAATTTCTTAAGAAACTAACAATAGAATTACCATATGATACAGCAATCCCAGTACTGGACATATACCCAGACAAAACCATAAATCAAAAAGAGTCATTCACCGCAATGTTCATTGCATCACTATTTACAATATCGAGGTAATGGAAGCAACATAAATGCCCACAGACAGACGAATGCATAAAGCTGTGGTACATATATAAAATGGAATATTACTAAGCCATGAAAAGGAATGAAATTGGGTCATTTGTAGAGACGTCGATGGATCTAGAGACTGTCATACAGAGTGAAGTAAGTCAGAAAGAGAAAAACAAATCTTGTATATTCATGCATATATGTGGAACCTAGAAAAACTGTACAGATTAACCATTTTGCAAGGCATAAATAGAGCAACAGATGTAGACAACAAACGTATGGACAACAAGGGGGGAAAGCTGTTGAGGGGGTGGTGGTGGGAGGAGTTGAGAGACTGGGATTGGCATGTATACATTTATATGTATAAAATAGATAACCAATAAGAACCTGCTGTATAAAAATATAAAATAAAATTCAAAATTAAAAAGAAATAAAATTTAAAAAATAAAACAGAAAAAACAATTATTCCCTGCACATACATGTATTTATATGAATAAATTATTTCCATGCTTATATCTGTAAATACAAAAAAAGAGGAATAAAGTCTACCTTGAACCAAAAACGAAAAAGAGAAAAAAACACAGAACCCACCAGTTACACAGAGGAAAACCGTATCAGGGCACTTGCTCCAGTTGTAAACAATTCTGAAGTTGGTCAGTGGTGGGGAATCGTCTCCCATTCAGCCAGCAGCCCCCACGCAACAAGCGTCCTCATTGCAAAGCTGGGGCACCGTGCCGAGGCATCTGTGAGTAAACGTGAGCTGAGCCCCAGGCCAGTTGCTGCTGAACTATTCCCACCCGTCCCAGGTAAAACACCTGAATATATACAAGGACTTGAAAGCCTAGAGGAAGGGCCATAGAGCCACACGAGTGACAGCATGCCGGCCGACTTGGTGCCTGCAGGCCAGCCAGGATGGTCCTGGCCCTGGGTGCTCTTCTGGAAGATTTCCATTTCCCTGCCTGAGATACCCGTCCTGTCCCTGCCCCCACTGCTTTTTTCCTTCCTCACCTCTGCCCAGGGAGAAATTCCAGCAACAGGTATGGGTGACACATCCTCTTCTTTAGCAGGTGGCAGCCTGGCAACTGCTGCAGAAAGTCCAGCAGAGCCCCACTCACACTGGGCCACCCACAAAGCCGTGGCCTCTCACTCCCTCCCACCAGCCCAGCCCCGAGACTGCTGACAGGGCAGAGAAAATGGCGTCAGGCACAGCTGCAGGGGCTCTTGCTGCCTGGAGTGGTATTTATATTGATCTCAACCCAGGCACATCTGGGGAGGGCTGGCCGGCACGGTAAGGCTGCCCAGGTCAGCCAATCATCACCCCTCAGGGGCTCACAGTTGCAGAAAATGGAACTTGCTGAACCGGCCAGGTCCGAGGAACAGGTGTGGGCTCCTGAGAGTCAGGATAGACAAGGGGCTGCAGCTTTGGCTTGTTTTCTAATCATTTTATCTGGCCCATGAGTGGGAGACAACTTCAAGAAAACCCTCTCCTAATGAGAGGAACCCAGGAGTCAGGGAGAGGAGGGGTGGGTGGTGGTTGGAGACAGAGGCCTGGTGCCCCGGGTGCAGTGGAAGTCTCTGGAAGACCAGGTGGAGGGAGGCCTCACGGAGTGATGCCCAGGGTCACAGACCTGTCGCAGCTGCTGTTTGTTAGTTCAAGTCCTGCTCTGAGGTACTCTGTGTCAGCTCTGAGTGACAGGTGAGCTGGGGGTGCTCTGCAATGAGGGCTATGTGCACGGTTCCTGTGTGCCCAGCCCTGCCACGGTACCTGCAAGGGTAGCTCTGTATCCTGGGAGGGGCCTGACCACGAGAGCCCCGTGGGCTGGGGTGGGGGTGGGGTACCTGCCCAGGTGAGCTCCATATTCTGGGATTGGTCTGACCACGAGAGCCCCATGGGCTGCTGGGGACCTGGTAAAGGATGTCAGGACAGTCAGTGAAGCCACCGAGGATATACCTCCAGTTGCTCCTAATTCCTACACCCTGCTGGTCATTCTACCAACCACCAGGACATGGTATTCTGTATTAGTCTTCAATGATGCTTTCTTTTGCATTCCATTAGTCCCAGAGTCACAAGAAATTTTGGCTTGTGAGTGGCAGGACTCAACATACAACTAAAACAATACTTCCGGGCCGTCTGGCCCCAAGGGTGCAAAAGTTCCCACACCATCTTTGGGGAAAGCTTAGCTAAAGACCTAAAAGTTCTACCTCTGGAAAAGGAAACCCTCCTTCAATATGCAGACGACATTCTGATCGCCAACCCTACTAAGGAGGCCTCTGAACTACCAAGCCAATAAAGGATAGAAGTTGTCCAAGAAAAAGCTCAAATATCACAGACTGCAGTGACCTGCCTGGGCTTCATTCTCACAGAAGGTCAGAGAAGCCCATCCCAGGAAAGGGAAGAAACCATTTTCAGCCTTACCCCTTTCTAAAACTAGAAGACAGCTTAGGGGTTCCTGGGGAGGCCAGGGTTTGCTGCTTCTGGATCCCTAACTACAGTCTACTAGCTGGGCCTCTATATGAAACACTGAAAGGAAAAGATGATGATCCTTTTGAATAGAATCCAGAAGTGGCCTTTCAAGAATGGAAAGAGCAGTCAATTCAGACCCTTGCCCTGGAACTCCCTAATTTAGCTAAACCCTTTGACCTTTACATTCCCGGTGAAAGGTGAATCGCCATTGGAGAATTAGTGCAAAAACTGGGACCACTTGAAATGGAACAATGCAAGAATGCCATCCAGGTAGGATAAACTACGGTCACCAAGGGGCTTGGCCCACTGCCACATCTGGCCAAGATACTGGCGGTATCTAAAAACCTGGAAATCAGCAGCCCAAAAGGCCACCTCCCTCCTAAGGGAAAAGGACCCCACGTGGTGATCCTAACCACCAACCATGCCCTGAAGTTGCAGGGTTCGCTCCGTGGGCACACCGACCTCGAGTGAGGAGGCCCTCCAACTCCAACATCCAGAGAGATAACCGGGGGCAACAGGGCACCATGACGACTCGTGTGAACATCACTTGACCTGGAGTTTCTCTCATAAAACAACAAGGGTGTGTCCCAAAAGAGTAGACTACTGCTTGCAGGACTTACTGCACCCAGAGGGGAGCTAATAATCTTGGCGGGGGAACCGTATATCACACTGTCACCATAGAAAAGCCTACAGACACCGTGATGATGGTGGCCAATAAGACCGGCTGGACTCCTGTTTACTTCAAAAGGCTGTTGACTCAGTAGCCATCATGGTCCTTATCACCACTGACCCTGGACTGTCTGGGAGTTGAGCAGGCAGGGCTCTGACACATGGTGCTGTTTGTACGTTAATTCAGGGGCCTAATTGAAGAAAGCGCAGACTACTGGTCAGAGCATCTAGGCTGGCAGAAACGGTCAGCCTAAGGTGGCCGAACAAATGTGGGGCGGGGTGAAACCGGCCCCCACAGCGTCTCTGCACATCTCTTTCCTGGACCCTTAAAGGTCATTAGAATCTATAACACTTCCAATGCTGGTGCTCAGGTGGACGAGCAGGGAGGCAGGGGTCCTGGGGACAATCAACGTCACCGGGAGGCTGCTGGGGAGAAGCTCTGACCCTCGCCCCAGGGTATGAGGGCTCCCAACTCAGCACTCAGCAGTTACAGAAGAAGGGTCTGCACCCTCAGCACTCCAAGAATGAGGAACGGGACAAAAGGCAGAGGAGGGGTTTGTCCCCAGCAAAGCCCATTAAAAATCCCTGGGAGATAAAAATAGAATCTGGGCAATAAAGTCAAGTCTAACCTTTTTTATCCTTTGTGCTTTGTCTAATTTCACATGCTCCTAGGGTCCCGCATGCAGAGGTTCCACACCCGGCACTTCAGACCAGATTTCCTAGTGCAGAATGGCTGGGTCGACACCTCAGCTCCTGGGGCCCAGTGCAGACTCCACGATATAGAGCCTGAGCTACAGCCAACCCGGCCCTCGAGAGCTCCGCCGCCTCCCTCCCTCCCACTGACTCTGACAGGATCTCTACACAGCAGCCCAGCCCACAGCCCACGGGGTAGTGCATGCTCTCACCTCTCCATTCTCTGATCAAAATATAAAGTTTCCTTTGCTTGTGAACCAAACTCAGTCTCGATCTGTTGGCCCCAATGACACTGGGCAGGGGGACACTTGTTGGGGTCCACTCTGGAGGATCAGTAACAGAAATTGAGACTATTGTAACCTCAATGAACAGATGTGTGAGCCAAACTGTAGTTAACATAGAACAGTGTATAAGGCTCGGGTAAAATAAGATGTTTCTAACACTTCCATTTGATATTTCCATCACTTTTTATAAGCAAGTTCAGTGAAAAGGTTTGTCTTATTTGTCAGGTCAATATTAGAGAAACGAAGTGATTTCTTTCCAAGGATGTACATCTAATAATCTTGGTTAAACCTTCAATCTTGTTTTAAATGCTTTTCCATTGAAAATGATACCTCTCTTTCAGCTCCCCCATTTCTGAGAAGTATAAAATCTTATAATTTATTATTACCAAAGGGGAAAGGTGGGAGGAGGGATAAATTAACAGTTTGGAATTAACACATACACACTGCTATGTATAAAATAGATCATCAACAAGGAACTACTGTATAGCACAGGGAACTACACTCAACATTTTGCAATAACCTATAAGGGGAAATAATCTGAAAAAGAATAGATATTTTTATTGACATCATCTATCAATGATAGTTAAAGTGTAGCCTAAGGGAAGCTGGTGGTGAGTGCTTCTGACCCTGAAGACTTCAATCATCTAAAGTTTGGACTCTGCCTACTTCCCAAGGCCCTTAATGAACATATGTGTAGCCGTAGCTTAAAAACTTCCCCAGTTTGGGTTTCGGGGAGACACTGATTTTGAAAAAGCCCTGGTGTTCTCCTTACATGAATGGGACTCTTCCTACTGCTAAAACATGTCTGTCACACCCAGAGGATGGTATACCGTCTGATCGGGAAGAGTTTGGAAAAGGCATCTCATCTCCTCATCTCCTGGTGCTCGGGTTCACCCCTCCAGCGTCTTTACTAACAGTCTCCCCACTTGGAGATGTCAGCACTGTCAACATCCTGTTGCGTACAGTTTGGAATTTGTCCAGAGGATGAAGCGGAAGGATGAGGAACAATGAGAGACAAGTCCTAGGTGTTCAGACAGGCACATGTCACTCTAATTTCCAATCAGGAAGACGAATTGACCAAAGGCTAGGGTTGCCCATGGAAACAGTATAGGGCTTGAGGAAATCCCGCTGCTTTGTGGCCAGTTCCCATAAACACAAGTTGAACAATGGAACTCAGGGGCAGTAAAATTCACAAAACTGCAGAGTTGAAAATATCCATCACTGAAAAATGTCTTGAGGAAAGTCAGAGAAAAGGACTTGTAAGCAAGGGAGAATGGCAGGAAAGGGATTTGAGGAGGTAGAAAGGACTCGCCATTAAGCACAAGAAAAGGAGCTGAACATTGCCAACATTGCAGTTGGCCAAAAAGGGTGTATGCGTTTTTTTCTGTATATATTCAAGAAAAGGGCATACACTTTTTTAGCCAACCAAACAGGTGGGCACTGGAAGTCAATACTACAAAAGATATCACTTCGCATCAGTCAGAAGAGCCATCCTCATAAAGCGTAAACAACAGAAATGCAGGACAGGGCAATGAGAAGAGGGAGCCCTGTGAGACTTATAGTGGAAATGTATATTGCCAACGGCCATTCTGGAGAAGTGTATTGTGTTTACTAAAGCATCTAAAAAATGAGTTACAGAGCATAGGGCACTTGCACTCATGGGCGTATATCTTGGGAAAAACAAAAATCGAGAGGACACAGGCACCCCAATGTTTACCCCCTCTCTGTTTAAAAGATCCTCGACTAGGATATAACTTAAATGTCTCTGGAGGGAAAAAATGGATAGAGATGTGGTACTTAGGTAGAGTGGAATATTATTCAGCCTGGAAATCAATGAAATATGGCCAGTTGTAACAACTCCGGAGGAGTTACGTATGATCATTCTAAGTGACAGAATTCAAAAAGAAAAAGACACATATCATAAGATATCACTTAAAGGTGGAATCCAAAATGGCTACACATGAAATAAATTACAAAACAAAAACATAGTCAAATATGTAGAAAACACGCATAAGGCTGCTAAACGGGAAAGGTGGGGAGGGGTGAGGCATCATCCAGGAGGTTGAAATTAGCAAAGATACCATTCCAAATACCAAACTGAAAATCAACAAGGCCTACACGGTAGCTAAAAGAACTGCACTCAGCACACTCAAGTCACCGGAAAAGAATATATACGACTGGTAAGAATCTGAAAAAGAATTTATTGATGTCTCTCTGTACGTGAATCAAGTGGATGTACAGCAGCAAGAAACAGAGCTTTGAAAATCAGCTGTAACCAATATAGTAATAAATTGAAAAAAATAAACGACAGAGAGACAGAGAAAACCTCTTACAACTTTTCCTCAGGGACGGTGATGCAACATGGATTGAACACATCTAGACCCACAGCAGGATGAGACATAAGGCTGGAAACTGTTTGCGCTAAGAGAAATGTGAGGTTGGGTGAGGAAATGCACACCCTTTAAAGTAATACTACCTGGTACCCATTCAATGGGTCCCAAATCTGCAGGTTCAAGGGATCTTCCTACAGCTAAAACATGCATGGAAAACCCAGAGGACTGTACACCATGTGATCGGGAGATGTGTCTAAAATGCACCTCATTTATCCTCTCCTGGTGCTCCTGTTCACCATTCCAGCCACGTAACTTAGAATCTCCCCACTTGGAGAATCAGCACATTTAAACTTCTGTTTCACACATTTTGCAAATTGTGAGGAGGATGAACGAGAAGAGGGGGAACCAATGAGAGAATAGTTGTAGGGGTTTGGACGGGCACATATCACTCTAATTTCCCATTAAGAATAAGAATTAAAGAAAGGCTCAGCCTGCCTCGCCGGAGCCAAAATAGGGCCTGAAGCAATCCTGCGGGTTTGAGGCCAGCTCACAAAAGAGCAACTTAAAAAATGGAGCTCAGGGTCACTGCAATTCACAAACCTGCAGAGTTATAAATGAAAACTAACGTCCAAAAATATGTTGAGGTAAGGCAAAGAAGAGGATCTGAATGCAAGACAGAATTGCAAGAAACAGATTTCAAGAGATAGATTGGACTCGTCTTTAACGCACATGAAAAGCGGCAGAATTTCGACAATGATGCAGTTGGCCCAAAAGGGCGTATGTGTTTTTTCCTGATTATATCCAGGAAAAAACGCATACGCACTTTATGGGCAACGAAGCAAGCAACCAATGCAAATGTGCACAACAAAGAAGTCTCACTTCCCACCGGTCAAAAGGGCCATCCTAAAAAATTGTAAAAACCAGAAATGCAGGACAGGCCATGGAGAACAGGGAGCCTTTATACGCTGATGGGCAGTGTGTGAACTGCCGAGAGCCACTCTGGAGAAGTGTATGGTGGTTCCTAAATCATCTAAAAAACAGAGCTACAGAGCATAGGACACTTCCAATCATGGGAGTATATCTAGGGAAGTCTAAAAATCAACAAGACACAAGCACACCACAGTTTAGGGCTACTCTGTTTACAAGAACCTCAACTTCAGTACACCTTAAATATCCCAGGAAAGAGAACAATGGATAAAGAAGATGTGGTACTTATGTACAATGGAATATCTCTTCACCATGAAATCAATGTAATAAGGCTAGTAGAAGGATAAAGAGTGGATTTAGGTCCGATAATACTACTTGAAATAAGTCAAACAGAAAAAGAAACATATCATAAGATATCACTTATAGAGGGAGGGTAAATATGGCTGCACAAGAAATGAATTACAGAACAGAACAGTGTCTCACATTTAGAAAACACACTTATGTCAGCTTAAGGGGAAAGGAGAGGTGGGGTGATGCATAAAACCAGAGTTTGAAATTAGCACAGATACCGTTCAATAAACCAAATAGGTATTAGACAAGATCTACACCTTGCTCAATGAACTGGCCTCAACACACCCTATACACCGCAGAGAAATATATCTGAGTAATAAGAATCTTAAAACCCATGTATTGATATATCTCCATAAGGGAATCAAGTGTGTGCAGAGCGGCACAAACACAGCAGTGAAAATGAGCTAAACCCCATTATAGAAATAAATTTTAAAAACAAAACGCTGAAACAATGAAAGAGAGAAAAATTCTTACAAAATTCGCTCAGGGGATGTGATGCAACCTGGATTGACCACATATAAACCCACAGCTGGATAAGACATAAGGCTGAACACTTGGGGCTGAGAGGATTGGTGAGCTTTGGTGAGCAACTGCCGAAAGTTTAATGCAATACTTCATGCTACTCAGTCCAAGGGTCCCAACACTCCAGGTTGAAGGGAATCTTCCTACAGCTAAACCATGCTTGGGAAACCCAGTGACTGGTATACCATATGATCGGGAAAGGTTTCTAAAACGCACCTCATTTTTCCTCTCCTGGGGCTCCGGATCGACATTCCAGCCGCTTTACTAACAACATCCCCACATGGAGTCAATGCCTTTAAGTTCTGGTATCGCACAGTCTGCAGTTAGTGCAGAGGATGAATGGGAATAGGGGGAACCAGTGAGAAACTAGCTGTAGCGGTTTCAATGGGCACATGTCACTCTAATGTCACATCAGTAAGAAGAATTAACCAAAGGCACAGCAAGGTGCCCCAGAAGAAAAATAGGGCTTCAAGGAATCCTGTGGTTATGGGGCAAGACCACAAAAATAAGAGCTGAAAAATGGAGCTAAGGGCCACTGCAATTCAAAAACCTGCAGAGTTATAAAGGCCAACTATTTTCAAAAAATATATTGAGGTAAGGCTATGAAGAGGCAATGAAAGCAAGGCAGAATTGCAGGAAACCAATTTCAGGAGGTAGACTGGAATTGCATTGAAAACATATGAAGAGAGTCAGAACCTCGACAATGATGTACTTAGCCAAAAAGGGCGTATACGTTTTTTCCTGAATATATTCAGGAAAAAACGCATACGCCCTTTTTGGCCAACCAAGCAAGCTTGCAAAGGAAATCTGCACTACAATGAAGTCTCACTTCCCCCCGGTCAAAAGGGCCATCTGAAAAAAGTGTAAAATCCAGAAAGGCAGGACAGGCCATGGAGAACTGGGAGCCTTGTTATGCTGATGGGCGGGATGTAAATTGCCAACAGACACTCAGGAGAAGTGTATGGTGTTTCCTGAAACATCTAAAAAACAAAGCAACAGAGCCTAGGGCACTTCACTTATGGTCCTATAGCTTAGGGAAATTAAAATCAAAAAGACACAGCCACCCCAAAGTTTGGGACGCCTCTGTTTACAACAACCTCGTTTACAGTACAAGTTCAATATCACAGAAAGTGAAAAATGGATAAAGAACTTGTGGTACTTACGTACAATGCAGTATCACTCAGCAATGAAATCTATGTCATCAGGCCCTTAGCAGCACAATGAGTGGATTCAGGTATGATGATTCTAACTGAAATAAGTCACACAGAAAAAGAAACATCATAAGATATCACTAATACACGGAATGTAAACTTGGCTACACAGGAACTGAATTCCAAAACAGAACAGGGTCTTAAATTTAGAAAACCAACTTATGCTTGCTTAAGGGGAAAGATGAGTTGGGGTGCTGCATAAAACCAGAGATTGAAATGAGCACAGATAAAGTTCCTTAAGCCAAATATGGAATAGACAAGAGCTACTCCTTGCTCAACGAAATGGACTCAACACCGCATATTAAACGCCTAAGAATGTACTTGTCTAGTAAGTATCTTAAAACCTATGGATTGCTATGTCTCCGAAAGAGAATCAAGCGTGTGTACAGGGGCATAAATGCAGCAGTGATAGGATTGGAGAGGTTCGGTGAGCAAATGAAGACCCTTTGAAGTCATATTGCATGGTACCCATTCCATGGGTCTCAACTCTCCAGGTTTAAGGTATTCTTCCTTCAGCTAAAACATGCATGTGGAAACCAGAGTATGATCAACCATGTGAACAGGAGACGTGTTTAAATATGTCTCAGTTTCCTCCCCTGGTACTCAGGTGCAACATTCCAGACGCTTTACTAACACTCTCCCCACTTGGAGGGTCAGCGCCTTTTACCTCCTGTTTGGCCCAGTTTGCAATTTCTGCGGAAGATGAACAGGAATAGGGAGAACCAATGAGAGACTAGCTGGAGGTGTCTGGACGGGCAAATTTAACTCTCATTTCCCCCCAGGAAGAGGAAATAACCAAAGGCTCAGCGTGCCGTGCCGGAACCAGATTAGGGCCTGAAGCCATCCTGCGGTGTTGCGGCCAGCTCACAAGAAAGCGAGTTGAAGAAAGGAGCTCAGGGGCACTGTAATTCACAAACCTGCAGAGTTATAAATGACAGCTATCGTCCAAAAATATACTGAAGTAAGGCTGCCAAGAGGACTTGAAAGCGGGGCAGAATTGCAGGAAACCGATTTCAGGAGGTAGACTGGAATTGCATTGAAAGCATAGGAAAAGAGGCAGAACGTCCACAATGATGCACTTGGCTAAAAAGGGCGTATGCGTTTTTTCCTGAATACATTCAGGAAAAAACGTATACGCCCTTTTTGGCCAACCAAGCAAGCTTGCAAAGGAAATCTGCACTACAATGAAGTCTCACTTCCCCCCGGTCAAAAGGGCCATCTGAAAAAAGTGTAAAATCCAGAAAGGCAGGACAGGCCATGGAGAACTGGGACCCTTGTTATGCTGATGGGCGGGATGGAAACTGCCAACAGACACTCGGGAGAAGTGTATGGTGTTTCCTGAAACATCTAAAAAACAAAGCAACAGAGCCTAGTGCACTTCCACTTATGGTCCTATAGCTTAGGGAAATTAAAATCAAAAAGACACAGCCACCTCAAAGTTTGGGATGCCTCTGTTTACAAGAACCTCGTTTACAGTACAAGTTCAACATCGCAGAAAGCGAAAAATGGATAAAGAACTTGTGGTACTTACGTACAATGCAGTATCACTCAGCAATGAAATCTATGTCATCAGGCCCTTAGCAGCACAATGAGTGGATTCAGGTATGATGATTCTAACTGAAATAAGTCACACAGAAAAAGAAACATCATAAGATATCAGTAATACACGGAATGTAAACTTGGCTACACAGGAACTTAATTACAGAACAGAACAGGGTCTCAAATTTAGAAAACCAACTTATGCTTGCTTAAGGGGAAAGGTGAGTTGGGGTGCTGCATAAAACCAGAGATTGAAATGAGCACAGATAAAGTTCCTTAAGCCAAATATGGAATAGACAAGAGCTACTCCTTGCTCAACGAAATGGACTCAACACCGCATATTAAAAGCTTAAGAATGTACCTGACTAGTAAGTATCTTAAAACCTATGGATTGCTATGTCTCCGAAAGAGAATCAAGCGTGTGTACAGGGGCATAAACGCAGCAGTGATAGGATTGGAGAGGTTCGGTGAGCAAATGAAGACCCTTTGAAGTCATATTGCATGGTACCCATTCCAAGGGTCTCAACTCTCCAGGTTTAAGGTATTCTTCCTTCAGCTAAAACATGCATGTGGAACCCAGAGTATGATCAACCGTGTGAACGGGAGACGTGTTCAAATATGTCTCAGTTTTCGTACCCTGGTACTTCAGTGCAACATTCCAGACGCTTTACTAACACTCTCCCGACTTGGAGAGTCAGTCCCTTTAACCTCCTGTTTGGCCCAGTTTGCAATTTCTGCGGAAGATGAACAGGAATAGCGAGAACCAATGAGAGACTAGCTGGAGGTGTCTGGACGGGCAAATTTAACTCTCATTTCCCACGAGGAAGAGGAATTAACCAAAGGTTCAGCGTGCCGTGCCGGAACCAGATTAGGGCCTGAAGCCATCCAGCGGTGTTGCGGCCAGCTCAAAAGAAAGCGAGTTGAAGAAAGGAGCTCAGGGGCACTGTAATTCACAAACCTGCAGAGTTATAAATGACAGCTATCGTCCAAAAATATACTGAAGTAAGGCTGGCAAGAGGACTTGAAAGCGGGGCAGAATTGCAGGAAACCGATTTCAGGAGGTAGACTGGAATTGCATTGAAAGCATAGGAAAAGAGGCAGAACGTCCACAATGATGCACTTGGCCAAAAAGGGCGTATGCATTTTTTCCTGAATATATTCAGGAAAAAACGCAAACGCCCTTTTTGGCCAATCAAGCAAGCTTGCAAAGGAAATCTGCACTACAATGAAGTCTCACTTCCCCCCGGTCAAAAGGGCCATCTGAAAAAAGTATAAAATCCAGAAAGGCAGGACAGGCCATGGAGAACTGGGAGCCTTGTTATGCTGATGGGTGGGATGAAAATTGCCAACAGACACTCGGGAGAAGTGTATGGTGTTTCCTGAAACATCTAAAAAACAAAGCAACAGAGCCTAGGGCACTTCCACTTATGGTCCTATAGCTTAGGGAAATTAAAATCAAAAAGACACAGCCACCCCAAAGTTTGGGACGCCTCTGTTTACAAGAACCTCGTTTACCGTACAAGTTCAATATCACAGAAAGTGAAAAATGTATAAAGAACTTGTGGTACTTACATACAATGCAGTATCACTCAGCAATGAAATCTATGTCATCAGGCCCGTAGCAGCATAATGAGTGGATTCAGGTACGATGATTCTAACTGAAACAAGTCACACAGAAAAAGAAACATCATAAGATATCAGTAATACACGGAATGTAAACTTGGCTGCACAGGAACTGAATTCCAAAACAGAACAGGGTCTCAAATTTAGAAAACCAACTTATGCTTGCTTAAGGGGAAAGGTGAGTTGGGGTGATGCATAAAACCAGAGATTGAAATGAGCACAGATAAAGTTCCTTAAGCCAAATATGGAATAGACAAGAGCTACTCCTTGCTCAACGAAATGGACTCAACACCACATATTAAACGCCTAAGAATGTACCTGACTAGTAAGTATCTTAAAACCTATGGATTGCTACGTCTCCAAAAGAGAATCAAGCGTGTGTTCAGGGGCATAAACGCAGCAGTGATAGGATTGGAGAGGTTCAGTGAGCAAATGAAGACCCTTTGAAGTCATATTTCATACCCATTCCACGGGTCTCAACTCTCCAGGTTTAAGGTATTCTACCTTCAGCTAAAACATGCATGTGGAACCCAGAGTATGATCAACTGTGTGATCGGGAGACGTGTTCAGATATGTCTCAGTTTTCGTCCCCTGGTACTTCAGTGCAACATTCCAGACGCTTTACTAACACTCCCCCCACTTGGAGAGTCAGCGCCTTTAACCTGCTGTTTGGCCCAGTTTGCAAATTCTGCGGAAGATGAACAGGAATAGGGAGAACCAATGAGAGACTAGCTGGAGGTGTCTGGACGGGCAAATTTAACTCTCATTTCCCACCAGGAAGAGGAAATAACCAAAGGCTCAGCGTGCCGTGCCGGAACCAGATTAGGGCCTGAAGCCATCCTGCGGTGTTGCGGCCAGGTCACAAGAAAGCGAGTTGAAGAAAGGATCTCAGGGGCACTGTAATTCACAAACCTGCAGAGTTATAAATGACAACTATCGTCCAACAATATACTGAAGTAAGGCTGCCAAGAGGACTTGAAAGCGGGGCAGAATTGCAGGAAACCGATTTCAGGAGGTAGACTGGAATTGCATTGAAAGCATAGAAAAAGAGGCAGAACGTCCACAATGATGCACTTGGCCAAAAAGGGCGTATGCGTTTTTTCCTGAATATGTTCAGGAAAAAACGCATACGCCCTTTTTGGCCAACCAAGCAAGCTTGCAAAGGAAATCTGCACTACAATGAAGTCTCACTTCGCCCCGGTCAAAAGGGCCATCTGAAATAAGTGTAAAATCCAGAAAGGCAGGACAGGCCATGGAGAACTGGGAGCCTTGTTATGCTGATGGGCGGGATGTAAATTGCCAACAGACACTCGGGAGAAGTGTATGGTGTTTCCTGAAACATCTAAAAAACAAAGCAACAGAGCCTAGGGCACTTCCACTTATGGTCCTATAGCTTAGGGAAATTAAAATCAAAAAGACACAGCCACCCCAAAGTTTGGGACGCCTCTGTTTACAAGAACCTCGTTTACTGTACAAGTGCAATATCACAGAAAGTGAAAAATGGATAAAGAACTTGTGGTACTTACGTACAATGCAGTATCACTCAGCAATGAAATCTATGTCATCAGTCCCGTAGCAGCATAATGAGTGGATTCAGGTACGATGATTCTAACTCAAATAAGTCACACAGAAAAAGAAACATCATAAGATATCACTAATACACGGAATGTAAACTTGGCTACACAGGAACTGAATTACAGAACAGAAGAGGGTCTCAAATTTAGAAAACCAACTTATGCTTGCTTAAGGGTAAAGGTGAGTTGGGGTGCTGCATAAAACCAGAGATTGAAATGAGCACAGATAAAGTTCCTTAAGCCAAATATGGAATAGACAAGAGCTACTCCTTGCTCAACGAAAAGGACTCAACACCGCATATTAAACGCCTAAGAATGTACCTGACTAGTAAGTAACATAAAACCTATGGATTGCTATGTCTCCGAAAGAGAATCAAGCATGTGTACAGGGGCATAAACGCAGCAGTGATAGGATTGGAGAGGTTCGGTGAGCAAATGAAGACCCTTTGAAGTCATATTGCATGGTCCCCATTCCACGGGTTTCAACTACCCAGGTTTAAGGTATTCTTCCTACAGCTAAATCATGCATGTGGAATCCAGAGTATGATCAACCATGTGAACGGGAGACGTGTTCAAATATGTCTCAGTTTTCGTACCCTGGTACTCGGGTGCAACATTCCAGACGCTTTACTAACACTCTCCCGACTTGGAGAGTCAGTCCCTTTAACCTCCTGTTTGGCCCAGTTTGCAATTTCTGCGGAAGATGAACAGGAATAGCGAGAACCAATGAGAGACTAGCTGGAGGTGTCTGGACGGGCAAATTTAACTCTCATTTCCCACCAGGAAGAGGAATTAACCAAAGGTTCAGCATGCCGTGCCGGAACCAGATTAGGGCCTGAAGCCATCCTGCGGTGTTGCGGCCAGCTCACAAGAAAGCGAGTTGAAGAAAGGAGCTCAGGGGCACTGTAATTCACAAACCTGCAGAGTTATAAATGACAGCTATCGTCCAAAAATATACTGAAGTAAGGCTGCCAAGAGGACTTGAAAGCGGGGCAGAATTGCAGGAAACCGATTTCAGGAGGTAGACTGGAATTGCATTGAAAGCATAGGAAAAGAGGCAGAACGTCCACAATGATGCACTTGGCCAAAAAGGGCGTATGCGTTCTTTCCTGAATATATTCAGGAAAAAACGCATACGCCCTTTTTGGCCAACCAAGCAAGCTTGCAAAGGAAATCTGCACTACAATGAAGTCTCACTTCCCCCCGGTCAAAAGGGCCATCTGAAAAAAGTGTAAAATCCAGAAAGGCAGGACAGGCCATGGAGAACTGGGAGCCTTGTTATGCTGATGGGCGGGATGAAAATTGCCAACAGACACTCGGGAGAAGTGTATGGTGTTTCCTGAAACATCTAAAAAACAGAGCAACAGAGCCTAGGGCACTTCCACTTATGGTCCTATAGCTTAGGGAAATTAAAATCAAAAAGACACAGCCACCCCAAAGTTTGGGACGCCTCTGTGTACAGAAATCTCTTCTATGGCACAAGTTAAATATCCCAGAGAGCAAATAATGGATAAAGAAGTTGCGGTACTTATGTACAACAGAATACCACTCAGCAATGAAATCTATGTCACCAGGCCCATAGCAGCATAATGAGTGGATTGAGACACGATGATTCTAAGTGAAATAAGTCACACAGAAAAAGAAACATCATAAGGTATCACTAATACACGGAATGTGAACTTGGCTACACATGAACTGAATTACAAAACAGAACAGGGTCTCAAGTTTAGAAAACCAACTTATGCCTGCTTAAGGGGGAAGGTGAGTTGGGGTGCTGCATAAAAGCAGAGTTTGAAATTAGCACAGATACCGTTCCATAAGCCAAATATGTAATAGACAAGACCTACCCCTTGCTCAACGAAATGGATTCAACAATGAGGTATCACCTCACACCTGGTAGAATAGGCATCATAGAAAATCTACAAACAGAAAATGCTGGAAAGGGTGTGGAGAAAAGGAACCCTCTTCCACTATTGTTGGGAATATAAATTGATACAGTCATTATGGAGAACAATATGGAATTTCTTAAGAAACTAACAATAGAATTACCATATGATACAGCAATCCCAGTACTGGACATATACCCAGACAAAACCATAAATCAAAAAGAGTCATTCACCGCAATGTTCATTGCATCACTATTTACAATATCGAGGTAATGGAAGCAACATAAATGCCCACAGACAGACGAATGCATAAAGCTGTGGTACATATATAAAATGGAATATTACTAAGCCATGAAAAGGAATGAAATTGGGTCATTTGTAGAGACGTCGATGGATCTAGAGACTGTCATACAGAGTGAAGTAAGTCAGAAAGAGAAAAACAAATCCTGTATATTCATGCATATATGTGGAACCTAGAAAAACTGTACAGATTAACCATTTTGCAAGGCATAAATAGAGCAACAGATGTAGACAACAAACGTATGGACAACAAGGGGGGAAAGCTGTTGAGGGGGTGGTGGTGGGAGGAGTTGAGAGACTGGGATTGGCATGTATACATTTATATGTATAAAATAGATAACCAATAAGAACCTGCTGTATAAAAATATAAAATAAAATTCAAAATTAAAAAGAAATAAAATTTAAAAAATAAAACAGAAAAAACAATTATTCCCTGCACATACATGTATTTATATGAATAAATTATTTCCATGCTTATATCTGTAAATACAAAAAAAGAGGAATAAAGTCTACCTTGAACCAAAAACGAAAAAGAGAAAAAAACACAGAACCCACCAGTTACACAGAGGAAAACCGTATCAGGGCACTTGCTCCAGTTGTAAACAATTCTGAAGTTGGTCAGTGGTGGGGAATCGTCTCCCATTCAGCCAGCAGCCCCCACGCAACAAGCGTCCTCATTGCAAAGCTGGGGCACCGTGCCGAGGCATCTGTGAGTAAACGTGAGCTGAGCCCCAGGCCAGTTGCTGCTGAACTATTCCCACCCGTCCCAGGTAAAACACCTGAATATATACAAGGACTTGAAAGCCTAGAGGAAGGGCCATAGAGCCACACGAGTGACAGCATGCCGGCCGACTTGGTGCCTGCAGGCCAGCCAGGATGGTCCTGGCCCTGGGTGCTCTTCTGGAAGATTTCCATTTCCCTGCCTGAGATACCCGTCCTGTCCCTGCCCCCACTGCTTTTTTCCTTCCTCACCTCTGCCCAGGGAGAAATTCCAGCAACAGGTATGGGTGACACATCCTCTTCTTTAGCAGGTGGCAGCCTGGCAACTGCTGCAGAAAGTCCAGCAGAGCCCCACTCACACTGGGCCACCCACAAAGCCGTGGCCTCTCACTCCCTCCCACCAGCCCAGCCCCGAGACTGCTGACAGGGCAGAGAAAATGGCGTCAGGCACAGCTGCAGGGGCTCTTGCTGCCTGGAGTGGTATTTATATTGATCTCAACCCAGGCACATCTGGGGAGGGCTGGCCGGCACGGTAAGGCTGCCCAGGTCAGCCAATCATCACCCCTCAGGGGCTCACAGTTGCAGAAAATGGAACTTGCTGAACCGGCCAGGTCCGAGGAACAGGTGTGGGCTCCTGAGAGTCAGGATAGACAAGGGGCTGCAGCTTTGGCTTGTTTTCTAATCATTTTATCTGGCCCATGAGTGGGAGACAACTTCAAGAAAACCCTCTCCTAATGAGAGGAACCCAGGAGTCAGGGAGAGGAGGGGTGGGTGGTGGTTGGAGACAGAGGCCTGGTGCCCCGGGTGCAGTGGAAGTCTCTGGAAGACCAGGTGGAGGGAGGCCTCACGGAGTGATGCCCAGGGTCACAGACCTGTCGCAGCTGCTGTTTGTTAGTTCAAGTCCTGCTCTGAGGTACTCTGTGTCAGCTCTGAGTGACAGGTGAGCTGGGGGTGCTCTGCAATGAGGGCTATGTGCACGGTTCCTGTGTGCCCAGCCCTGCCACGGTACCTGCAAGGGTAGCTCTGTATCCTGGGAGGGGCCTGACCACGAGAGCCCCGTGGGCTGGGGTGGGGGTGGGGTACCTGCCCAGGTGAGCTCCATATTCTGGGATTGGTCTGACCACGAGAGCCCCATGGGCTGCTGGGGACCTGGTAAAGGATGTCAGGACAGTCAGTGAAGCCACCGAGGATATACCTCCAGTTGCTCCTAATTCCTACACCCTGCTGGTCATTCTACCAACCACCAGGACATGGTATTCTGTATTAGTCTTCAATGATGCTTTCTTTTGCATTCCATTAGTCCCAGAGTCACAAGAAATTTTGGCTTGTGAGTGGCAGGACTCAACATACAACTAAAACAATACTTCCGGGCCGTCTGGCCCCAAGGGTGCAAAAGTTCCCACACCATCTTTGGGGAAAGCTTAGCTAAAGACCTAAAAGTTCTACCTCTGGAAAAGGAAACCCTCCTTCAATATGCAGACGACATTCTGATCGCCAACCCTACTAAGGAGGCCTCTGAACTACCAAGCCAATAAAGGATAGAAGTTGTCCAAGAAAAAGCTCAAATATCACAGACTGCAGTGACCTGCCTGGGCTTCATTCTCACAGAAGGTCAGAGAAGCCCATCCCAGGAAAGGGAAGAAACCATTTTCAGCCTTACCCCTTTCTAAAACTAGAAGACAGCTTAGGGGTTCCTGGGGAGGCCAGGGTTTGCTGCTTCTGGATCCCTAACTACAGTCTACTAGCTGGGCCTCTATATGAAACACTGAAAGGAAAAGATGATGATCCTTTTGAATAGAATCCAGAAGTGGCCTTTCAAGAATGGAAAGAGCAGTCAATTCAGACCCTTGCCCTGGAACTCCCTAATTTAGCTAAACCCTTTGACCTTTACATTCCCGGTGAAAGGTGAATCGCCATTGGAGAATTAGTGCAAAAACTGGGACCACTTGAAATGGAACAATGCAAGAATGCCATCCAGGTAGGATAAACTACGGTCACCAAGGGGCTTGGCCCACTGCCACATCTGGCCAAGATACTGGCGGTATCTAAAAACCTGGAAATCAGCAGCCCAAAAGGCCACCTCCCTCCTAAGGGAAAAGGACCCCACGTGGTGATCCTAACCACCAACCATGCCCTGAAGTTGCAGGGTTCGCTCCGTGGGCACACCGACCTCGAGTGAGGAGGCCCTCCAACTCCAACATCCAGAGAGATAACCGGGGGCAACAGGGCACCATGACGACTCGTGTGAACATCACTTGACCTGGAGTTTCTCTCATAAAACAACAAGGGTGTGTCCCAAAAGAGTAGACTACTGCTTGCAGGACTTACTGCACCCAGAGGGGAGCTAATAATCTTGGCGGGGGAACCGTATATCACACTGTCACCATAGAAAAGCCTACAGACACCGTGATGATGGTGGCCAATAAGACCGGCTGGACTCCTGTTTACTTCAAAAGGCTGTTGACTCAGTAGCCATCATGGTCCTTATCACCACTGACCCTGGACTGTCTGGGAGTTGAGCAGGCAGGGCTCTGACACATGGTGCTGTTTGTACGTTAATTCAGGGGCCTAATTGAAGAAAGCGCAGACTACTGGTCAGAGCATCTAGGCTGGCAGAAACGGTCAGCCTAAGGTGGCCGAACAAATGTGGGGCGGGGTGAAACCGGCCCCCACAGCGTCTCTGCACATCTCTTTCCTGGACCCTTAAAGGTCATTAGAATCTATAACACTTCCAATGCTGGTGCTCAGGTGGACGAGCAGGGAGGCAGGGGTCCTGGGGACAATCAACGTCACCGGGAGGCTGCTGGGGAGAAGCTCTGACCCTCGCCCCAGGGTATGAGGGCTCCCAACTCAGCACTCAGCAGTTACAGAAGAAGGGTCTGCACCCTCAGCACTCCAAGAATGAGGAACGGGACAAAAGGCAGAGGAGGGGTTTGTCCCCAGCAAAGCCCATTAAAAATCCCTGGGAGATAAAAATAGAATCTGGGCAATAAAGTCAAGTCTAACCTTTTTTATCCTTTGTGCTTTGTCTAATTTCACATGCTCCTAGGGTCCCGCATGCAGAGGTTCCACACCCGGCACTTCAGACCAGATTTCCTAGTGCAGAATGGCTGGGTCGACACCTCAGCTCCTGGGGCCCAGTGCAGACTCCACGATATAGAGCCTGAGCTACAGCCAACCCGGCCCTCGAGAGCTCCGCCGCCTCCCTCCCTCCCACTGACTCTGACAGGATCTCTACACAGCAGCCCAGCCCACAGCCCACGGGGTAGTGCATGCTCTCACCTCTCCATTCTCTGATCAAAATATAAAGTTTCCTTTGCTTGTGAACCAAACTCAGTCTCGATCTGTTGGCCCCAATGACACTGGGCAGGGGGACACTTGTTGGGGTCCACTCTGGAGGATCAGTAACAGAAATTGAGACTATTGTAACCTCAATGAACAGATGTGTGAGCCAAACTGTAGTTAACATAGAACAGTGTATAAGGCTCGGGTAAAATAAGATGTTTCTAACACTTCCATTTGATATTTCCATCACTTTTTATAAGCAAGTTCAGTGAAAAGGTTTGTCTTATTTGTCAGGTCAATATTAGAGAAACGAAGTGATTTCTTTCCAAGGATGTACATCTAATAATCTTGGTTAAACCTTCAATCTTGTTTTAAATGCTTTTCCATTGAAAATGATACCTCTCTTTCAGCTCCCCCATTTCTGAGAAGTATAAAATCTTATAATTTATTATTACCAAAGGGGAAAGGTGGGAGGAGGGATAAATTAACAGTTTGGAATTAACACATACACACTGCTATGTATAAAATAGATCATCAACAAGGAACTACTGTATAGCACAGGGAACTACACTCAACATTTTGCAATAACCTATAAGGGGAAATAATCTGAAAAAGAATAGATATTTTTATTGACATCATCTATCAATGATAGTTAAAGTGTAGCCTAAGGGAAGCTGGTGGTGAGTGCTTCTGACCCTGAAGACTTCAATCATCTAAAGTTTGGACTCTGCCTACTTCCCAAGGCCCTTAATGAACATATGTGTAGCCGTAGCTTAAAAACTTCCCCAGTTTGGGTTTCGGGGAGACACTGATTTTGAAAAAGCCCTGGTGTTCTCCTTACATGAATGGGACTCTTCCTACTGCTAAAACATGTCTGTCACACCCAGAGGATGGTATACCGTCTGATCGGGAAGAGTTTGGAAAAGGCATCTCATCTCCTCATCTCCTGGTGCTCGGGTTCACCCCTCCAGCGTCTTTACTAACAGTCTCCCCACTTGGAGATGTCAGCACTGTCAACATCCTGTTGCGTACAGTTTGGAATTTGTCCAGAGGATGAAGCGGAAGGATGAGGAACAATGAGAGACAAGTCCTAGGTGTTCAGACAGGCACATGTCACTCTAATTTCCAATCAGGAAGACGAATTGACCAAAGGCTAGGGTTGCCCATGGAAACAGTATAGGGCTTGAGGAAATCCCGCTGCTTTGTGGCCAGTTCCCATAAACACAAGTTGAACAATGGAACTCAGGGGCAGTAAAATTCACAAAACTGCAGAGTTGAAAATATCCATCACTGAAAAATGTCTTGAGGAAAGTCAGAGAAAAGGACTTGTAAGCAAGGGAGAATGGCAGGAAAGGGATTTGAGGAGGTAGAAAGGACTCGCCATTAAGCACAAGAAAAGGAGCTGAACATTGCCAACATTGCAGTTGGCCAAAAAGGGTGTATGCGTTTTTTTCTGTATATATTCAAGAAAAGGGCATACACTTTTTTAGCCAACCAAACAGGTGGGCACTGGAAGTCAATACTACAAAAGATATCACTTCGCATCAGTCAGAAGAGCCATCCTCATAAAGCGTAAACAACAGAAATGCAGGACAGGGCAATGAGAAGAGGGAGCCCTGTGAGACTTATAGTGGAAATGTATATTGCCAACGGCCATTCTGGAGAAGTGTATTGTGTTTACTAAAGCATCTAAAAAATGAGTTACAGAGCATAGGGCACTTGCACTCATGGGCGTATATCTTGGGAAAAACAAAAATCGAGAGGACACAGGCACCCCAATGTTTACCCCCTCTCTGTTTAAAAGATCCTCGACTAGGATATAACTTAAATGTCTCTGGAGGGAAAAAATGGATAGAGATGTGGTACTTAGGTAGAGTGGAATATTATTCAGCCTGGAAATCAATGAAATATGGCCAGTTGTAACAACTCCGGAGGAGTTACGTATGATCATTCTAAGTGACAGAATTCAAAAAGAAAAAGACACATATCATAAGATATCACTTAAAGGTGGAATCCAAAATGGCTACACATGAAATAAATTACAAAACAAAAACATAGTCAAATATGTAGAAAACACGCATAAGGCTGCTAAACGGGAAAGGTGGGGAGGGGTGAGGCATCATCCAGGAGGTTGAAATTAGCAAAGATACCATTCCAAATACCAAACTGATAATCAACAAGGCCTACACGGTAGCTAAAAGAACTGCACTCAGCACACTCAAGTCACCGGAAAAGAATATATACGACTGGTAAGAATCTGAAAAAGAATTTATTGATGTCTCTCTGTACGTGAATCAAGTGGATGTACAGCAGCAAGAAACAGAGCTTTGAAAATCAGCTGTAACCAATATAGTAATAAATTGAAAAAAATAAACGACAGAGAGACAGAGAAAACCTCTTACAACTTTTCCTCAGGGACGGTGATGCAACATGGATTGAACACATCTAGACCCACAGCAGGATGAGACATAAGGCTGGAAACTGTTTGCGCTAAGAGAAATGTGAGGTTGGGTGAGGAAATGCACACCCTTTAAAGTAATACTACCTGGTACCCATTCAATGGGTCCCAAATCTGCAGGTTCAAGGGATCTTCCTACAGCTAAAACATGCATGGAAAACCCAGAGGACTGTACACCATGTGATCGGGAGATGTGTCTAAAATGCACCTCATTTATCCTCTCCTGGTGCTCCTGTTCACCATTCCAGCCACGTTACTTAGAATCTCCCCACTTGGAGAATCAGCACATTTAAACTTCTGTTTCACACATTTTGCAAATTGTGAGGAGGATGAACGAGAAGAGGGGGAACCAATGAGAGAATAGTTGTAGGGGTTTGGACGGGCACATATCACTCTAATTTCCCATTAAGAATAAGAATTAAAGAAAGGCTCAGCCTGCCTCGCCGGAGCCAAAATAGGGCCTGAAGCAATCCTGCGGGTTTGAGGCCAGCTCACAAAAGAGCAACTTAAAAAATGGAGCTCAGGGTCACTGCAATTCACAAACCTGCAGAGTTATAAATGAAAACTAACGTCCAAAAATATGTTGAGGTAAGGCAAAGAAGAGGATCTGAATGCAAGACAGAATTGCAAGAAACAGATTTCAAGAGATAGATTGGACTCGTCTTTAACGCACATGAAAAGCGGCAGAATTTCGACAATGATGCAGTTGGCCCAAAAGGGCGTATGTGTTTTTTCCTGATTATATCCAGGAAAAAACGCATACGCACTTTATGGGCAACGAAGCAAGCAACCAATGCAAATGTGCACAACAAAGAAGTCTCACTTCCCACCAGTCAAAAGGGCCATCCTAAAAAATTGTAAAAACCAGAAATGCAGGACAGGCCATGGAGAACAGGGAGCCTTTATACGCTGATGGGCAGTGTGTGAACTGCCGAGAGCCACTCTGGAGAAGTGTATGGTGGTTCCTAAATCATCTAAAAAACAGAGCTACAGAGCATAGGACACTTCCAATCATGGGAGTATATCTAGGGAAGTCTAAAAATCAACAAGACACAAGCACACCACAGTTTAGGGCTACTCTGTTTACAAGAACCTCAACTTCAGTACACCTTAAATATCCCAGGAAAGAGAACAATGGATAAAGAAGATGTGGTACTTATGTACAATGGAATATCTCTTCACCATGAAATCAATGTAATAAGGCTAGTAGAAGGATAAAGAGTGGATTTAGGTCCGATAATACTACTTGAAATAAGTCAAACAGAAAAAGAAACATATCATAAGATATCACTTATAGAGGGAGGGTAAATATGGCTGCACAAGAAATGAATTACAGAACAGAACAGTGTCTCACATTTAGAAAACACACTTATGTCAGCTTAAGGGGAAAGGAGAGGTGGGGTGATGCATAAAACCAGAGTTTGAAATTAGCACAGATACCGTTCAATAAACCAAATAGGTATTAGACAAGATCTACACCTTGCTCAATGAACTGGCCTCAACACACCCTATACACCGCAGAGAAATATATCTGAGTAATAAGAATCTTAAAACCCATGTATTGATATATCTCCATAAGGGAATCAAGTGTGTGCAGAGCGGCACAAACACAGCAGTGAAAATGAGCTAAACCCCATTATAGAAATAAATTTTAAAAACAAAACGCTGAAACAATGAAAGAGAGAAAAATTCTTACAAAATTCGCTCAGGGGATGTGATGCAACCTGGATTGACCACATATAAACCCACAGCTGGATAAGACATAAGGCTGAACACTTGGGGCTGAGAGGATTGGTGAGCTTTGGTGAGCAACTGCCGAAAGTTTAATGCAATACTTCATGCTACTCAGTCCAAGGGTCCCAACACTCCAGGTTGAAGGGAATCTTCCTACAGCTAAACCATGCTTGGGAAACCCAGTGACTGGTATACCATATGATCGGGAAAGGTTTCTAAAACGCACCTCATTTTTCCTCTCCTGGGGCTCCGGATCGACATTCCAGCCGCTTTACTAACAACATCCCCACATGGAGTCAATGCCTTTAAGTTCTGGTATCGCACAGTCTGCAGTTAGTGCAGAGGATGAATGGGAATAGGGGGAACCAGTGAGAAACTAGCTGTAGCGGTTTCAATGGGCACATGTCACTCTAATGTCACATCAGTAAGAAGAATTAACCAAAGGCACAGCAAGGTGCCCCAGAAGAAAAATAGGGCTTCAAGGAATCCTGTGGTTATGGGGCAAGACCACAAAAATAAGAGCTGAAAAATGGAACTAAGGGCCACTGCAATTCAAAAACCTGCAGAGTTATAACGGCCAACTATTTTCAAAAAATATATTGAGGTAAGGCTATGAAGAGGCAATGAAAGCAAGGCAGAATTGCAGGAAACCAATTTCAGGAGGTACACTGGAATTGCATTGAAAACATATGAAGAGAGTCAGAACCTCGACAATGATGTACTTGGCCAAAAAGGGCGTATACGTTTTTTCCTGAATATATTCAGGAAAAAACGCATACGCCCTTTTTGGCCAACCAAGCAAGCTTGCAAAGGAAATCTGCACTACAATGAAGTCTCACTTCCCCCCGGTCAAAAGGGCCATCTGAAAAAAGTGTAAAATCCAGAAAGGCAGGACAGGCCATGGAGAACTGGGAGCCTTGTTATGCTGATGGGCGGGATGTAAATTGCCAACAGCCACTCGGGAGAAGTGTATGGTGTTTCCTGAAACATCTAAAAAACAAAGCAACAGAGCCTAGGGCACTTCACTTATGGTCCTATAGCTTAGGGAAATTAAAATCAAAAAGACACAGCCACCCCAAAGTTTGGGACGCCTCTGTTTACAACAACCTCATTTACAGTACAAGTTCAATATCACAGAAAGTGAAAAATGGATAAAGAAGTTGTGGTACTAAAGTACAATGCAATATCACTCAGCAATGAAATCTATGTCACCAGGCCCGTAGCAGCACAATGAGTGGATTCAGGTATGATGATTCTAACTGAAATAAGTCACACAGAAAAAGAAACATCATAAGATATCAGTAATACACGGAATGTAAACTTGGCTACAGAGGAACTGAATTACAAAACAGAACAGGGTCTCAAATTTAGAAAACCAACTTATGCTTGCTTAAGGGTAAAGGTGAGTTGGGGTGCTGCATAAAACCAGAGATTGAAATGAGCACAGATAAATTTCCTTAAGCCAAATATGGAATAGACAAGAGCTACTCCTTGCTCAACGAAATGGACTCAACACCCCATATTAAACGCCTAAGAATGTACCTGACTAGTAAGTATCTTAAAACCGATGGATTGCTAAGTCTCCAAAAGAGAATCAAGCATGTGTACAGGGGCATAAACGCAGCAGTGATAGGATTGGAGAGGTTCGGTGAGCAAATGAAGACCCTTTGAAGTCATATTGCATGGTACCCATTCCACGGGTCTCAACTCTCCAGGTTTAAGGTATTCTTCCTTCAGCTAAAACATGCATGTGGAACCCAGAGTATGATGAACCGTGTGAACGGGATACGTGTTCAAATATGTCTCAGTTTTCCTCCCCTGGTACTCGGGTGCAACATTCTAGACGCTTTACTAACACTCTCCCCACTTGGAGAGTCAGCGCCTTTAACCTCCTGTTTGGCCCAGTTTGCAATTTCTGCGGAAGATGAACAGGAATAGGGAGAACCAATGAGAGACTAGCTGGAGGTGTCTGGACGGGCAAATTTAACTCTCATTTCCCACCAGGAAGAGGAAATAACCAAAGGCTCAGCGTGCCGTGCCGGAACCAGATTAGGGCCTGAAGCCATCCTGCGGTGTTGCGGCCAGCTCACAAGAAAGCGAGTTGAAGAAAGGAGCTCAGGGGCACTGTAATTCACAAACCTGCAGAGTTATAAATGACAGCTATCGTCCAAAAATATACTGAAGTAAGGCTGCCAAGAGGACTTGAAAGCGGGGCAGAATTGCAGGAAGCCGATTTCAGGAGGTAGACTGGAATTGCATTGAAAGCATAGGAAAAGAGGCAGAACGTCCACAATGATGCACTTGGCCAAAAAGGGCGTATGCGTTTTTTCCTGAATATATTCAGGAAAAAACGCATACGCACTTTTTGGCCAACCAAGCAAGCTTGCAAAGGAAATCTGCACTACAATGAAGTCTCACTTCGCCCCGGTCAAAAGGGCCATCTGAAAAAAGTGTAAAATCCAGAAAGGCAGGACAGGCCATGGAGAACTGGGAGCCTTGTTATGCTGATGGGCGGGATGTAAATTGCCAACAGACACTCGGGAGAAGTGTATGGTGTTTCCTGAAACATCTAAAAAACAAAGCAACAAAGCCTAGGGCACTTCCACTTATGGTCCTATTTCTTAGGGAAATTAAAATCAAAAAGACACAGCCACCCCAAAGTTTGGGACGCCTCTGTTTACAAGAACCTCATTTACCGTACAAGTTCAATATCACAGAAAGTGAAAAATGGATAAAGAACTTGTGGTACTTACGTACAATGCAGTATCACTCAGCAATGAAATCTATGTCATCAGGCCCGTAGCAGCATAATGAGTGGATTCAGGTACGATGATTCTAACTGAAATAAGTCACACAGAAAAAGAAACATCATAAGATATCACTAATACACGGAATGTAAACTTGGCTACACAGGAACTGAATTCCAAAACAGAACAGGGTCTCAGATTTAGAAAACCAACTTATGCTTGCTTAAGGGGAAAGGTGAGTTGGGGTGCTGCATAAAACCAGAGATTGAAATGAGCACAGATAAAGTTCCTTAAGCCAAATATGGAATAGACAAGAGCTACTCCTTGCTCAACGAAATGGACTCAACGCCGCATATTAAACGCCTAAGAATATATCTGACTAGTAAGTATCTTAAAACCTATGGATTGCTATGTCTCCAAAAGAGAATCAAGCATGTGTACAGGGGCATAAACGCAGCAGTGATAGGATTGGAGAGGTTCGGTGAGCAAATGAAGACCCTTTGAAATCATATTGCATGGTACCCATTCCACAGGTTTCAACTACCCAGGTTTAAGGTATTCTTCCTTCAGCTAAAACATGCATGTGGAACCTAGAGTATGATCAACCATGTGATCGGGAGACGTGTTCAAATATGTCTCAGTTTTCGTACCCTGGTACTCGGGTGCAACATTCCAGACGCTTTACTAACACTCTCCCGACTTGGAGAGTCAGTCCCTTTAACCTCCTGTTTGGCCCAGTTTGCAATTTCTGCGGAAGATGAACAGGAATAGCTAGAACCAATGAGAGACTAGCTGGAGGTGTCTGGACGGGCAAATTTAACTCTCATTTCCCACCAGGAAGAGGAATTAACCAAAGGCTCAGCGTGCCGTGCCGGAACCAGATTAGGGCCTGAAGCCATCTTGGGGTGTTGCGGCCAGCTCACAAGAAAGCGAGTTGAAGAAAGGAGCTCAGGGGCACTGTAATTCACAAACCTGCAGAGTTATAAATGATAGCTATCATCCAAAAATACACTGAAGTAAGGCTGCCAAGAGGACTTGAAAGCGGGGCAGAATTGCAGGAAACCGATTTCAGGAGGTAGACTGGAATTGCATTGAAAGCATAGGAAAAGAGGCAGAACGTCTACAATGATGCACTTGGCCAAAAAGGGCGTATGCGTTTTTTCCTGAATATATTCAGGAAAAAACGCATACGCCCTTTTTGGCCAACCAAGCAAGCTTGCAAAGGAAATCTGCACTAGAATGAAGTCTCACTTCCCCCCGGTCAAAAGTGCCATCTGAAAAAAGTGTAAAATCCAGAAAGGCAGGACAGGCCATGGAGAACTGGGAGCCTTGTTATGCTGATGGGCGGGATGTAAATTGCCAACAGCCACTCGGGAGGAGTGTATGGTGTTTCCTGAAACATCTAAGAAACAAAGCAACAGAGCCTCGGGCACTTCCACTTATGGTCCTATAGCTTAGGGAAATGAAAATCAAAAAGACACAGCCACCCCAAAGTTTGGGACGGCTCTGTTTACAAGAACCTCGTTTACGGTACAAGTTCAATATCGCAGAAAGTGAAAAATGGATGAAGAAGTTGTGGTACTTACGTACAATGCAATATCACTCAACAATGAAATCTATGTCATCAGGCCCGTAGCAGCATAATGAGTGGATTCAGGTATGATGATTCTAACTGAAATAAGTCACACAGAAAAAGAAACATCATAAGATATCACTAATACACGGAATGTAAACTTGGTTACACAGGAACTGGATTACAAAACAGAACAGGGACTCAAATTTAGAAAACCAACTTATGCTGGCTTAAGGGGAAAGGTGAGTTGGGGCGCTGCATAAAAGCAGAGATTGAAATGAGCATAGATTAAGTTCCTTACGCCAAATATGGAATAAACAAGAGCTACTCCTTGCTCAACGAAATGGACTCAACACCCCATATTAAACGCCTAAGAATGTACCTGACTAGTAAGTATCTTAAAACCTATGGATTGCTATGTCTCCGAAAGGGAATCAAGCGTGTGTACAGGGGCATAAACGCAGCAGTGATAGGATTGGAGAGGTTCGGTGAGCAAATGAAGACCCTTTGAAGTCATATTGCATGGTACCGATTCCACGGGTCTCAACTCTCCAGGTTTAAGGGATTCTTCCTTCAGCTAAAACATGCATGTGGAACCCAGAGTATGATCAACCGTGTGATCGGGAGACGTGTTCAAATATGTCTCCGTTCTCGTCCCCTGGTACTCGGGTGCAACATTCCAGACGCTTTACTAACACTCTCCTGACTTGGAGAGTCAGTGCCTTTAACCTCCTGTTTGTCCCAGTTTGCAATTTCTGCGGAAGATGAACAGGAAGAGGGAGAACCAATGAGAGACTAGCTGGAGGTGTCTCGACGGGCAAATTTAACTCTCATTTCCCACCAGGAAGAGGAATTAACCAAAGGCTCAGCGTGCCGTGCCGGAACCAGATTAGGGCCTGAAGCAATCCTGCGGTGTTGCGGCCAGCTCACAAGAAAGCGAGTTGAAGAAAGGAGCTCAGGGGCACTGTAATTCACAAACCTGCAGACTTATAAATGACAGCTATCGTCCAAAAATATACTGAAGTAAGGCTGCCAAGAGGACTTGAAAGCGGGGCAGAATTGCAGGAAACCGATTTCAGGAGGTAGACTGGAATTGCATTTAAAGCATAGGAAAAGAGGCAGAACGTCCACAATGATGCACTTGGCCAAAAAGGGCGTATGCGTTTTTTCCTGAATATATTCAGGAAAAAACGCATACGTCCTTTTTGGCCAACCAAGCAAGCTTGTAAAGGAAATCTGCACTACAATGAAGTCTCACTTCCCCCCGGTCAAAAGGGCCATCTGAAAAAAGTGTAAAATCCAGAAAGGCAGGACAGGCCATGGAGAACTGGGAGCCTTGTTATGCTGATGGGCGGGATGTAAATTGCCAACAGCCACTCGGGAGAAGTGTATGGTGTTTCCTGAAACATCTAAAAATCAAAGCAACAGAGCCTAGGGCACTTCCACTTATGGTCCTATAGCTTAGGGAAATGAAAATCAAAAAGACACAGCCACCCCAAAGTTTGGGACGGCTCTGTTTACAAGAACCTCGTTTACGGTACAAGTTCAATATCGCAGAAAGTGAAAAATGGATAAAGAAGTTGTGGTACTTACGTACAATGCAATATCACTCAGCAATGACATCTATGTCATCAGGCCCGTAGCAGCATAAAGAGTGGATTCAGGTATGATGATTCTAACTGAAATAAGTCACACAGAAAAAGAAACATCATAAGGTATCACTAATACACGGAATGTGAACTTGGCTACACATGAACTGAATTACAAAACAGAACAGGGTCTCAAGTTTAGAAAACCAACTTATGCCTGCTTAAGGGGGAAGGTGAGTTGGGGTGCTGCATAAAAGCAGAGTTTGAAATTAGCACAGATACCGTTCCATAAGCCAAATATGTAATAGACAAGACCTACCCCTTGCTCAACGAAATGGATTCAACAATGAGGTATCACCTCACACTTGGTAGAATAGGCATCATAGAAAATCTACAAACAGAAAATGCTGGAAAGGGTGTGGAGAAAAGGAACCCTCTTCCACTATTGTTGGGAATATAAATTGATACAGTCATTATGGAGAACAATATGGAATTTCTTAAGAAACTAACAATAGAATTACCATATGATACAGCAATCCCAGTACTGGACATATACCCAGACAAAACCATAAATCAAAAAGAGTCATTCACCGCAATGTTCATTGCATCACTATTTACAATATCGAGGTAATGGAAGCAACATAAATGCCCACAGACAGACGAATGCATAAAGCTGTGGTACATATATAAAATGGAATATTACTAAGCCATGAAAAGGAATGAAATTGGGTCATTTGTAGAGACGTCGATGGATCTAGAGACTGTCATACAGAGTGAAGTAAGTCAGAAAGAGAAAAACAAATCCTGTATATTCATGCATATATGTGGAACCTAGAAAAACTGTACAGATTAACCATTTTGCAAGGCATAAATAGAGCAACAGATGTAGACAACAAACGTATGGACAACAAGGGGGGAAAGCTGTTGAGGGGGTGGTGGTGGGAGGAGTTGAGAGACTGGGATTGGCATGTATACATTTATATGTATAAAATAGATAACCAATAAGAACCTGCTGTATAAAAATATAAAATAAAATTCAAAATTAAAAAGAAATAAAATTTAAAAAATAAAACAGAAAAAACAATTATTCCCTGCACATACATGTATTTATATGAATAAATTATTTCCATGCTTATATCTGTAAATACAAAAAAAGAGGAATAAAGTCTACCTTGAACCAAAAACGAAAAAGAGAAAAAAACACAGAACCCACCAGTTACACAGAGGAAAACCGTATCAGGGCACTTGCTCCAGTTGTAAACAATTCTGAAGTTGGTCAGTGGTGGGGAATCGTCTCCCATTCAGCCAGCAGCCCCCACGCAACAAGCGTCCTCATTGCAAAGCTGGGGCACCGTGCCGAGGCATCTGTGAGTAAACGTGAGCTGAGCCCCAGGCCAGTTGCTGCTGAACTATTCCCACCCGTCCCAGGTAAAACACCTGAATATATACAAGGACTTGAAAGCCTAGAGGAAGGGCCATAGAGCCACACGAGTGACAGCATGCCGGCCGACTTGGTGCCTGCAGGCCAGCCAGGATGGTCCTGGCCCTGGGTGCTCTTCTGGAAGATTTCCATTTCCCTGCCTGAGATACCCGTCCTGTCCCTGCCCCCACTGCTTTTTTCCTTCCTCACCTCTGCCCAGGGAGAAATTCCAGCAACAGGTATGGGTGACACATCCTCTTCTTTAGCAGGTGGCAGCCTGGCAACTGCTGCAGAAAGTCCAGCAGAGCCCCACTCACACTGGGCCACCCACAAAGCCGTGGCCTCTCACTCCCTCCCACCAGCCCAGCCCCGAGACTGCTGACAGGGCAGAGAAAATGGCGTCAGGCACAGCTGCAGGGGCTCTTGCTGCCTGGAGTGGTATTTATATTGATCTCAACCCAGGCACATCTGGGGAGGGCTGGCCGGCACGGTAAGGCTGCCCAGGTCAGCCAATCATCACCCCTCAGGGGCTCACAGTTGCAGAAAATGGAACTTGCTGAACCGGCCAGGTCCGAGGAACAGGTGTGGGCTCCTGAGAGTCAGGATAGACAAGGGGCTGCAGCTTTGGCTTGTTTTCTAATCATTTTATCTGGCCCATGAGTGGGAGACAACTTCAAGAAAACCCTCTCCTAATGAGAGGAACCCAGGAGTCAGGGAGAGGAGGGGTGGGTGGTGGTTGGAGACAGAGGCCTGGTGCCCCGGGTGCAGTGGAAGTCTCTGGAAGACCAGGTGGAGGGAGGCCTCACGGAGTGATGCCCAGGGTCACAGACCTGTCGCAGCTGCTGTTTGTTAGTTCAAGTCCTGCTCTGAGGTACTCTGTGTCAGCTCTGAGTGACAGGTGAGCTGGGGGTGCTCTGCAATGAGGGCTATGTGCACGGTTCCTGTGTGCCCAGCCCTGCCACGGTACCTGCAAGGGTAGCTCTGTATCCTGGGAGGGGCCTGACCACGAGAGCCCCGTGGGCTGGGGTGGGGGTGGGGTACCTGCCCAGGTGAGCTCCATATTCTGGGATTGGTCTGACCACGAGAGCCCCATGGGCTGCTGGGGACCTGGTAAAGGATGTCAGGACAGTCAGTGAAGCCACCGAGGATATACCTCCAGTTGCTCCTAATTCCTACACCCTGCTGGTCATTCTACCAACCACCAGGACATGGTATTCTGTATTAGTCTTCAATGATGCTTTCTTTTGCATTCCATTAGTCCCAGAGTCACAAGAAATTTTGGCTTGTGAGTGGCAGGACTCAACATACAACTAAAACAATACTTCCGGGCCGTCTGGCCCCAAGGGTGCAAAAGTTCCCACACCATCTTTGGGGAAAGCTTAGCTAAAGACCTAAAAGTTCTACCTCTGGAAAAGGAAACCCTCCTTCAATATGCAGACGACATTCTGATCGCCAACCCTACTAAGGAGGCCTCTGAACTACCAAGCCAATAAAGGATAGAAGTTGTCCAAGAAAAAGCTCAAATATCACAGACTGCAGTGACCTGCCTGGGCTTCATTCTCACAGAAGGTCAGAGAAGCCCATCCCAGGAAAGGGAAGAAACCATTTTCAGCCTTACCCCTTTCTAAAACTAGAAGACAGCTTAGGGGTTCCTGGGGAGGCCAGGGTTTGCTGCTTCTGGATCCCTAACTACAGTCTACTAGCTGGGCCTCTATATGAAACACTGAAAGGAAAAGATGATGATCCTTTTGAATAGAATCCAGAAGTGGCCTTTCAAGAATGGAAAGAGCAGTCAATTCAGACCCTTGCCCTGGAACTCCCTAATTTAGCTAAACCCTTTGACCTTTACATTCCCGGTGAAAGGTGAATCGCCATTGGAGAATTAGTGCAAAAACTGGGACCACTTGAAATGGAACAATGCAAGAATGCCATCCAGGTAGGATAAACTACGGTCACCAAGGGGCTTGGCCCACTGCCACATCTGGCCAAGATACTGGCGGTATCTAAAAACCTGGAAATCAGCAGCCCAAAAGGCCACCTCCCTCCTAAGGGAAAAGGACCCCACGTGGTGATCCTAACCACCAACCATGCCCTGAAGTTGCAGGGTTCGCTCCGTGGGCACACCGACCTCGAGTGAGGAGGCCCTCCAACTCCAACATCCAGAGAGATAACCGGGGGCAACAGGGCACCATGACGACTCGTGTGAACATCACTTGACCTGGAGTTTCTCTCATAAAACAACAAGGGTGTGTCCCAAAAGAGTAGACTACTGCTTGCAGGACTTACTGCACCCAGAGGGGAGCTAATAATCTTGGCGGGGGAACCGTATATCACACTGTCACCATAGAAAAGCCTACAGACACCGTGATGATGGTGGCCAATAAGACCGGCTGGACTCCTGTTTACTTCAAAAGGCTGTTGACTCAGTAGCCATCATGGTCCTTATCACCACTGACCCTGGACTGTCTGGGAGTTGAGCAGGCAGGGCTCTGACACATGGTGCTGTTTGTACGTTAATTCAGGGGCCTAATTGAAGAAAGCGCAGACTACTGGTCAGAGCATCTAGGCTGGCAGAAACGGTCAGCCTAAGGTGGCCGAACAAATGTGGGGCGGGGTGAAACCGGCCCCCACAGCGTCTCTGCACATCTCTTTCCTGGACCCTTAAAGGTCATTAGAATCTATAACACTTCCAATGCTGGTGCTCAGGTGGACGAGCAGGGAGGCAGGGGTCCTGGGGACAATCAACGTCACCGGGAGGCTGCTGGGGAGAAGCTCTGACCCTCGCCCCAGGGTATGAGGGCTCCCAACTCAGCACTCAGCAGTTACAGAAGAAGGGTCTGCACCCTCAGCACTCCAAGAATGAGGAACGGGACAAAAGGCAGAGGAGGGGTTTGTCCCCAGCAAAGCCCATTAAAAATCCCTGGGAGATAAAAATAGAATCTGGGCAATAAAGTCAAGTCTAACCTTTTTTATCCTTTGTGCTTTGTCTAATTTCACATGCTCCTAGGGTCCCGCATGCAGAGGTTCCACACCCGGCACTTCAGACCAGATTTCCTAGTGCAGAATGGCTGGGTCGACACCTCAGCTCCTGGGGCCCAGTGCAGACTCCACGATATAGAGCCTGAGCTACAGCCAACCCGGCCCTCGAGAGCTCCGCCGCCTCCCTCCCTCCCACTGACTCTGACAGGATCTCTACACAGCAGCCCAGCCCACAGCCCACGGGGTAGTGCATGCTCTCACCTCTCCATTCTCTGATCAAAATATAAAGTTTCCTTTGCTTGTGAACCAAACTCAGTCTCGATCTGTTGGCCCCAATGACACTGGGCAGGGGGACACTTGTTGGGGTCCACTCTGGAGGATCAGTAACAGAAATTGAGACTATTGTAACCTCAATGAACAGATGTGTGAGCCAAACTGTAGTTAACATAGAACAGTGTATAAGGCTCGGGTAAAATAAGATGTTTCTAACACTTCCATTTGATATTTCCATCACTTTTTATAAGCAAGTTCAGTGAAAAGGTTTGTCTTATTTGTCAGGTCAATATTAGAGAAACGAAGTGATTTCTTTCCAAGGATGTACATCTAATAATCTTGGTTAAACCTTCAATCTTGTTTTAAATGCTTTTCCATTGAAAATGATACCTCTCTTTCAGCTCCCCCATTTCTGAGAAGTATAAAATCTTATAATTTATTATTACCAAAGGGGAAAGGTGGGAGGAGGGATAAATTAACAGTTTGGAATTAACACATACACACTGCTATGTATAAAATAGATCATCAACAAGGAACTACTGTATAGCACAGGGAACTACACTCAACATTTTGCAATAACCTATAAGGGGAAATAATCTGAAAAAGAATAGATATTTTTATTGACATCATCTATCAATGATAGTTAAAGTGTAGCCTAAGGGAAGCTGGTGGTGAGTGCTTCTGACCCTGAAGACTTCAATCATCTAAAGTTTGGACTCTGCCTACTTCCCAAGGCCCTTAATGAACATATGTGTAGCCGTAGCTTAAAAACTTCCCCAGTTTGGGTTTCGGGGAGACACTGATTTTGAAAAAGCCCTGGTGTTCTCCTTACATGAATGGGACTCTTCCTACTGCTAAAACATGTCTGTCACACCCAGAGGATGGTATACCGTCTGATCGGGAAGAGTTTGGAAAAGGCATCTCATCTCCTCATCTCCTGGTGCTCGGGTTCACCCCTCCAGCGTCTTTACTAACAGTCTCCCCACTTGGAGATGTCAGCACTGTCAACATCCTGTTGCGTACAGTTTGGAATTTGTCCAGAGGATGAAGCGGAAGGATGAGGAACAATGAGAGACAAGTCCTAGGTGTTCAGACAGGCACATGTCACTCTAATTTCCAATCAGGAAGACGAATTGACCAAAGGCTAGGGTTGCCCATGGAAACAGTATAGGGCTTGAGGAAATCCCGCTGCTTTGTGGCCAGTTCCCATAAACACAAGTTGAACAATGGAACTCAGGGGCAGTAAAATTCACAAAACTGCAGAGTTGAAAATATCCATCACTGAAAAATGTCTTGAGGAAAGTCAGAGAAAAGGACTTGTAAGCAAGGGAGAATGGCAGGAAAGGGATTTGAGGAGGTAGAAAGGACTCGCCATTAAGCACAAGAAAAGGAGCTGAACATTGCCAACATTGCAGTTGGCCAAAAAGGGTGTATGCGTTTTTTTCTGTATATATTCAAGAAAAGGGCATACACTTTTTTAGCCAACCAAACAGGTGGGCACTGGAAGTCAATACTACAAAAGATATCACTTCGCATCAGTCAGAAGAGCCATCCTCATAAAGCGTAAACAACAGAAATGCAGGACAGGGCAATGAGAAGAGGGAGCCCTGTGAGACTTATAGTGGAAATGTATATTGCCAACGGCCATTCTGGAGAAGTGTATTGTGTTTACTAAAGCATCTAAAAAATGAGTTACAGAGCATAGGGCACTTGCACTCATGGGCGTATATCTTGGGAAAAACAAAAATCGAGAGGACACAGGCACCCCAATGTTTACCCCCTCTCTGTTTAAAAGATCCTCGACTAGGATATAACTTAAATGTCTCTGGAGGGAAAAAATGGATAGAGATGTGGTACTTAGGTAGAGTGGAATATTATTCAGCCTGGAAATCAATGAAATATGGCCAGTTGTAACAACTCCGGAGGAGTTACGTATGATCATTCTAAGTGACAGAATTCAAAAAGAAAAAGACACATATCATAAGATATCACTTAAAGGTGGAATCCAAAATGGCTACACATGAAATAAATTACAAAACAAAAACATAGTCAAATATGTAGAAAACACGCATAAGGCTGCTAAACGGGAAAGGTGGGGAGGGGTGAGGCATCATCCAGGAGGTTGAAATTAGCAAAGATACCATTCCAAATACCAAACTGATAATCAACAAGGCCTACACGGTAGCTAAAAGAACTGCACTCAGCACACTCAAGTCACCGGAAAAGAATATATACGACTGGTAAGAATCTGAAAAAGAATTTATTGATGTCTCTCTGTACGTGAATCAAGTGGATGTACAGCAGCAAGAAACAGAGCTTTGAAAATCAGCTGTAACCAATATAGTAATAAATTGAAAAAAATAAACGACAGAGAGACAGAGAAAACCTCTTACAACTTTTCCTCAGGGACGGTGATGCAACATGGATTGAACACATCTAGACCCACAGCAGGATGAGACATAAGGCTGGAAACTGTTTGCGCTAAGAGAAATGTGAGGTTGGGTGAGGAAATGCACACCCTTTAAAGTAATACTACCTGGTACCCATTCAATGGGTCCCAAATCTGCAGGTTCAAGGGATCTTCCTACAGCTAAAACATGCATGGAAAACCCAGAGGACTGTACACCATGTGATCGGGAGATGTGTCTAAAATGCACCTCATTTATCCTCTCCTGGTGCTCCTGTTCACCATTCCAGCCACGTTACTTAGAATCTCCCCACTTGGAGAATCAGCACATTTAAACTTCTGTTTCACACATTTTGCAAATTGTGAGGAGGATGAACGAGAAGAGGGGGAACCAATGAGAGAATAGTTGTAGGGGTTTGGACGGGCACATATCACTCTAATTTCCCATTAAGAATAAGAATTAAAGAAAGGCTCAGCCTGCCTCGCCGGAGCCAAAATAGGGCCTGAAGCAATCCTGCGGGTTTGAGGCCAGCTCACAAAAGAGCAACTTAAAAAATGGAGCTCAGGGTCACTGCAATTCACAAACCTGCAGAGTTATAAATGAAAACTAACGTCCAAAAATATGTTGAGGTAAGGCAAAGAAGAGGATCTGAATGCAAGACAGAATTGCAAGAAACAGATTTCAAGAGATAGATTGGACTCGTCTTTAACGCACATGAAAAGCGGCAGAATTTCGACAATGATGCAGTTGGCCCAAAAGGGCGTATGTGTTTTTTCCTGATTATATCCAGGAAAAAACGCATACGCACTTTATGGGCAACGAAGCAAGCAACCAATGCAAATGTGCACAACAAAGAAGTCTCACTTCCCACCAGTCAAAAGGGCCATCCTAAAAAATTGTAAAAACCAGAAATGCAGGACAGGCCATGGAGAACAGGGAGCCTTTATACGCTGATGGGCAGTGTGTGAACTGCCGAGAGCCACTCTGGAGAAGTGTATGGTGGTTCCTAAATCATCTAAAAAACAGAGCTACAGAGCATAGGACACTTCCAATCATGGGAGTATATCTAGGGAAGTCTAAAAATCAACAAGACACAAGCACACCACAGTTTAGGGCTACTCTGTTTACAAGAACCTCAACTTCAGTACACCTTAAATATCCCAGGAAAGAGAACAATGGATAAAGAAGATGTGGTACTTATGTACAATGGAATATCTCTTCACCATGAAATCAATGTAATAAGGCTAGTAGAAGGATAAAGAGTGGATTTAGGTCCGATAATACTACTTGAAATAAGTCAAACAGAAAAAGAAACATATCATAAGATATCACTTATAGAGGGAGGGTAAATATGGCTGCACAAGAAATGAATTACAGAACAGAACAGTGTCTCACATTTAGAAAACACACTTATGTCAGCTTAAGGGGAAAGGAGAGGTGGGGTGATGCATAAAACCAGAGTTTGAAATTAGCACAGATACCGTTCAATAAACCAAATAGGTATTAGACAAGATCTACACCTTGCTCAATGAACTGGCCTCAACACACCCTATACACCACAGAGAAATATATCTGAGTAATAAGAATCTTAAAACCCATGTATTGATATATCTCCATAAGGGAATCAAGTGTGTGCAGAGCGGCACAAACACAGCAGTGAAAATGAGCTAAACCCCATTATAGAAATAAATTTTAAAAACAAAACGCTGAAACAATGAAAGAGAGAAAAATTCTTACAAAATTCGCTCAGGGGATGTGATGCAACCTGGATTGACCACATATAAACCCACAGCTGGATAAGACATAAGGCTGAACACTTGGGGCTGAGAGGATTGGTGAGCTTTGGTGAGCAACTGCCGAAAGTTTAATGCAATACTTCATGCTACTCAGTCCAAGGGTCCCAACACTCCAGGTTGAAGGGAATCTTCCTACAGCTAAACCATGCTTGGGAAACCCAGTGACTGGTATACCATATGATCGGGAAAGGTTTCTAAAACGCACCTCATTTTTCCTCTCCTGGGGCTCCGGATCGACATTCCAGCCGCTTTACTAACAACATCCCCACATGGAGTCAATGCCTTTAAGTTCTGGTATCGCACAGTCTGCAGTTAGTGCAGAGGATGAATGGGAATAGGGGGAACCAGTGAGAAACTAGCTGTAGCGGTTTCAATGGGCACATGTCACTCTAATGTCACATCAGTAAGAAGAATTAACCAAAGGCACAGCAAGGTGCCCCAGAAGAAAAATAGGGCTTCAAGGAATCCTGTGGTTATGGGGCAAGACCACAAAAATAAGAGCTGAAAAATGGAACTAAGGGCCACTGCAATTCAAAAACCTGCAGAGTTATAACGGCCAACTATTTTCAAAAAATATATTGAGGTAAGGCTATGAAGAGGCAATGAAAGCAAGGCAGAATTGCAGGAAACCAATTTCAGGAGGTAGACTGGAATTGCATTGAAAACATATGAAGAGAGTCAGAACCTCGACAATGATGTACTTGGCCAAAAAGGGCGTATACGTTTTTTCCTGAATATATTCAGGAAAAAACGCATACGCCCTTTTTGGCCAACCAAGCAAGCTTGCAAAGGAAATCTGCACTACAATGAAGTCTCACTTCCCCCCGGTCAAAAGGGCCATCTGAAAAAAGTGTAAAATCCAGAAAGGCAGGACAGGCCATGGAGAACTGGGAGCCTTGTTATGCTGATGGGCGGGATGTAAATTGCCAACAGCCACTCGGGAGAAGTGTATGGTGTTTCCTGAAACATCTAAAAAACAAAGCAACAGAGCCTAGGGCACTTCACTTATGGTCCTATAGCTTAGGGAAATTAAAATCAAAAAGACACAGCAACCCCAAAGTTTGGGACGCCTCTGTTTACAACAACCTCATTTACAGTACAAGTTCAATATCACAGAAAGTGAAAAATGGATAAAGAAGTTGTGGTACTAAAGTACAATGCAATATCACTCAGCAATGAAATCTATGTCACCAGGCCCGTAGCAGCACAATGAGTGGATTCAGGTATGATGATTCTAACTGAAATAAGTCACACAGAAAAAGAAACATCATAAGATATCAGTAATACACGGAATGTAAACTTGGCTACAGAGGAACTGAATTACAAAACAGAACAGGGTCTCAAATTTAGAAAACCAACTTATGCTTGCTTAAGGGTAAAGGTGAGTTGGGGTGCTGCATAAAACCAGAGATTGAAATGAGCACAGATAAATTTCCTTAAGCCAAATATGGAATAGACAAGAGCTACTCCTTGCTCAACGAAATGGACTCAACACCGCATATTAAACGCCTAAGAATGTACTTGTCTAGTAAGTATCTTAAAACCTATGGATTGCTATGTCTCCGAAAGAGAATCAAGCGTGTGTACAGGGGCATAAATGCAGCAGTGATAGGATTGGAGAGGTTCGGTGAGCAAATGAAGACCCTTTGAAGTCATATTGCATGGTACCCATTCCATGGGTCTCAACTCTCCAGGTTTAAGGTATTCTTCCTTCAGCTAAAACATGCATGTGGAAACCAGAGTATGATCAACCATGTGAACAGGAGACGTGTTTAAATATGTCTCAGTTTCCTCCCCTGGTACTCAGGTGCAACATTCCAGACGCTTTACTAACACTCTCCCCACTTGGAGGGTCAGCGCCTTTTACCTCCTGTTTGGCCCAGTTTGCAATTTCTGCGGAAGATGAACAGGAATAGGGAGAACCAATGAGAGACTAGCTGGAGGTGTCTGGACGGGCAAATTTAACTCTCATTTCCCCCCAGGAAGAGGAAATAACCAAAGGCTCAGCGTGCCGTGCCGGAACCAGATTAGGGCCTGAAGCCATCCTGCGGTGTTGCGGCCAGCTCACAAGAAAGCGAGTTGAAGAAAGGAGCTCAGGGGCACTGTAATTCACAAACCTGCAGAGTTATAAATGACAGCTATCGTCCAAAAATATACTGAAGTAAGGCTGCCAAGAGGACTTGAAAGCGGGGCAGAATTGCAGGAAACCGATTTCAGGAGGTAGACTGGAATTGCATTGAAAGCATAGGAAAAGAGGCAGAACGTCCACAATGATGCACTTGGCTAAAAAGGGCGTATGCGTTTTTTCCTGAATACATTCAGGAAAAAACGTATACGCCCTTTTTGGCCAACCAAGCAAGCTTGCAAAGGAAATCTGCACTACAATGAAGTCTCACTTCCCCCCGGTCAAAAGGGCCATCTGAAAAAAGTGTAAAATCCAGAAAGGCAGGACAGGCCATGGAGAACTGGGACCCTTGTTATGCTGATGGGCGGGATGGAAACTGCCAACAGACACTCGGGAGAAGTGTATGGTGTTTCCTGAAACATCTAAAAAACAAAGCAACAGAGCCTAGTGCACTTCCACTTATGGTCCTATAGCTTAGGGAAATTAAAATCAAAAAGACACAGCCACCTCAAAGTTTGGGATGCCTCTGTTTACAAGAACCTCGTTTACAGTACAAGTTCAACATCGCAGAAAGCGAAAAATGGATAAAGAACTTGTGGTACTTACGTACAATGCAGTATCACTCAGCAATGAAATCTATGTCATCAGGCCCTTAGCAGCACAATGAGTGGATTCAGGTATGATGATTCTAACTGAAATAAGTCACACAGAAAAAGAAACATCATAAGATATCAGTAATACACGGAATGTAAACTTGGCTACACAGGAACTTAATTACAGAACAGAACAGGGTCTCAAATTTAGAAAACCAACTTATGCTTGCTTAAGGGGAAAGGTGAGTTGGGGTGCTGCATAAAACCAGAGATTGAAATGAGCACAGATAAAGTTCCTTAAGCCAAATATGGAATAGACAAGAGCTACTCCTTGCTCAACGAAATGGACTCAACACCGCATATTAAAAGCTTAAGAATGTACCTGACTAGTAAGTATCTTAAAACCTATGGATTGCTATGTCTCCGAAAGAGAATCAAGCGTGTGTACAGGGGCATAAACGCAGCAGTGATAGGATTGGAGAGGTTCGGTGAGCAAATGAAGACCCTTTGAAGTCATATTGCATGGTACCCATTCCAAGGGTCTCAACTCTCCAGGTTTAAGGTATTCTTCCTTCAGCTAAAACATGCATGTGGAACCCAGAGTATGATCAACCGTGTGAACGGGAGACGTGTTCAAATATGTCTCAGTTTTCGTACCCTGGTACTTCAGTGCAACATTCCAGACGCTTTACTAACACTCTCCCGACTTGGAGAGTCAGTCCCTTTAACCTCCTGTTTGGCCCAGTTTGCAATTTCTGCGGAAGATGAACAGGAATAGCGAGAACCAATGAGAGACTAGCTGGAGGTGTCTGGACGGGCAAATTTAACTCTCATTTCCCACGAGGAAGAGGAATTAACCAAAGGTTCAGCGTGCCGTGCCGGAACCAGATTAGGGCCTGAAGCCATCCAGCGGTGTTGCGGCCAGCTCAAAAGAAAGCGAGTTGAAGAAAGGAGCTCAGGGGCACTGTAATTCACAAACCTGCAGAGTTATAAATGACAGCTATCGTCCAAAAATATACTGAAGTAAGGCTGGCAAGAGGACTTGAAAGCGGGGCAGAATTGCAGGAAACCGATTTCAGGAGGTAGACTGGAATTGCATTGAAAGCATAGGAAAAGAGGCAGAACGTCCACAATGATGCACTTGGCCAAAAAGGGCGTATGCATTTTTTCCTGAATATATTCAGGAAAAAACGCAAACGCCCTTTTTGGCCAATCAAGCAAGCTTGCAAAGGAAATCTGCACTACAATGAAGTCTCACTTCCCCCCGGTCAAAAGGGCCATCTGAAAAAAGTATAAAATCCAGAAAGGCAGGACAGGCCATGGAGAACTGGGAGCCTTGTTATGCTGATGGGTGGGATGAAAATTGCCAACAGACACTCGGGAGAAGTGTATGGTGTTTCCTGAAACATCTAAAAAACAAAGCAACAGAGCCTAGGGCACTTCCACTTATGGTCCTATAGCTTAGGGAAATTAAAATCAAAAAGACACAGCCACCCCAAAGTTTGGGACGCCTCTGTTTACAAGAACCTCGTTTACCGTACAAGTTCAATATCACAGAAAGTGAAAAATGTATAAAGAACTTGTGGTACTTACATACAATGCAGTATCACTCAGCAATGAAATCTATGTCATCAGGCCCGTAGCAGCATAATGAGTGGATTCAGGTACGATGATTCTAACTGAAACAAGTCACACAGAAAAAGAAACATCATAAGATATCAGTAATACACGGAATGTAAACTTGGCTGCACAGGAACTGAATTCCAAAACAGAACAGGGTCTCAAATTTAGAAAACCAACTTATGCTTGCTTAAGGGGAAAGGTGAGTTGGGGTGATGCATAAAACCAGAGATTGAAATGAGCACAGATAAAGTTCCTTAAGCCAAATATGGAATAGACAAGAGCTACTCCTTGCTCAACGAAATGGACTCAACACCACATATTAAACGCCTAAGAATGTACCTGACTAGTAAGTATCTTAAAACCTATGGATTGCTACGTCTCCAAAAGAGAATCAAGCGTGTGTTCAGGGGCATAAACGCAGCAGTGATAGGATTGGAGAGGTTCAGTGAGCAAATGAAGACCCTTTGAAGTCATATTTCATACCCATTCCACGGGTCTCAACTCTCCAGGTTTAAGGTATTCTACCTTCAGCTAAAACATGCATGTGGAACCCAGAGTATGATCAACTGTGTGATCGGGAGACGTGTTCAGATATGTCTCAGTTTTCGTCCCCTGGTACTTCAGTGCAACATTCCAGACGCTTTACTAACACTCCCCCCACTTGGAGAGTCAGCGCCTTTAACCTGCTGTTTGGCCCAGTTTGCAAATTCTGCGGAAGATGAACAGGAATAGGGAGAACCAATGAGAGACTAGCTGGAGGTGTCTGGACGGGCAAATTTAACTCTCATTTCCCACCAGGAAGAGGAAATAACCAAAGGCTCAGCGTGCCGTGCCGGAACCAGATTAGGGCCTGAAGCCATCCTGCGGTGTTGCGGCCAGGTCACAAGAAAGCGAGTTGAAGAAAGGATCTCAGGGGCACTGTAATTCACAAACCTGCAGAGTTATAAATGACAACTATCGTCCAACAATATACTGAAGTAAGGCTGCCAAGAGGACTTGAAAGCGGGGCAGAATTGCAGGAAACCGATTTCAGGAGGTAGACTGGAATTGCATTGAAAGCATAGAAAAAGAGGCAGAACGTCCACAATGATGCACTTGGCCAAAAAGGGCGTATGCGTTTTTTCCTGAATATGTTCAGGAAAAAACGCATACGCCCTTTTTGGCCAACCAAGCAAGCTTGCAAAGGAAATCTGCACTACAATGAAGTCTCACTTCGCCCCGGTCAAAAGGGCCATCTGAAATAAGTGTAAAATCCAGAAAGGCAGGACAGGCCATGGAGAACTGGGAGCCTTGTTATGCTGATGGGCGGGATGTAAATTGCCAACAGACACTCGGGAGAAGTGTATGGTGTTTCCTGAAACATCTAAAAAACAAAGCAACAGAGCCTAGGGCACTTCCACTTATGGTCCTATAGCTTAGGGAAATTAAAATCAAAAAGACACAGCCACCCCAAAGTTTGGGACGCCTCTGTTTACAAGAACCTCGTTTACTGTACAAGTGCAATATCACAGAAAGTGAAAAATGGATAAAGAACTTGTGGTACTTACGTACAATGCAGTATCACTCAGCAATGAAATCTATGTCATCAGTCCCGTAGCAGCATAATGAGTGGATTCAGGTACGATGATTCTAACTCAAATAAGTCACACAGAAAAAGAAACATCATAAGATATCACTAATACACGGAATGTAAACTTGGCTACACAGGAACTGAATTACAGAACAGAAGAGGGTCTCAAATTTAGAAAACCAACTTATGCTTGCTTAAGGGTAAAGGTGAGTTGGGGTGCTGCATAAAACCAGAGATTGAAATGAGCACAGATAAAGTTCCTTAAGCCAAATATGGAATAGACAAGAGCTACTCCTTGCTCAACGAAAAGGACTCAACACCGCATATTAAACGCCTAAGAATGTACCTGACTAGTAAGTAACATAAAACCTATGGATTGCTATGTCTCCGAAAGAGAATCAAGCATGTGTACAGGGGCATAAACGCAGCAGTGATAGGATTGGAGAGGTTCGGTGAGCAAATGAAGACCCTTTGAAGTCATATTGCATGGTCCCCATTCCACGGGTTTCAACTACCCAGGTTTAAGGTATTCTTCCTACAGCTAAATCATGCATGTGGAATCCAGAGTATGATCAACCATGTGAACGGGAGACGTGTTCAAATATGTCTCAGTTTTCGTACCCTGGTACTCGGGTGCAACATTCCAGACGCTTTACTAACACTCTCCCGACTTGGAGAGTCAGTCCCTTTAACCTCCTGTTTGGCCCAGTTTGCAATTTCTGCGGAAGATGAACAGGAATAGCGAGAACCAATGAGAGACTAGCTGGAGGTGTCTGGACGGGCAAATTTAACTCTCATTTCCCACCAGGAAGAGGAATTAACCAAAGGTTCAGCATGCCGTGCCGGAACCAGATTAGGGCCTGAAGCCATCCTGCGGTGTTGCGGCCAGCTCACAAGAAAGCGAGTTGAAGAAAGGAGCTCAGGGGCACTGTAATTCACAAACCTGCAGAGTTATAAATGACAGCTATCGTCCAAAAATATACTGAAGTAAGGCTGCCAAGAGGACTTGAAAGCGGGGCAGAATTGCAGGAAACCGATTTCAGGAGGTAGACTGGAATTGCATTGAAAGCATAGGAAAAGAGGCAGAACGTCCACAATGATGCACTTGGCCAAAAAGGGCGTATGCGTTCTTTCCTGAATATATTCAGGAAAAAACGCATACGCCCTTTTTGGCCAACCAAGCAAGCTTGCAAAGGAAATCTGCACTACAATGAAGTCTCACTTCCCCCCGGTCAAAAGGGCCATCTGAAAAAAGTGTAAAATCCAGAAAGGCAGGACAGGCCATGGAGAACTGGGAGCCTTGTTATGCTGATGGGCGGGATGAAAATTGCCAACAGACACTCGGGAGAAGTGTATGGTGTTTCCTGAAACATCTAAAAAACAGAGCAACAGAGCCTAGGGCACTTCCACTTATGGTCCTATAGCTTAGGGAAATTAAAATCAAAAAGACACAGCCACCCCAAAGTTTGGGACGCCTCTGTGTACAGAAATCTCTTCTATGGCACAAGTTAAATATCCCAGAGAGCAAATAATGGATAAAGAAGTTGCGGTACTTATGTACAACAGAATACCACTCAGCAATGAAATCTATGTCACCAGGCCCATAGCAGCATAATGAGTGGATTGAGACACGATGATTCTAAGTGAAATAAGTCACACAGAAAAAGAAACATCATAAGGTATCACTAATACACGGAATGTGAACTTGGCTACACATGAACTGAATTACAAAACAGAACAGGGTCTCAAGTTTAGAAAACCAACTTATGCCTGCTTAAGGGGGAAGGTGAGTTGGGGTGCTGCATAAAAGCAGAGTTTGAAATTAGCACAGATACCGTTCCATAAGCCAAATATGTAATAGACAAGACCTACCCCTTGCTCAACGAAATGGATTCAACAATGAGGTATCACCTCACACCTGGTAGAATAGGCATCATAGAAAATCTACAAACAGAAAATGCTGGAAAGGGTGTGGAGAAAAGGAACCCTCTTCCACTATTGTTGGGAATATAAATTGATACAGTCATTATGGAGAACAATATGGAATTTCTTAAGAAACTAACAATAGAATTACCATATGATACAGCAATCCCAGTACTGGACATATACCCAGACAAAACCATAAATCAAAAAGAGTCATTCACCGCAATGTTCATTGCATCACTATTTACAATATCGAGGTAATGGAAGCAACATAAATGCCCACAGACAGACGAATGCATAAAGCTGTGGTACATATATAAAATGGAATATTACTAAGCCATGAAAAGGAATGAAATTGGGTCATTTGTAGAGACGTCGATGGATCTAGAGACTGTCATACAGAGTGAAGTAAGTCAGAAAGAGAAAAACAAATCCTGTATATTCATGCATATATGTGGAACCTAGAAAAACTGTACAGATTAACCATTTTGCAAGGCATAAATAGAGCAACAGATGTAGACAACAAACGTATGGACAACAAGGGGGGAAAGCTGTTGAGGGGGTGGTGGTGGGAGGAGTTGAGAGACTGGGATTGGCATGTATACATTTATATGTATAAAATAGATAACCAATAAGAACCTGCTGTATAAAAATATAAAATAAAATTCAAAATTAAAAAGAAATAAAATTTAAAAAATAAAACAGAAAAAACAATTATTCCCTGCACATACATGTATTTATATGAATAAATTATTTCCATGCTTATATCTGTAAATACAAAAAAAGAGGAATAAAGTCTACCTTGAACCAAAAACGAAAAAGAGAAAAAAACACAGAACCCACCAGTTACACAGAGGAAAACCGTATCAGGGCACTTGCTCCAGTTGTAAACAATTCTGAAGTTGGTCAGTGGTGGGGAATCGTCTCCCATTCAGCCAGCAGCCCCCACGCAACAAGCGTCCTCATTGCAAAGCTGGGGCACCGTGCCGAGGCATCTGTGAGTAAACGTGAGCTGAGCCCCAGGCCAGTTGCTGCTGAACTATTCCCACCCGTCCCAGGTAAAACACCTGAATATATACAAGGACTTGAAAGCCTAGAGGAAGGGCCATAGAGCCACACGAGTGACAGCATGCCGGCCGACTTGGTGCCTGCAGGCCAGCCAGGATGGTCCTGGCCCTGGGTGCTCTTCTGGAAGATTTCCATTTCCCTGCCTGAGATACCCGTCCTGTCCCTGCCCCCACTGCTTTTTTCCTTCCTCACCTCTGCCCAGGGAGAAATTCCAGCAACAGGTATGGGTGACACATCCTCTTCTTTAGCAGGTGGCAGCCTGGCAACTGCTGCAGAAAGTCCAGCAGAGCCCCACTCACACTGGGCCACCCACAAAGCCGTGGCCTCTCACTCCCTCCCACCAGCCCAGCCCCGAGACTGCTGACAGGGCAGAGAAAATGGCGTCAGGCACAGCTGCAGGGGCTCTTGCTGCCTGGAGTGGTATTTATATTGATCTCAACCCAGGCACATCTGGGGAGGGCTGGCCGGCACGGTAAGGCTGCCCAGGTCAGCCAATCATCACCCCTCAGGGGCTCACAGTTGCAGAAAATGGAACTTGCTGAACCGGCCAGGTCCGAGGAACAGGTGTGGGCTCCTGAGAGTCAGGATAGACAAGGGGCTGCAGCTTTGGCTTGTTTTCTAATCATTTTATCTGGCCCATGAGTGGGAGACAACTTCAAGAAAACCCTCTCCTAATGAGAGGAACCCAGGAGTCAGGGAGAGGAGGGGTGGGTGGTGGTTGGAGACAGAGGCCTGGTGCCCCGGGTGCAGTGGAAGTCTCTGGAAGACCAGGTGGAGGGAGGCCTCACGGAGTGATGCCCAGGGTCACAGACCTGTCGCAGCTGCTGTTTGTTAGTTCAAGTCCTGCTCTGAGGTACTCTGTGTCAGCTCTGAGTGACAGGTGAGCTGGGGGTGCTCTGCAATGAGGGCTATGTGCACGGTTCCTGTGTGCCCAGCCCTGCCACGGTACCTGCAAGGGTAGCTCTGTATCCTGGGAGGGGCCTGACCACGAGAGCCCCGTGGGCTGGGGTGGGGGTGGGGTACCTGCCCAGGTGAGCTCCATATTCTGGGATTGGTCTGACCACGAGAGCCCCATGGGCTGCTGGGGACCTGGTAAAGGATGTCAGGACAGTCAGTGAAGCCACCGAGGATATACCTCCAGTTGCTCCTAATTCCTACACCCTGCTGGTCATTCTACCAACCACCAGGACATGGTATTCTGTATTAGTCTTCAATGATGCTTTCTTTTGCATTCCATTAGTCCCAGAGTCACAAGAAATTTTGGCTTGTGAGTGGCAGGACTCAACATACAACTAAAACAATACTTCCGGGCCGTCTGGCCCCAAGGGTGCAAAAGTTCCCACACCATCTTTGGGGAAAGCTTAGCTAAAGACCTAAAAGTTCTACCTCTGGAAAAGGAAACCCTCCTTCAATATGCAGACGACATTCTGATCGCCAACCCTACTAAGGAGGCCTCTGAACTACCAAGCCAATAAAGGATAGAAGTTGTCCAAGAAAAAGCTCAAATATCACAGACTGCAGTGACCTGCCTGGGCTTCATTCTCACAGAAGGTCAGAGAAGCCCATCCCAGGAAAGGGAAGAAACCATTTTCAGCCTTACCCCTTTCTAAAACTAGAAGACAGCTTAGGGGTTCCTGGGGAGGCCAGGGTTTGCTGCTTCTGGATCCCTAACTACAGTCTACTAGCTGGGCCTCTATATGAAACACTGAAAGGAAAAGATGATGATCCTTTTGAATAGAATCCAGAAGTGGCCTTTCAAGAATGGAAAGAGCAGTCAATTCAGACCCTTGCCCTGGAACTCCCTAATTTAGCTAAACCCTTTGACCTTTACATTCCCGGTGAAAGGTGAATCGCCATTGGAGAATTAGTGCAAAAACTGGGACCACTTGAAATGGAACAATGCAAGAATGCCATCCAGGTAGGATAAACTACGGTCACCAAGGGGCTTGGCCCACTGCCACATCTGGCCAAGATACTGGCGGTATCTAAAAACCTGGAAATCAGCAGCCCAAAAGGCCACCTCCCTCCTAAGGGAAAAGGACCCCACGTGGTGATCCTAACCACCAACCATGCCCTGAAGTTGCAGGGTTCGCTCCGTGGGCACACCGACCTCGAGTGAGGAGGCCCTCCAACTCCAACATCCAGAGAGATAACCGGGGGCAACAGGGCACCATGACGACTCGTGTGAACATCACTTGACCTGGAGTTTCTCTCATAAAACAACAAGGGTGTGTCCCAAAAGAGTAGACTACTGCTTGCAGGACTTACTGCACCCAGAGGGGAGCTAATAATCTTGGCGGGGGAACCGTATATCACACTGTCACCATAGAAAAGCCTACAGACACCGTGATGATGGTGGCCAATAAGACCGGCTGGACTCCTGTTTACTTCAAAAGGCTGTTGACTCAGTAGCCATCATGGTCCTTATCACCACTGACCCTGGACTGTCTGGGAGTTGAGCAGGCAGGGCTCTGACACATGGTGCTGTTTGTACGTTAATTCAGGGGCCTAATTGAAGAAAGCGCAGACTACTGGTCAGAGCATCTAGGCTGGCAGAAACGGTCAGCCTAAGGTGGCCGAACAAATGTGGGGCGGGGTGAAACCGGCCCCCACAGCGTCTCTGCACATCTCTTTCCTGGACCCTTAAAGGTCATTAGAATCTATAACACTTCCAATGCTGGTGCTCAGGTGGACGAGCAGGGAGGCAGGGGTCCTGGGGACAATCAACGTCACCGGGAGGCTGCTGGGGAGAAGCTCTGACCCTCGCCCCAGGGTATGAGGGCTCCCAACTCAGCACTCAGCAGTTACAGAAGAAGGGTCTGCACCCTCAGCACTCCAAGAATGAGGAACGGGACAAAAGGCAGAGGAGGGGTTTGTCCCCAGCAAAGCCCATTAAAAATCCCTGGGAGATAAAAATAGAATCTGGGCAATAAAGTCAAGTCTAACCTTTTTTATCCTTTGTGCTTTGTCTAATTTCACATGCTCCTAGGGTCCCGCATGCAGAGGTTCCACACCCGGCACTTCAGACCAGATTTCCTAGTGCAGAATGGCTGGGTCGACACCTCAGCTCCTGGGGCCCAGTGCAGACTCCACGATATAGAGCCTGAGCTACAGCCAACCCGGCCCTCGAGAGCTCCGCCGCCTCCCTCCCTCCCACTGACTCTGACAGGATCTCTACACAGCAGCCCAGCCCACAGCCCACGGGGTAGTGCATGCTCTCACCTCTCCATTCTCTGATCAAAATATAAAGTTTCCTTTGCTTGTGAACCAAACTCAGTCTCGATCTGTTGGCCCCAATGACACTGGGCAGGGGGACACTTGTTGGGGTCCACTCTGGAGGATCAGTAACAGAAATTGAGACTATTGTAACCTCAATGAACAGATGTGTGAGCCAAACTGTAGTTAACATAGAACAGTGTATAAGGCTCGGGTAAAATAAGATGTTTCTAACACTTCCATTTGATATTTCCATCACTTTTTATAAGCAAGTTCAGTGAAAAGGTTTGTCTTATTTGTCAGGTCAATATTAGAGAAACGAAGTGATTTCTTTCCAAGGATGTACATCTAATAATCTTGGTTAAACCTTCAATCTTGTTTTAAATGCTTTTCCATTGAAAATGATACCTCTCTTTCAGCTCCCCCATTTCTGAGAAGTATAAAATCTTATAATTTATTATTACCAAAGGGGAAAGGTGGGAGGAGGGATAAATTAACAGTTTGGAATTAACACATACACACTGCTATGTATAAAATAGATCATCAACAAGGAACTACTGTATAGCACAGGGAACTACACTCAACATTTTGCAATAACCTATAAGGGGAAATAATCTGAAAAAGAATAGATATTTTTATTGACATCATCTATCAATGATAGTTAAAGTGTAGCCTAAGGGAAGCTGGTGGTGAGTGCTTCTGACCCTGAAGACTTCAATCATCTAAAGTTTGGACTCTGCCTACTTCCCAAGGCCCTTAATGAACATATGTGTAGCCGTAGCTTAAAAACTTCCCCAGTTTGGGTTTCGGGGAGACACTGATTTTGAAAAAGCCCTGGTGTTCTCCTTACATGAATGGGACTCTTCCTACTGCTAAAACATGTCTGTCACACCCAGAGGATGGTATACCGTCTGATCGGGAAGAGTTTGGAAAAGGCATCTCATCTCCTCATCTCCTGGTGCTCGGGTTCACCCCTCCAGCGTCTTTACTAACAGTCTCCCCACTTGGAGATGTCAGCACTGTCAACATCCTGTTGCGTACAGTTTGGAATTTGTCCAGAGGATGAAGCGGAAGGATGAGGAACAATGAGAGACAAGTCCTAGGTGTTCAGACAGGCACATGTCACTCTAATTTCCAATCAGGAAGACGAATTGACCAAAGGCTAGGGTTGCCCATGGAAACAGTATAGGGCTTGAGGAAATCCCGCTGCTTTGTGGCCAGTTCCCATAAACACAAGTTGAACAATGGAACTCAGGGGCAGTAAAATTCACAAAACTGCAGAGTTGAAAATATCCATCACTGAAAAATGTCTTGAGGAAAGTCAGAGAAAAGGACTTGTAAGCAAGGGAGAATGGCAGGAAAGGGATTTGAGGAGGTAGAAAGGACTCGCCATTAAGCACAAGAAAAGGAGCTGAACATTGCCAACATTGCAGTTGGCCAAAAAGGGTGTATGCGTTTTTTTCTGTATATATTCAAGAAAAGGGCATACACTTTTTTAGCCAACCAAACAGGTGGGCACTGGAAGTCAATACTACAAAAGATATCACTTCGCATCAGTCAGAAGAGCCATCCTCATAAAGCGTAAACAACAGAAATGCAGGACAGGGCAATGAGAAGAGGGAGCCCTGTGAGACTTATAGTGGAAATGTATATTGCCAACGGCCATTCTGGAGAAGTGTATTGTGTTTACTAAAGCATCTAAAAAATGAGTTACAGAGCATAGGGCACTTGCACTCATGGGCGTATATCTTGGGAAAAACAAAAATCGAGAGGACACAGGCACCCCAATGTTTACCCCCTCTCTGTTTAAAAGATCCTCGACTAGGATATAACTTAAATGTCTCTGGAGGGAAAAAATGGATAGAGATGTGGTACTTAGGTAGAGTGGAATATTATTCAGCCTGGAAATCAATGAAATATGGCCAGTTGTAACAACTCCGGAGGAGTTACGTATGATCATTCTAAGTGACAGAATTCAAAAAGAAAAAGACACATATCATAAGATATCACTTAAAGGTGGAATCCAAAATGGCTACACATGAAATAAATTACAAAACAAAAACATAGTCAAATATGTAGAAAACACGCATAAGGCTGCTAAACGGGAAAGGTGGGGAGGGGTGAGGCATCATCCAGGAGGTTGAAATTAGCAAAGATACCATTCCAAATACCAAACTGATAATCAACAAGGCCTACACGGTAGCTAAAAGAACTGCACTCAGCACACTCAAGTCACCGGAAAAGAATATATACGACTGGTAAGAATCTGAAAAAGAATTTATTGATGTCTCTCTGTACGTGAATCAAGTGGATGTACAGCAGCAAGAAACAGAGCTTTGAAAATCAGCTGTAACCAATATAGTAATAAATTGAAAAAAATAAACGACAGAGAGACAGAGAAAACCTCTTACAACTTTTCCTCAGGGACGGTGATGCAACATGGATTGAACACATCTAGACCCACAGCAGGATGAGACATAAGGCTGGAAACTGTTTGCGCTAAGAGAAATGTGAGGTTGGGTGAGGAAATGCACACCCTTTAAAGTAATACTACCTGGTACCCATTCAATGGGTCCCAAATCTGCAGGTTCAAGGGATCTTCCTACAGCTAAAACATGCATGGAAAACCCAGAGGACTGTACACCATGTGATCGGGAGATGTGTCTAAAATGCACCTCATTTATCCTCTCCTGGTGCTCCTGTTCACCATTCCAGCCACGTTACTTAGAATCTCCCCACTTGGAGAATCAGCACATTTAAACTTCTGTTTCACACATTTTGCAAATTGTGAGGAGGATGAACGAGAAGAGGGGGAACCAATGAGAGAATAGTTGTAGGGGTTTGGACGGGCACATATCACTCTAATTTCCCATTAAGAATAAGAATTAAAGAAAGGCTCAGCCTGCCTCGCCGGAGCCAAAATAGGGCCTGAAGCAATCCTGCGGGTTTGAGGCCAGCTCACAAAAGAGCAACTTAAAAAATGGAGCTCAGGGTCACTGCAATTCACAAACCTGCAGAGTTATAAATGAAAACTAACGTCCAAAAATATGTTGAGGTAAGGCAAAGAAGAGGATCTGAATGCAAGACAGAATTGCAAGAAACAGATTTCAAGAGATAGATTGGACTCGTCTTTAACGCACATGAAAAGCGGCAGAATTTCGACAATGATGCAGTTGGCCCAAAAGGGCGTATGTGTTTTTTCCTGATTATATCCAGGAAAAAACGCATACGCACTTTATGGGCAACGAAGCAAGCAACCAATGCAAATGTGCACAACAAAGAAGTCTCACTTCCCACCAGTCAAAAGGGCCATCCTAAAAAATTGTAAAAACCAGAAATGCAGGACAGGCCATGGAGAACAGGGAGCCTTTATACGCTGATGGGCAGTGTGTGAACTGCCGAGAGCCACTCTGGAGAAGTGTATGGTGGTTCCTAAATCATCTAAAAAACAGAGCTACAGAGCATAGGACACTTCCAATCATGGGAGTATATCTAGGGAAGTCTAAAAATCAACAAGACACAAGCACACCACAGTTTAGGGCTACTCTGTTTACAAGAACCTCAACTTCAGTACACCTTAAATATCCCAGGAAAGAGAACAATGGATAAAGAAGATGTGGTACTTATGTACAATGGAATATCTCTTCACCATGAAATCAATGTAATAAGGCTAGTAGAAGGATAAAGAGTGGATTTAGGTCCGATAATACTACTTGAAATAAGTCAAACAGAAAAAGAAACATATCATAAGATATCACTTATAGAGGGAGGGTAAATATGGCTGCACAAGAAATGAATTACAGAACAGAACAGTGTCTCACATTTAGAAAACACACTTATGTCAGCTTAAGGGGAAAGGAGAGGTGGGGTGATGCATAAAACCAGAGTTTGAAATTAGCACAGATACCGTTCAATAAACCAAATAGGTATTAGACAAGATCTACACCTTGCTCAATGAACTGGCCTCAACACACCCTATACACCGCAGAGAAATATATCTGAGTAATAAGAATCTTAAAACCCATGTATTGATATATCTCCATAAGGGAATCAAGTGTGTGCAGAGCGGCACAAACACAGCAGTGAAAATGAGCTAAACCCCATTATAGAAATAAATTTTAAAAACAAAACGCTGAAACAATGAAAGAGAGAAAAATTCTTACAAAATTCGCTCAGGGGATGTGATGCAACCTGGATTGACCACATATAAACCCACAGCTGGATAAGACATAAGGCTGAACACTTGGGGCTGAGAGGATTGGTGAGCTTTGGTGAGCAACTGCCGAAAGTTTAATGCAATACTTCATGCTACTCAGTCCAAGGGTCCCAACACTCCAGGTTGAAGGGAATCTTCCTACAGCTAAACCATGCTTGGGAAACCCAGTGACTGGTATACCATATGATCGGGAAAGGTTTCTAAAACGCACCTCATTTTTCCTCTCCTGGGGCTCCGGATCGACATTCCAGCCGCTTTACTAACAACATCCCCACATGGAGTCAATGCCTTTAAGTTCTGGTATCGCACAGTCTGCAGTTAGTGCAGAGGATGAATGGGAATAGGGGGAACCAGTGAGAAACTAGCTGTAGCGGTTTCAATGGGCACATGTCACTCTAATGTCACATCAGTAAGAAGAATTAACCAAAGGCACAGCAAGGTGCCCCAGAAGAAAAATAGGGCTTCAAGGAATCCTGTGGTTATGGGGCAAGACCACAAAAATAAGAGCTGAAAAATGGAACTAAGGGCCACTGCAATTCAAAAACCTGCAGAGTTATAACGGCCAACTATTTTCAAAAAATATATTGAGGTAAGGCTATGAAGAGGCAATGAAAGCAAGGCAGAATTGCAGGAAACCAATTTCAGGAGGTACACTGGAATTGCATTGAAAACATATGAAGAGAGTCAGAACCTCGACAATGATGTACTTGGCCAAAAAGGGCGTATACGTTTTTTCCTGAATATATTCAGGAAAAAACGCATACGCCCTTTTTGGCCAACCAAGCAAGCTTGCAAAGGAAATCTGCACTACAATGAAGTCTCACTTCCCCCCGGTCAAAAGGGCCATCTGAAAAAAGTGTAAAATCCAGAAAGGCAGGACAGGCCATGGAGAACTGGGAGCCTTGTTATGCTGATGGGCGGGATGTAAATTGCCAACAGCCACTCGGGAGAAGTGTATGGTGTTTCCTGAAACATCTAAAAAACAAAGCAACAGAGCCTAGGGCACTTCACTTATGGTCCTATAGCTTAGGGAAATTAAAATCAAAAAGACACAGCCACCCCAAAGTTTGGGACGCCTCTGTTTACAACAACCTCATTTACAGTACAAGTTCAATATCACAGAAAGTGAAAAATGGATAAAGAAGTTGTGGTACTAAAGTACAATGCAATATCACTCAGCAATGAAATCTATGTCACCAGGCCCGTAGCAGCACAATGAGTGGATTCAGGTATGATGATTCTAACTGAAATAAGTCACACAGAAAAAGAAACATCATAAGATATCAGTAATACACGGAATGTAAACTTGGCTACAGAGGAACTGAATTACAAAACAGAACAGGGTCTCAAATTTAGAAAACCAACTTATGCTTGCTTAAGGGTAAAGGTGAGTTGGGGTGCTGCATAAAACCAGAGATTGAAATGAGCACAGATAAATTTCCTTAAGCCAAATATGGAATAGACAAGAGCTACTCCTTGCTCAACGAAATGGACTCAACACCCCATATTAAACGCCTAAGAATGTACCTGACTAGTAAGTATCTTAAAACCGATGGATTGCTAAGTCTCCAAAAGAGAATCAAGCATGTGTACAGGGGCATAAACGCAGCAGTGATAGGATTGGAGAGGTTCGGTGAGCAAATGAAGACCCTTTGAAGTCATATTGCATGGTACCCATTCCACGGGTCTCAACTCTCCAGGTTTAAGGTATTCTTCCTTCAGCTAAAACATGCATGTGGAACCCAGAGTATGATGAACCGTGTGAACGGGATACGTGTTCAAATATGTCTCAGTTTTCCTCCCCTGGTACTCGGGTGCAACATTCTAGACGCTTTACTAACACTCTCCCCACTTGGAGAGTCAGCGCCTTTAACCTCCTGTTTGGCCCAGTTTGCAATTTCTGCGGAAGATGAACAGGAATAGGGAGAACCAATGAGAGACTAGCTGGAGGTGTCTGGACGGGCAAATTTAACTCTCATTTCCCACCAGGAAGAGGAAATAACCAAAGGCTCAGCGTGCCGTGCCGGAACCAGATTAGGGCCTGAAGCCATCCTGCGGTGTTGCGGCCAGCTCACAAGAAAGCGAGTTGAAGAAAGGAGCTCAGGGGCACTGTAATTCACAAACCTGCAGAGTTATAAATGACAGCTATCGTCCAAAAATATACTGAAGTAAGGCTGCCAAGAGGACTTGAAAGCGGGGCAGAATTGCAGGAAGCCGATTTCAGGAGGTAGACTGGAATTGCATTGAAAGCATAGGAAAAGAGGCAGAACGTCCACAATGATGCACTTGGCCAAAAAGGGCGTATGCGTTTTTTCCTGAATATATTCAGGAAAAAACGCATACGCACTTTTTGGCCAACCAAGCAAGCTTGCAAAGGAAATCTGCACTACAATGAAGTCTCACTTCGCCCCGGTCAAAAGGGCCATCTGAAAAAAGTGTAAAATCCAGAAAGGCAGGACAGGCCATGGAGAACTGGGAGCCTTGTTATGCTGATGGGCGGGATGTAAATTGCCAACAGACACTCGGGAGAAGTGTATGGTGTTTCCTGAAACATCTAAAAAACAAAGCAACAAAGCCTAGGGCACTTCCACTTATGGTCCTATTTCTTAGGGAAATTAAAATCAAAAAGACACAGCCACCCCAAAGTTTGGGACGCCTCTGTTTACAAGAACCTCATTTACCGTACAAGTTCAATATCACAGAAAGTGAAAAATGGATAAAGAACTTGTGGTACTTACGTACAATGCAGTATCACTCAGCAATGAAATCTATGTCATCAGGCCCGTAGCAGCATAATGAGTGGATTCAGGTACGATGATTCTAACTGAAATAAGTCACACAGAAAAAGAAACATCATAAGATATCACTAATACACGGAATGTAAACTTGGCTACACAGGAACTGAATTCCAAAACAGAACAGGGTCTCAGATTTAGAAAACCAACTTATGCTTGCTTAAGGGGAAAGGTGAGTTGGGGTGCTGCATAAAACCAGAGATTGAAATGAGCACAGATAAAGTTCCTTAAGCCAAATATGGAATAGACAAGAGCTACTCCTTGCTCAACGAAATGGACTCAACGCCGCATATTAAACGCCTAAGAATATATCTGACTAGTAAGTATCTTAAAACCTATGGATTGCTATGTCTCCAAAAGAGAATCAAGCATGTGTACAGGGGCATAAACGCAGCAGTGATAGGATTGGAGAGGTTCGGTGAGCAAATGAAGACCCTTTGAAATCATATTGCATGGTACCCATTCCACAGGTTTCAACTACCCAGGTTTAAGGTATTCTTCCTTCAGCTAAAACATGCATGTGGAACCTAGAGTATGATCAACCATGTGATCGGGAGACGTGTTCAAATATGTCTCAGTTTTCGTACCCTGGTACTCGGGTGCAACATTCCAGACGCTTTACTAACACTCTCCCGACTTGGAGAGTCAGTCCCTTTAACCTCCTGTTTGGCCCAGTTTGCAATTTCTGCGGAAGATGAACAGGAATAGCTAGAACCAATGAGAGACTAGCTGGAGGTGTCTGGACGGGCAAATTTAACTCTCATTTCCCACCAGGAAGAGGAATTAACCAAAGGCTCAGCGTGCCGTGCCGGAACCAGATTAGGGCCTGAAGCCATCTTGGGGTGTTGCGGCCAGCTCACAAGAAAGCGAGTTGAAGAAAGGAGCTCAGGGGCACTGTAATTCACAAACCTGCAGAGTTATAAATGATAGCTATCATCCAAAAATACACTGAAGTAAGGCTGCCAAGAGGACTTGAAAGCGGGGCAGAATTGCAGGAAACCGATTTCAGGAGGTAGACTGGAATTGCATTGAAAGCATAGGAAAAGAGGCAGAACGTCTACAATGATGCACTTGGCCAAAAAGGGCGTATGCGTTTTTTCCTGAATATATTCAGGAAAAAACGCATACGCCCTTTTTGGCCAACCAAGCAAGCTTGCAAAGGAAATCTGCACTAGAATGAAGTCTCACTTCCCCCCGGTCAAAAGTGCCATCTGAAAAAAGTGTAAAATCCAGAAAGGCAGGACAGGCCATGGAGAACTGGGAGCCTTGTTATGCTGATGGGCGGGATGTAAATTGCCAACAGCCACTCGGGAGGAGTGTATGGTGTTTCCTGAAACATCTAAGAAACAAAGCAACAGAGCCTCGGGCACTTCCACTTATGGTCCTATAGCTTAGGGAAATGAAAATCAAAAAGACACAGCCACCCCAAAGTTTGGGACGGCTCTGTTTACAAGAACCTCGTTTACGGTACAAGTTCAATATCGCAGAAAGTGAAAAATGGATGAAGAAGTTGTGGTACTTACGTACAATGCAATATCACTCAACAATGAAATCTATGTCATCAGGCCCGTAGCAGCATAATGAGTGGATTCAGGTATGATGATTCTAACTGAAATAAGTCACACAGAAAAAGAAACATCATAAGATATCACTAATACACGGAATGTAAACTTGGTTACACAGGAACTGGATTACAAAACAGAACAGGGACTCAAATTTAGAAAACCAACTTATGCTGGCTTAAGGGGAAAGGTGAGTTGGGGCGCTGCATAAAAGCAGAGATTGAAATGAGCATAGATTAAGTTCCTTACGCCAAATATGGAATAAACAAGAGCTACTCCTTGCTCAACGAAATGGACTCAACACCCCATATTAAACGCCTAAGAATGTACCTGACTAGTAAGTATCTTAAAACCTATGGATTGCTATGTCTCCGAAAGGGAATCAAGCGTGTGTACAGGGGCATAAACGCAGCAGTGATAGGATTGGAGAGGTTCGGTGAGCAAATGAAGACCCTTTGAAGTCATATTGCATGGTACCGATTCCACGGGTCTCAACTCTCCAGGTTTAAGGGATTCTTCCTTCAGCTAAAACATGCATGTGGAACCCAGAGTATGATCAACCGTGTGATCGGGAGACGTGTTCAAATATGTCTCCGTTCTCGTCCCCTGGTACTCGGGTGCAACATTCCAGACGCTTTACTAACACTCTCCTGACTTGGAGAGTCAGTGCCTTTAACCTCCTGTTTGTCCCAGTTTGCAATTTCTGCGGAAGATGAACAGGAAGAGGGAGAACCAATGAGAGACTAGCTGGAGGTGTCTCGACGGGCAAATTTAACTCTCATTTCCCACCAGGAAGAGGAATTAACCAAAGGCTCAGCGTGCCGTGCCGGAACCAGATTAGGGCCTGAAGCAATCCTGCGGTGTTGCGGCCAGCTCACAAGAAAGCGAGTTGAAGAAAGGAGCTCAGGGGCACTGTAATTCACAAACCTGCAGACTTATAAATGACAGCTATCGTCCAAAAATATACTGAAGTAAGGCTGCCAAGAGGACTTGAAAGCGGGGCAGAATTGCAGGAAACCGATTTCAGGAGGTAGACTGGAATTGCATTTAAAGCATAGGAAAAGAGGCAGAACGTCCACAATGATGCACTTGGCCAAAAAGGGCGTATGCGTTTTTTCCTGAATATATTCAGGAAAAAACGCATACGTCCTTTTTGGCCAACCAAGCAAGCTTGTAAAGGAAATCTGCACTACAATGAAGTCTCACTTCCCCCCGGTCAAAAGGGCCATCTGAAAAAAGTGTAAAATCCAGAAAGGCAGGACAGGCCATGGAGAACTGGGAGCCTTGTTATGCTGATGGGCGGGATGTAAATTGCCAACAGCCACTCGGGAGAAGTGTATGGTGTTTCCTGAAACATCTAAAAATCAAAGCAACAGAGCCTAGGGCACTTCCACTTATGGTCCTATAGCTTAGGGAAATGAAAATCAAAAAGACACAGCCACCCCAAAGTTTGGGACGGCTCTGTTTACAAGAACCTCGTTTACGGTACAAGTTCAATATCGCAGAAAGTGAAAAATGGATAAAGAAGTTGTGGTACTTACGTACAATGCAATATCACTCAGCAATGACATCTATGTCATCAGGCCCGTAGCAGCATAAAGAGTGGATTCAGGTATGATGATTCTAACTGAAATAAGTCACACAGAAAAAGAAACATCATAAGGTATCACTAATACACGGAATGTGAACTTGGCTACACATGAACTGAATTACAAAACAGAACAGGGTCTCAAGTTTAGAAAACCAACTTATGCCTGCTTAAGGGGGAAGGTGAGTTGGGGTGCTGCATAAAAGCAGAGTTTGAAATTAGCACAGATACCGTTCCATAAGCCAAATATGTAATAGACAAGACCTACCCCTTGCTCAACGAAATGGATTCAACAATGAGGTATCACCTCACACTTGGTAGAATAGGCATCATAGAAAATCTACAAACAGAAAATGCTGGAAAGGGTGTGGAGAAAAGGAACCCTCTTCCACTATTGTTGGGAATATAAATTGATACAGTCATTATGGAGAACAATATGGAATTTCTTAAGAAACTAACAATAGAATTACCATATGATACAGCAATCCCAGTACTGGACATATACCCAGACAAAACCATAAATCAAAAAGAGTCATTCACCGCAATGTTCATTGCATCACTATTTACAATATCGAGGTAATGGAAGCAACATAAATGCCCACAGACAGACGAATGCATAAAGCTGTGGTACATATATAAAATGGAATATTACTAAGCCATGAAAAGGAATGAAATTGGGTCATTTGTAGAGACGTCGATGGATCTAGAGACTGTCATACAGAGTGAAGTAAGTCAGAAAGAGAAAAACAAATCCTGTATATTCATGCATATATGTGGAACCTAGAAAAACTGTACAGATTAACCATTTTGCAAGGCATAAATAGAGCAACAGATGTAGACAACAAACGTATGGACAACAAGGGGGGAAAGCTGTTGAGGGGGTGGTGGTGGGAGGAGTTGAGAGACTGGGATTGGCATGTATACATTTATATGTATAAAATAGATAACCAATAAGAACCTGCTGTATAAAAATATAAAATAAAATTCAAAATTAAAAAGAAATAAAATTTAAAAAATAAAACAGAAAAAACAATTATTCCCTGCACATACATGTATTTATATGAATAAATTATTTCCATGCTTATATCTGTAAATACAAAAAAAGAGGAATAAAGTCTACCTTGAACCAAAAACGAAAAAGAGAAAAAAACACAGAACCCACCAGTTACACAGAGGAAAACCGTATCAGGGCACTTGCTCCAGTTGTAAACAATTCTGAAGTTGGTCAGTGGTGGGGAATCGTCTCCCATTCAGCCAGCAGCCCCCACGCAACAAGCGTCCTCATTGCAAAGCTGGGGCACCGTGCCGAGGCATCTGTGAGTAAACGTGAGCTGAGCCCCAGGCCAGTTGCTGCTGAACTATTCCCACCCGTCCCAGGTAAAACACCTGAATATATACAAGGACTTGAAAGCCTAGAGGAAGGGCCATAGAGCCACACGAGTGACAGCATGCCGGCCGACTTGGTGCCTGCAGGCCAGCCAGGATGGTCCTGGCCCTGGGTGCTCTTCTGGAAGATTTCCATTTCCCTGCCTGAGATACCCGTCCTGTCCCTGCCCCCACTGCTTTTTTCCTTCCTCACCTCTGCCCAGGGAGAAATTCCAGCAACAGGTATGGGTGACACATCCTCTTCTTTAGCAGGTGGCAGCCTGGCAACTGCTGCAGAAAGTCCAGCAGAGCCCCACTCACACTGGGCCACCCACAAAGCCGTGGCCTCTCACTCCCTCCCACCAGCCCAGCCCCGAGACTGCTGACAGGGCAGAGAAAATGGCGTCAGGCACAGCTGCAGGGGCTCTTGCTGCCTGGAGTGGTATTTATATTGATCTCAACCCAGGCACATCTGGGGAGGGCTGGCCGGCACGGTAAGGCTGCCCAGGTCAGCCAATCATCACCCCTCAGGGGCTCACAGTTGCAGAAAATGGAACTTGCTGAACCGGCCAGGTCCGAGGAACAGGTGTGGGCTCCTGAGAGTCAGGATAGACAAGGGGCTGCAGCTTTGGCTTGTTTTCTAATCATTTTATCTGGCCCATGAGTGGGAGACAACTTCAAGAAAACCCTCTCCTAATGAGAGGAACCCAGGAGTCAGGGAGAGGAGGGGTGGGTGGTGGTTGGAGACAGAGGCCTGGTGCCCCGGGTGCAGTGGAAGTCTCTGGAAGACCAGGTGGAGGGAGGCCTCACGGAGTGATGCCCAGGGTCACAGACCTGTCGCAGCTGCTGTTTGTTAGTTCAAGTCCTGCTCTGAGGTACTCTGTGTCAGCTCTGAGTGACAGGTGAGCTGGGGGTGCTCTGCAATGAGGGCTATGTGCACGGTTCCTGTGTGCCCAGCCCTGCCACGGTACCTGCAAGGGTAGCTCTGTATCCTGGGAGGGGCCTGACCACGAGAGCCCCGTGGGCTGGGGTGGGGGTGGGGTACCTGCCCAGGTGAGCTCCATATTCTGGGATTGGTCTGACCACGAGAGCCCCATGGGCTGCTGGGGACCTGGTAAAGGATGTCAGGACAGTCAGTGAAGCCACCGAGGATATACCTCCAGTTGCTCCTAATTCCTACACCCTGCTGGTCATTCTACCAACCACCAGGACATGGTATTCTGTATTAGTCTTCAATGATGCTTTCTTTTGCATTCCATTAGTCCCAGAGTCACAAGAAATTTTGGCTTGTGAGTGGCAGGACTCAACATACAACTAAAACAATACTTCCGGGCCGTCTGGCCCCAAGGGTGCAAAAGTTCCCACACCATCTTTGGGGAAAGCTTAGCTAAAGACCTAAAAGTTCTACCTCTGGAAAAGGAAACCCTCCTTCAATATGCAGACGACATTCTGATCGCCAACCCTACTAAGGAGGCCTCTGAACTACCAAGCCAATAAAGGATAGAAGTTGTCCAAGAAAAAGCTCAAATATCACAGACTGCAGTGACCTGCCTGGGCTTCATTCTCACAGAAGGTCAGAGAAGCCCATCCCAGGAAAGGGAAGAAACCATTTTCAGCCTTACCCCTTTCTAAAACTAGAAGACAGCTTAGGGGTTCCTGGGGAGGCCAGGGTTTGCTGCTTCTGGATCCCTAACTACAGTCTACTAGCTGGGCCTCTATATGAAACACTGAAAGGAAAAGATGATGATCCTTTTGAATAGAATCCAGAAGTGGCCTTTCAAGAATGGAAAGAGCAGTCAATTCAGACCCTTGCCCTGGAACTCCCTAATTTAGCTAAACCCTTTGACCTTTACATTCCCGGTGAAAGGTGAATCGCCATTGGAGAATTAGTGCAAAAACTGGGACCACTTGAAATGGAACAATGCAAGAATGCCATCCAGGTAGGATAAACTACGGTCACCAAGGGGCTTGGCCCACTGCCACATCTGGCCAAGATACTGGCGGTATCTAAAAACCTGGAAATCAGCAGCCCAAAAGGCCACCTCCCTCCTAAGGGAAAAGGACCCCACGTGGTGATCCTAACCACCAACCATGCCCTGAAGTTGCAGGGTTCGCTCCGTGGGCACACCGACCTCGAGTGAGGAGGCCCTCCAACTCCAACATCCAGAGAGATAACCGGGGGCAACAGGGCACCATGACGACTCGTGTGAACATCACTTGACCTGGAGTTTCTCTCATAAAACAACAAGGGTGTGTCCCAAAAGAGTAGACTACTGCTTGCAGGACTTACTGCACCCAGAGGGGAGCTAATAATCTTGGCGGGGGAACCGTATATCACACTGTCACCATAGAAAAGCCTACAGACACCGTGATGATGGTGGCCAATAAGACCGGCTGGACTCCTGTTTACTTCAAAAGGCTGTTGACTCAGTAGCCATCATGGTCCTTATCACCACTGACCCTGGACTGTCTGGGAGTTGAGCAGGCAGGGCTCTGACACATGGTGCTGTTTGTACGTTAATTCAGGGGCCTAATTGAAGAAAGCGCAGACTACTGGTCAGAGCATCTAGGCTGGCAGAAACGGTCAGCCTAAGGTGGCCGAACAAATGTGGGGCGGGGTGAAACCGGCCCCCACAGCGTCTCTGCACATCTCTTTCCTGGACCCTTAAAGGTCATTAGAATCTATAACACTTCCAATGCTGGTGCTCAGGTGGACGAGCAGGGAGGCAGGGGTCCTGGGGACAATCAACGTCACCGGGAGGCTGCTGGGGAGAAGCTCTGACCCTCGCCCCAGGGTATGAGGGCTCCCAACTCAGCACTCAGCAGTTACAGAAGAAGGGTCTGCACCCTCAGCACTCCAAGAATGAGGAACGGGACAAAAGGCAGAGGAGGGGTTTGTCCCCAGCAAAGCCCATTAAAAATCCCTGGGAGATAAAAATAGAATCTGGGCAATAAAGTCAAGTCTAACCTTTTTTATCCTTTGTGCTTTGTCTAATTTCACATGCTCCTAGGGTCCCGCATGCAGAGGTTCCACACCCGGCACTTCAGACCAGATTTCCTAGTGCAGAATGGCTGGGTCGACACCTCAGCTCCTGGGGCCCAGTGCAGACTCCACGATATAGAGCCTGAGCTACAGCCAACCCGGCCCTCGAGAGCTCCGCCGCCTCCCTCCCTCCCACTGACTCTGACAGGATCTCTACACAGCAGCCCAGCCCACAGCCCACGGGGTAGTGCATGCTCTCACCTCTCCATTCTCTGATCAAAATATAAAGTTTCCTTTGCTTGTGAACCAAACTCAGTCTCGATCTGTTGGCCCCAATGACACTGGGCAGGGGGACACTTGTTGGGGTCCACTCTGGAGGATCAGTAACAGAAATTGAGACTATTGTAACCTCAATGAACAGATGTGTGAGCCAAACTGTAGTTAACATAGAACAGTGTATAAGGCTCGGGTAAAATAAGATGTTTCTAACACTTCCATTTGATATTTCCATCACTTTTTATAAGCAAGTTCAGTGAAAAGGTTTGTCTTATTTGTCAGGTCAATATTAGAGAAACGAAGTGATTTCTTTCCAAGGATGTACATCTAATAATCTTGGTTAAACCTTCAATCTTGTTTTAAATGCTTTTCCATTGAAAATGATACCTCTCTTTCAGCTCCCCCATTTCTGAGAAGTATAAAATCTTATAATTTATTATTACCAAAGGGGAAAGGTGGGAGGAGGGATAAATTAACAGTTTGGAATTAACACATACACACTGCTATGTATAAAATAGATCATCAACAAGGAACTACTGTATAGCACAGGGAACTACACTCAACATTTTGCAATAACCTATAAGGGGAAATAATCTGAAAAAGAATAGATATTTTTATTGACATCATCTATCAATGATAGTTAAAGTGTAGCCTAAGGGAAGCTGGTGGTGAGTGCTTCTGACCCTGAAGACTTCAATCATCTAAAGTTTGGACTCTGCCTACTTCCCAAGGCCCTTAATGAACATATGTGTAGCCGTAGCTTAAAAACTTCCCCAGTTTGGGTTTCGGGGAGACACTGATTTTGAAAAAGCCCTGGTGTTCTCCTTACATGAATGGGACTCTTCCTACTGCTAAAACATGTCTGTCACACCCAGAGGATGGTATACCGTCTGATCGGGAAGAGTTTGGAAAAGGCATCTCATCTCCTCATCTCCTGGTGCTCGGGTTCACCCCTCCAGCGTCTTTACTAACAGTCTCCCCACTTGGAGATGTCAGCACTGTCAACATCCTGTTGCGTACAGTTTGGAATTTGTCCAGAGGATGAAGCGGAAGGATGAGGAACAATGAGAGACAAGTCCTAGGTGTTCAGACAGGCACATGTCACTCTAATTTCCAATCAGGAAGACGAATTGACCAAAGGCTAGGGTTGCCCATGGAAACAGTATAGGGCTTGAGGAAATCCCGCTGCTTTGTGGCCAGTTCCCATAAACACAAGTTGAACAATGGAACTCAGGGGCAGTAAAATTCACAAAACTGCAGAGTTGAAAATATCCATCACTGAAAAATGTCTTGAGGAAAGTCAGAGAAAAGGACTTGTAAGCAAGGGAGAATGGCAGGAAAGGGATTTGAGGAGGTAGAAAGGACTCGCCATTAAGCACAAGAAAAGGAGCTGAACATTGCCAACATTGCAGTTGGCCAAAAAGGGTGTATGCGTTTTTTTCTGTATATATTCAAGAAAAGGGCATACACTTTTTTAGCCAACCAAACAGGTGGGCACTGGAAGTCAATACTACAAAAGATATCACTTCGCATCAGTCAGAAGAGCCATCCTCATAAAGCGTAAACAACAGAAATGCAGGACAGGGCAATGAGAAGAGGGAGCCCTGTGAGACTTATAGTGGAAATGTATATTGCCAACGGCCATTCTGGAGAAGTGTATTGTGTTTACTAAAGCATCTAAAAAATGAGTTACAGAGCATAGGGCACTTGCACTCATGGGCGTATATCTTGGGAAAAACAAAAATCGAGAGGACACAGGCACCCCAATGTTTACCCCCTCTCTGTTTAAAAGATCCTCGACTAGGATATAACTTAAATGTCTCTGGAGGGAAAAAATGGATAGAGATGTGGTACTTAGGTAGAGTGGAATATTATTCAGCCTGGAAATCAATGAAATATGGCCAGTTGTAACAACTCCGGAGGAGTTACGTATGATCATTCTAAGTGACAGAATTCAAAAAGAAAAAGACACATATCATAAGATATCACTTAAAGGTGGAATCCAAAATGGCTACACATGAAATAAATTACAAAACAAAAACATAGTCAAATATGTAGAAAACACGCATAAGGCTGCTAAACGGGAAAGGTGGGGAGGGGTGAGGCATCATCCAGGAGGTTGAAATTAGCAAAGATACCATTCCAAATACCAAACTGATAATCAACAAGGCCTACACGGTAGCTAAAAGAACTGCACTCAGCACACTCAAGTCACCGGAAAAGAATATATACGACTGGTAAGAATCTGAAAAAGAATTTATTGATGTCTCTCTGTACGTGAATCAAGTGGATGTACAGCAGCAAGAAACAGAGCTTTGAAAATCAGCTGTAACCAATATAGTAATAAATTGAAAAAAATAAACGACAGAGAGACAGAGAAAACCTCTTACAACTTTTCCTCAGGGACGGTGATGCAACATGGATTGAACACATCTAGACCCACAGCAGGATGAGACATAAGGCTGGAAACTGTTTGCGCTAAGAGAAATGTGAGGTTGGGTGAGGAAATGCACACCCTTTAAAGTAATACTACCTGGTACCCATTCAATGGGTCCCAAATCTGCAGGTTCAAGGGATCTTCCTACAGCTAAAACATGCATGGAAAACCCAGAGGACTGTACACCATGTGATCGGGAGATGTGTCTAAAATGCACCTCATTTATCCTCTCCTGGTGCTCCTGTTCACCATTCCAGCCACGTTACTTAGAATCTCCCCACTTGGAGAATCAGCACATTTAAACTTCTGTTTCACACATTTTGCAAATTGTGAGGAGGATGAACGAGAAGAGGGGGAACCAATGAGAGAATAGTTGTAGGGGTTTGGACGGGCACATATCACTCTAATTTCCCATTAAGAATAAGAATTAAAGAAAGGCTCAGCCTGCCTCGCCGGAGCCAAAATAGGGCCTGAAGCAATCCTGCGGGTTTGAGGCCAGCTCACAAAAGAGCAACTTAAAAAATGGAGCTCAGGGTCACTGCAATTCACAAACCTGCAGAGTTATAAATGAAAACTAACGTCCAAAAATATGTTGAGGTAAGGCAAAGAAGAGGATCTGAATGCAAGACAGAATTGCAAGAAACAGATTTCAAGAGATAGATTGGACTCGTCTTTAACGCACATGAAAAGCGGCAGAATTTCGACAATGATGCAGTTGGCCCAAAAGGGCGTATGTGTTTTTTCCTGATTATATCCAGGAAAAAACGCATACGCACTTTATGGGCAACGAAGCAAGCAACCAATGCAAATGTGCACAACAAAGAAGTCTCACTTCCCACCAGTCAAAAGGGCCATCCTAAAAAATTGTAAAAACCAGAAATGCAGGACAGGCCATGGAGAACAGGGAGCCTTTATACGCTGATGGGCAGTGTGTGAACTGCCGAGAGCCACTCTGGAGAAGTGTATGGTGGTTCCTAAATCATCTAAAAAACAGAGCTACAGAGCATAGGACACTTCCAATCATGGGAGTATATCTAGGGAAGTCTAAAAATCAACAAGACACAAGCACACCACAGTTTAGGGCTACTCTGTTTACAAGAACCTCAACTTCAGTACACCTTAAATATCCCAGGAAAGAGAACAATGGATAAAGAAGATGTGGTACTTATGTACAATGGAATATCTCTTCACCATGAAATCAATGTAATAAGGCTAGTAGAAGGATAAAGAGTGGATTTAGGTCCGATAATACTACTTGAAATAAGTCAAACAGAAAAAGAAACATATCATAAGATATCACTTATAGAGGGAGGGTAAATATGGCTGCACAAGAAATGAATTACAGAACAGAACAGTGTCTCACATTTAGAAAACACACTTATGTCAGCTTAAGGGGAAAGGAGAGGTGGGGTGATGCATAAAACCAGAGTTTGAAATTAGCACAGATACCGTTCAATAAACCAAATAGGTATTAGACAAGATCTACACCTTGCTCAATGAACTGGCCTCAACACACCCTATACACCACAGAGAAATATATCTGAGTAATAAGAATCTTAAAACCCATGTATTGATATATCTCCATAAGGGAATCAAGTGTGTGCAGAGCGGCACAAACACAGCAGTGAAAATGAGCTAAACCCCATTATAGAAATAAATTTTAAAAACAAAACGCTGAAACAATGAAAGAGAGAAAAATTCTTACAAAATTCGCTCAGGGGATGTGATGCAACCTGGATTGACCACATATAAACCCACAGCTGGATAAGACATAAGGCTGAACACTTGGGGCTGAGAGGATTGGTGAGCTTTGGTGAGCAACTGCCGAAAGTTTAATGCAATACTTCATGCTACTCAGTCCAAGGGTCCCAACACTCCAGGTTGAAGGGAATCTTCCTACAGCTAAACCATGCTTGGGAAACCCAGTGACTGGTATACCATATGATCGGGAAAGGTTTCTAAAACGCACCTCATTTTTCCTCTCCTGGGGCTCCGGATCGACATTCCAGCCGCTTTACTAACAACATCCCCACATGGAGTCAATGCCTTTAAGTTCTGGTATCGCACAGTCTGCAGTTAGTGCAGAGGATGAATGGGAATAGGGGGAACCAGTGAGAAACTAGCTGTAGCGGTTTCAATGGGCACATGTCACTCTAATGTCACATCAGTAAGAAGAATTAACCAAAGGCACAGCAAGGTGCCCCAGAAGAAAAATAGGGCTTCAAGGAATCCTGTGGTTATGGGGCAAGACCACAAAAATAAGAGCTGAAAAATGGAACTAAGGGCCACTGCAATTCAAAAACCTGCAGAGTTATAACGGCCAACTATTTTCAAAAAATATATTGAGGTAAGGCTATGAAGAGGCAATGAAAGCAAGGCAGAATTGCAGGAAACCAATTTCAGGAGGTAGACTGGAATTGCATTGAAAACATATGAAGAGAGTCAGAACCTCGACAATGATGTACTTGGCCAAAAAGGGCGTATACGTTTTTTCCTGAATATATTCAGGAAAAAACGCATACGCCCTTTTTGGCCAACCAAGCAAGCTTGCAAAGGAAATCTGCACTACAATGAAGTCTCACTTCCCCCCGGTCAAAAGGGCCATCTGAAAAAAGTGTAAAATCCAGAAAGGCAGGACAGGCCATGGAGAACTGGGAGCCTTGTTATGCTGATGGGCGGGATGTAAATTGCCAACAGCCACTCGGGAGAAGTGTATGGTGTTTCCTGAAACATCTAAAAAACAAAGCAACAGAGCCTAGGGCACTTCACTTATGGTCCTATAGCTTAGGGAAATTAAAATCAAAAAGACACAGCAACCCCAAAGTTTGGGACGCCTCTGTTTACAACAACCTCATTTACAGTACAAGTTCAATATCACAGAAAGTGAAAAATGGATAAAGAAGTTGTGGTACTAAAGTACAATGCAATATCACTCAGCAATGAAATCTATGTCACCAGGCCCGTAGCAGCACAATGAGTGGATTCAGGTATGATGATTCTAACTGAAATAAGTCACACAGAAAAAGAAACATCATAAGATATCAGTAATACACGGAATGTAAACTTGGCTACAGAGGAACTGAATTACAAAACAGAACAGGGTCTCAAATTTAGAAAACCAACTTATGCTTGCTTAAGGGTAAAGGTGAGTTGGGGTGCTGCATAAAACCAGAGATTGAAATGAGCACAGATAAATTTCCTTAAGCCAAATATGGAATAGACAAGAGCTACTCCTTGCTCAACGAAATGGACTCAACACCCCATATTAAACGCCTAAGAATGTACCTGACTAGTAAGTATCTTAAAACCGATGGATTGCTAAGTCTCCAAAAGAGAATCAAGCATGTGTACAGGGGCATAAACGCAGCAGTGATAGGATTGGAGAGGTTCGGTGAGCAAATGAAGACCCTTTGAAGTCATATTGCATGGTACCCATTCCACGGGTCTCAACTCTCCAGGTTTAAGGTATTCTTCCTTCAGCTAAAACATGCATGTGGAACCCAGAGTATGATGAACCGTGTGAACGGGATACGTGTTCAAATATGTCTCAGTTTTCCTCCCCTGGTACTCGGGTGCAACATTCTAGACGCTTTACTAACACTCTCCCCACTTGGAGAGTCAGCGCCTTTAACCTCCTGTTTGGCCCAGTTTGCAATTTCTGCGGAAGATGAACAGGAATAGGGAGAACCAATGAGAGACTAGCTGGAGGTGTCTGGACGGGCAAATTTAACTCTCATTTCCCACCAGGAAGAGGAAATAACCAAAGGCTCAGCGTGCCGTGCCGGAACCAGATTAGGGCCTGAAGCCATCCTGCGGTGTTGCGGCCAGCTCACAAGAAAGCGAGTTGAAGAAAGGAGCTCAGGGGCACTGTAATTCACAAACCTGCAGAGTTATAAATGACAGCTATCGTCCAAAAATATACTGAAGTAAGGCTGCCAAGAGGACTTGAAAGCGGGGCAGAATTGCAGGAAGCCGATTTCAGGAGGTAGACTGGAATTGCATTGAAAGCATAGGAAAAGAGGCAGAACGTCCACAATGATGCACTTGGCCAAAAAGGGCGTATGCGTTTTTTCCTGAATATATTCAGGAAAAAACGCATACGCACTTTTTGGCCAACCAAGCAAGCTTGCAAAGGAAATCTGCACTACAATGAAGTCTCACTTCGCCCCGGTCAAAAGGGCCATCTGAAAAAAGTGTAAAATCCAGAAAGGCAGGACAGGCCATGGAGAACTGGGAGCCTTGTTATGCTGATGGGCGGGATGTAAATTGCCAACAGACACTCGGGAGAAGTGTATGGTGTTTCCTGAAACATCTAAAAAACAAAGCAACAAAGCCTAGGGCACTTCCACTTATGGTCCTATTTCTTAGGGAAATTAAAATCAAAAAGACACAGCCACCCCAAAGTTTGGGACGCCTCTGTTTACAAGAACCTCATTTACCGTACAAGTTCAATATCACAGAAAGTGAAAAATGGATAAAGAACTTGTGGTACTTACGTACAATGCAGTATCACTCAGCAATGAAATCTATGTCATCAGGCCCGTAGCAGCATAATGAGTGGATTCAGGTACGATGATTCTAACTGAAATAAGTCACACAGAAAAAGAAACATCATAAGATATCACTAATACACGGAATGTAAACTTGGCTACACAGGAACTGAATTCCAAAACAGAACAGGGTCTCAGATTTAGAAAACCAACTTATGCTTGCTTAAGGGGAAAGGTGAGTTGGGGTGCTGCATAAAACCAGAGATTGAAATGAGCACAGATAAAGTTCCTTAAGCCAAATATGGAATAGACAAGAGCTACTCCTTGCTCAACGAAATGGACTCAACGCCGCATATTAAACGCCTAAGAATATATCTGACTAGTAAGTATCTTAAAACCTATGGATTGCTATGTCTCCAAAAGAGAATCAAGCGTGTGTACAGGGGCATAAACGCAGCAGTGATAGGATTGGAGAGGTTCGGTGAGCAAATGAAGACCCTTTGAAATCATATTGCATGGTACCCATTCCACAGGTTTCAACTACCCAGGTTTAAGGTATTCTTCCTTCAGCTAAAACATGCATGTGGAACCTAGAGTATGATCAACCATGTGATCGGGAGACGTGTTCAAATATGTCTCAGTTTTCGTACCCTGGTACTCGGGTGCAACATTCCAGACGCTTTACTAACACTCTCCCGACTTGGAGAGTCAGTCCCTTTAACCTCCTGTTTGGCCCAGTTTGCAATTTCTGCGGAAGATGAACAGGAATAGCTAGAACCAATGAGAGACTAGCTGGAGGTGTCTGGACGGGCAAATTTAACTCTCATTTCCCACCAGGAAGAGGAATTAACCAAAGGCTCAGCGTGCCGTGCCGGAACCAGATTAGGGCCTGAAGCCATCTTGGGGTGTTGCGGCCAGCTCACAAGAAAGCGAGTTGAAGAAAGGAGCTCAGGGGCACTGTAATTCACAAACCTGCAGAGTTATAAATGATAGCTATCATCCAAAAATACACTGAAGTAAGGCTGCCAAGAGGACTTGAAAGCGGGGCAGAATTGCAGGAAACCGATTTCAGGAGGTAGACTGGAATTGCATTGAAAGCATAGGAAAAGAGGCAGAACGTCCACAATGATGCACTTGGCCAAAAAGGGCGTATGCGTTTTTTCCTGAATATATTCAGGAAAAAACGCATACGCCCTTTTTGGCCAACCAAGCAAGCTTGCAAAGGAAATCTGCACTAGAATGAAGTCTCACTTCCCCCCGGTCAAAAGTGCCATCTGAAAAAAGTGTAAAATCCAGAAAGGCAGGACAGGCCATGGAGAACTGGGAGCCTTGTTATGCTGATGGGCGGGATGTAAATTGCCAACAGCCACTCGGGCGGAGTGTATGGTGTTTCCTGAAACATCTAAGAAACAAAGCAACAGAGCCTCGGGCACTTCCACTTATGGTCCTATAGCTTAGGGAAATGAAAATCAAAAAGACACAGCCACCCCAAAGTTTGGGACGGCTCTGTTTACAAGAACCTCGTTTACGGTACAAGTTCAATATCGCAGAAAGTGAAAAATGGATGAAGAAGTTGTGGTACTTACGTACAATGCAATATCACTCAACAATGAAATCTATGTCATCAGGCCCGTAGCAGCATAATGAGTGGATTCAGGTATGATGATTCTAACTGAAATAAGTCACACAGAAAAAGAAACATCATAAGATATCACTAATACACGGAATGTAAACTTGGTTACACAGGAACTGGATTACAAAACAGAACAGGGACTCAAATTTAGAAAACCAACTTATGCTGGCTTAAGGGGAAAGGTGAGTTGGGGCGCTGCATAAAAGCAGAGATTGAAATGAGCATAGATTAAGTTCCTTACGCCAAATATGGAATAAACAAGAGCTACTCCTTGCTCAACGAAATGGACTCAACACCCCATATTAAACGCCTAAGAATGTACCTGACTAGTAAGTATCTTAAAACCTATGGATTGCTATGTCTCCGAAAGGGAATCAAGCGTGTGTACAGGGGCATAAACGCAGCAGTGATAGGATTGGAGAGGTTCGGTGAGCAAATGAAGACCCTTTGAAGTCATATTGCATGGTACCGATTCCACGGGTCTCAACTCTCCAGGTTTAAGGGATTCTTCCTTCAGCTAAAACATGCATGTGGAACCCAGAGTATGATCAACCGTGTGATCGGGAGACGTGTTCAAATATGTCTCCGTTCTCGTCCCCTGGTACTCGGGTGCAACATTCCAGACGCTTTACTAACACTCTCCCGACTTGGAGAGTCAGTGCCTTTAACCTCCTGTTTGTCCCAGTTTGCAATTTCTGCGGAAGATGAACAGGAAGAGGGAGAACCAATGAGAGACTAGCTGGAGGTGTCTGGACGGGCAAATTTAACTCTCATTTCCCACCAGGAAGAGGAATTAACCAAAGGCTCAGCGTGCCGTGCCGGAACCAGATTAGGGCCTGAAGCAATCCTGCGGTGTTGCGGCCAGCTCACAAGAAAGCGAGTTGAAGAAAGGAGCTCAGGGGCACTGTAATTCACAAACCTGCAGACTTATAAATGACAGCTATCGTCCAAAAATATACTGAAGTAAGGCTGCCAAGAGGACTTGAAAGCGGGGCAGAATTGCAGGAAACCGATTTCAGGAGGTAGACTGGAATTGCATTTAAAGCATAGGAAAAGAGGCAGAACGTCCACAATGATGCACTTGGCCAAAAAGGGCGTATGCGTTTTTTCCTGAATATATTCAGGAAAAAACGCATACGTCCTTTTTGGCCAACCAAGCAAGCTTGTAAAGGAAATCTGCACTACAATGAAGTCTCACTTCCCCCCGGTCAAAAGGGCCATCTGAAAAAAGTGTAAAATCCAGAAAGGCAGGACAGGCCATGGAGAACTGGGAGCCTTGTTATGCTGATGGGCGGGATGTAAATTGCCAACAGCCACTCGGGAGAAGTGTATGGTGTTTCCTGAAACATCTAAAAATCAAAGCAACAGAGCCTAGGGCACTTCCACTTATGGTCCTATAGCTTAGGGAAATGAAAATCAAAAAGACACAGCCACCCCAAAGTTTGGGACGGCTCTGTTTACAAGAACCTCGTTTACGGTACAAGTTCAATATCGCAGAAAGTGAAAAATGGATAAAGAAGTTGTGGTACTTACGTACAATGCAATATCACTCAGCAATGACATCTATGTCATCAGGCCCGTAGCAGCATAAAGAGTGGATTCAGGTATGATGATTCTAACTGAAATAAGTCACACAGAAAAAGAAACATCATAAGATATCACTAATACACGGAATGTAAACTTGGCTACATAGGAACTGGATTACAAAACAGAACAGGGTCTCAAATTTAGAAAACCAACTTATGCTTGCTTAAGGGGAAAGGTGAGTTGGGGTGCTGCATAAAACCAGAGATTGAAATGAGCACAGATACCGTTCCATAAGCCAAATATATAATAGACAAGACCTACCCCTTGCTCAACAAAATGTACTCAACAATGAGGTATCACCTCACACCTGATAGAATGGGCATCATCAGAAAATCTACAAACAAAAATGCTGGAAAGGGTGTGGAGAAAAGGAACCCTCTTCCACTATTGTTGGGAATATAAATTGATACAGTCACTATGGAGAACAATATGGAGTTTCTTAAGAAACTAACAATGGAATTACCATATGAGACAGCAATCCCAGTACTGGACATATACCCAGACAAAACCATAAATCAAAAAGAGACTTTCACCGCAATGTTCATTGCATCACTATTTACAATATCGAGGTAATGGAAGCAACCTAAATGCCCACAGACAGACGAATGCATAAAGCTGTGGTACATATATAAAATGGAATATTACTAAGCCATGAAAAGGAATGAAATTGGGTCATTTATAGAGACGTCGATGGATCTAGAGACTGTCATACAGAGTGAAGTAAGTCAGAAAGAGAAAAACAAATCTTGTATATTCATGCATATATGTGGAACCTAGAAAAACTGTACAGATTAACCATTTTGCAAGGCATAAATAGAGCAACAGATGTAGACAACAAATGTATGGACAACAAGGGGGGAAAGCTGTGGAGGGGTGGTGGTGGGAGGAGTTGAGAGACTGGGATTGGCATGTATACATTTATATGTATAAAATAGATAACCAATAAGAACCTGCTGTATAAAAATATAAAATAAAATTCAAAATTAAAAAGAAATAAAATTTAAAAAATAAAACAGAAAAAACAATTATTCCCTTCACATACATGTATTTATATGAATAAATTATTTCTATGCTTATATCTGTAAATACAAAAAAGAGGAATAAAATCTACCTTGAACCAAAAACGAAAAAGAGATAAAAAACACAGAACCCACCAGTTCCACAGAGGAAAACCGTAACAGGGCACTTGCTCCAGTTGTAAACAATTCTGAAGTTGGTCAGTGGTGGGGAATCGTCTCCCATTCAGCCAGCAGCCCCCACGCAACAAGCGTCCTCATTGCAAAGCTGGGGCACCATGCCGAGGCATCTGTGAGTAAACGTGAGCTGAGCCCCAGGCCAGTTGCTTCTGAACTATTCCCACCCGTCCCAGGTAAAACACCTGAATATATACAAGGACTTGAAAGCCTAGAGGAAGGGCCATAGAGCCACACGAGTGACAGCATGCCGGCCGACTTGGTGCCTGCAGGCCAGCCAGGATGGTCCTGGCCCTGGGTGCTCTTCTGGAAGATTTCCATTTCCCTGCCTGAGATACCCGTCCTGTCCCTGCCCCACTGCGTTTTTCCTTCCTCACCTCTGCCCAGGGAGAAATTCCAGCAGCAGGTATGGGTGACACATCCTCTTCTTTAGCAGGTGGCAGCCTGGCAACTGCTGCAGAAAGTCCAGCAGAGCCCCACTCACACTGGGCCACCCACAAAGCTGTGGCCTCTCACTCCCTCCCATCAGCCCAGCCCCGAGACTGCTGACAGGGCAGAGAAAATGGCGTCAGGCACGGCTGCAGGGGCTCTTGCTGCCTGGAGTGGTATTTATATTGATCTCAACCCAGGCACACCTGGGGATGGCTGGCCGGCACCGTAAGGCTGCCCAGCTCAGCCAATCATCACCCCTCAGGGGCTCACAGTTGCAGAAAATGGAACTTGCTGAACCAGCCAGGTCCAAGGAACAGGTGTGGGCTCCTGAGAGTCAGGATAGACAAGGGGCTGCAGCTTTGGCTTGTTTTCTAATCATTTTACCTGGCCCATGAGTGGGAGACAACTTCAAGAAAACCCTCTCCTAATGAGAGGAAACCAGCAGTCAGGGAGAGGAGGGGTGGGTGGTGGTTGGAGACAGAGGCCTGGTGCCCCGGGTGCAGTGGAAGTCTCTGGAAGACCAGGTGGAGGGAGGCCGCACAGAGTGATGCCCAGGGTCACAGACCTGTCGCAGCTGCTGTTTGTTAGTTCAAGTCCTGCTCTGAGGTGCTCTGTGTCAGCTCTGAGCGACAGGTGAGCTGGGGGTGCTCTGCAATGAGGGCTATGTGCACAGTTACTGTGTGCCCAGCCCTGCCACGGTACCTGCAAGGGTAGCTCTGTATCCTGGGAGGGGCCTGACCACGAGAGCCCCGTGGCCTGGGGTGGGGGTGGGGTACCTGCCCAGGTGAGCTCCATATTATGGGATTGGTCTGAACACGAGAGCCCCATGGGCTGCTGGGGACCTGGTAAAGGATGTCAGGACAGTCAGTGAAGCCACCAAGGATATACCTCCAGTTACCCAAGGTGAGTTGGGGTGCTGCATAAAACCAGAGATTGAAATGAGCACAGAGTAAGTTCCTTAAGCCAAATATGGAATAGACAAGAGCTACTCCTTGCTCAACGAAATGGACTCAACACCCCATATTAAACGCCTAAGAATGTACCTGACTAGTAAGTATCTTAAAACCTATGGATTGCTATGTCTCCGAAAGGGAATCAAGCGTGTGTACAGGGGCATAAACGCAGCAGTGATAGGATTGGAGAGGTTCGGTGAGCAAATGTAGACCCTTTGAAGTCATATTGCATGGTACCCATTCCACGAGTCTCAACTCTCCAGGTTTAAGGGATTCTTCCTTCAGCTAAAACATGCATGTGGAATCCAGAGTATGATCAACCGTGTGATCGGGAGACGTCTTCAAATATGTCTCCGTTCTCGTCCCCTGGTACTCGGGTGCAACATTCCAGACGCTTTACTAACACTCTCCCGACTTGGAGAGTCAGTGCCTTTAACCTCCTGTTTGGCCCAGATTGCAATTTCTGCGGAAGATGAACAGGAATAGGGAGAACCAATGAGAGACTAGCTGGAGGTGTCTGGACGGGCAAATTTAACTCTCATTTCCCACCAGGAAGAGGAATTAACCAAAGGCTCAGAGTGCCGTGCCGGAACCAGATTAGGGCCTGAAGCAATCCTGCGGTGTTGCGGCCAGCTCACAAGAAAGCGAGTTGAAGAAAGGAGCTCAGGGGCACTGTAATTCACAAACCTGCAGACTTATAAATGACAGCTATCGTACAAAAATATACTGAAGTAAGGCTGCCAAGAGGACTTGAAAGCGGGGCAGAATTGCAGGAAACCGATTTCAGGAGGTGGACTGGAATTGCATTTAAAGCATAGGAAAAGAGGCAGAACGTCCACAATGATGCACTTGGCCAAAAAGGGCATATGCGTTTTGTCCTGAATATATTCAGGAAAAAACGCATACGCCCTTTTTGGCCAACCAAGCAAGCTTGCAAAGGAAATCTGCACTACAATGAAGTCTCACTTCCCCCCGGTCAAAAGGGCCATCTGAAAAAAGTGTAAAATCCAGAAAAGCAGGACAGGCCATGGAGAACTGGGAGCCTTGTTATGCTGATGGGCGGGATGTAAATTGCCAACAGCCACTCGGAAGGAGTGTATGGTGTTTCCTGAAACATCTAAGAAACAAAGCAACAGAGCCTAGGGCACTTCCACTTATGGTCCTATAGCTTAGGGAAATGAAAATCAAAAAGACACAGCCACCCCAAAGTTTGGGACGGCTCTGTTTACAAGAACCTCGTTTACGGTACAAGTTCAATATCGCAGAAAGTGAAAAATGGATGAAGAAGTTGTGGTACTTACGTACAATGCAATATCACTCAACAATGAAATCTATGTCATCAGGCCCGTAGCAGCATAATGAGTGGATTCAGGTATGATGATTCTAACTGAAATAAGTCACACAGAAAAAGAAACATCATAAGATATCACTAATACACGGAATGTAAACTTGGTTACACAGGAACTGGATTACAAAACAGAACAGGGATTCAAATTTAGAAAACCAACTTATGCTGGCTTAAGGGGAAAGGTGAGTTGGGGCGCTGCATAAAAGCAGAGATTGAAATGAGCATAGATTAAGTTCCTTACGCCAAATATGGAATAAACAAGAGCTACTCCTTGCTCAACGAAATGGACTCAACACCCCATATTAAACGCCTAAGAATGTACCTGACTAGTAAGTATCTTAAAACCTATGGATTGCTATGTCTCCGAAAGGGAATCAAGCGTGTGTACAGGGGCATAAACGCAGCAGTGATAGGATTGGAGAGGTTCGGTGAGCAAATGAAGACCCTTTGAAGTCATATTGCATGGTACCCATTCCACGGGTCTCAACTCTCCAGGTTTAAGGGATTCTTCCTTCAGCTAAAACATGCATGTGGAACCCAGAGTATGATCAACCGTGTGATCGGGAGACGTGTTCAAATATGTCTCCGTTCTCGTCCCCTGGTACTCGGGTGCAACATTCCAGACGCTTTACTAACACTCTCCCGACTTGGAGAGTCAGTGCCTTTAACCTCCTGTTTGGCCCAGTTTGCAATTTCTGCGGAAGATGAACAGGAAGAGGGAGAACCAATGAGAGACTAGCTGGAGGTGTCTGGACGGGCAAATTTAACTCTCATTTCCCACCAGGAAGAGGAATTAACCAAAGGCTCAGCGTGCCGTGCCGGAACCAGATTAGGGCCTGAAGCAATCCTGCGGTGTTGCGGCCAGCTCACAAGAAAGCGAGTTGAAGAAAGGAGCTCAGGGGCACTGTAATTCACAAACCTGCAGACTTATAAATGACAGGTATCGTCCAAAAATATACTGAAGTAAGGCTGCCAAGAGGACTTGAAAGCGGGGCAGAATTGCAGGAAACCGATTTCAGGAGGTAGACTGGAATTGCATTGAAAGCATAGGAAAAGAGGCAGAACGTCCACAATGATGCACTTGGCCAAAAAGGACGTATGCGTTTTTTCCTGAATATATTCAGGAAAAAACGCATACGCCCTTTTTGGCCAACCAAGCAAACTTGCAAAGGAAATCTGCACTAAAATGAAGTCTCACTTCCCCCCGGTCAAAAGGGCCATCTGAAAAAAGTGTAAAATCCAGAAAGGCAGGACAGGCCATGGAGAACTGGGAGCCTTGTTTTGCCGATGGGCGGGATGTAAATTGCCAACAGCCACTCGAGAGAAGTGTATGGTGTTTCCTGAAACATCTAAAAAACAAAGCAACAGAGCCTAGGGCACTTCCACTTATGGTCCTATAGCTTAGGGAAATGAAAATCAAAAAGACACAGCCACCCCAAAGTTTGGGACGGCTCTGTTTACAAGAAGCTCGTTTACGGTACAAGTTCAATATCGCAGAAAGTGCAAAATGGATAAAGAAGTTGTGGTACTTACGTACAATGCAATATCACTCAGCAATGACATCTATGTCATCAGGCCCGTAGCAGCATAAAGAGTGGATTCAGGTATGATGATTCTAACTGAAATAAGTCACACAGAAAAAGAAACATCATAAGATATCACTAATACACGGAATGTAAACTTGGCTACACAGGAACTGGATTACAAAACAGAACAGGGTCTCAAATTTAGAAAACCAACTTATGCTTTCTTAAGGGGAAAGGTGAGTTGGGGTGCTGCATAAAACCAGAGATTGAAATGAGCACAGATAAAGTTCCTTAAGCCAAATATGGAATAGACAAGAGCTACTCCTTGCTCAACGAAATGGACTCAACACCCCATATTAAACGCCTAAGAATGTACCTGACTAGTAAGTATCTTAAAACCTATGGATTGCTATGTCTCCGAAAGTGAATCAAGCGTGTGTACAGGGGCATAAACGCAGCAGTGATAGGATTGGAGAGGTTCGGTGAGCAAATGAAGACCCTTTGAAGTCATATTGCATGGTACCCATTCCACGGGTCTCAACTCTCCAGGTTTAAGGGATTCTTCCTTCAGCTAAAACATGCATGTGGACCCCAGAGTATGATAAACCGTGTGATCGGGAGACGTCTTCAAATATGTCTCCGTTCTCATCCCCTGGTACTCGGGAGCAACATTCCAGACGCTTTACTAACACTCTCCCGACTTGGAGAGTCAGTACCTTTAACCTCCTGTTTGGCCCAGTTTGCAATTTCTGCGGAAGATGAACAGGAATAGGGAGAACCAATGAGAGACTAGCTGGAGGTGTCTGGACGGGCAAATTTAACTCTCATTTCCCACCAGGAAGAGGAATTAACCAAAGGCTCAGCGTGCCATGCCGGAGTCAGATTAGGGCCTGAAGCAATCCTGCGGTGTTGCGGCCAGCTCACAAGAAAGCGAATTGAAGAAAGGAGCTCATGGGCACTGTAATTCACAATCCTGCAGAGTTATAAATGACAGCTATCGTCCAAAAATATACTGAAGTAAGGCTGCCAAGAGGACTTGAAAGCGGGGCAGAATTGCAGGCAACCGATTTCAGGAGGTAGACTGGAATTGCATTTAAAGCATAGGAAAAGAGGCAGAACGTCCACAATGATGCACTTGGCCAAAAAGGGCGTATGCGTTTTTTCCTGAATATATTCAGGAAAAAACGCATACGCCCTTTTTGGCCAACCAAGCAAGCTTGCAAAGGAAATCTGCACTACAATGAAGTCTCACTTCCCCCCGGTCAAAAGGGCCATCTGAAAAAAGTGTAAAATCCTGAAAGGCAGGACAGGCCATGGAGAACTGGGAGCCTTGTTATGCTGATGGGCGGGATGTAAATTGCCAACAGCCACTCCGGAGAAGTGTATGGTGTTTCCTGAAACATCTAAAAAATAAAGCAACAGAGCCTAGGGCACTTCCACTTATGGTCCTATAACTTAGGGAAATGAAAATCAAAAAGACACAGCCACCCCAAAGTTTGGGACGGCTCTGTTTACAAGAAGCTCGTTTACGGTACAAGTTCAATATCACAGAAAGTGAAAAATGGATAAAGAAGTTGTGGTACTTACGTACAATGCAATATCACTCAGCAATGACATCTATGTCATCAGGCCCGTAGCAGCATAAAGAGTGGATTCAGGTATGATGATTCTAACTGAAATAAGTCACACAGAAAAAGAAACATCATAAGATATCGCTAATACACGGAATGTAAACTTGGCTACACAGGAACTGGATTACAAAACAGAACAGGGTCTCAAATTTAGAAAACCAACTTATGCTTGCTTAAGGGGAAAGGTGAGTTGGGGTGCTGCATAAAACCAGAGATTGAAATGAGCACAGAGTAAGTTCCTTAAGCCAAATATGGAATAGACAAGAGCTACTCCTTGCTCAATGAAATGGACTCAACACCCCATATTAAACGCCTAAGAATGTACCTGACTAGTAAGTATCTTAAAACCTATGGATTGCTATGTCTCCGAAAGGGAAACAAGCATGTGTACAGGAGCATAAACACAGCAGTGATAGGATTGGAGAGGTTCGGTGAGCAAATGAAGACCCTTTGAAGTCATATTGCATGGTACCCATTCCACGGGTCTCAACTCTCCAGGTTTAAGGGATTCTTCCTTCAGCTAAAACATGCATGTGGAACCCAGAGTATGATCAACCGTGTGATCGGGAGACGTGTTCAAATATGTCTCTGTTCTCGTACCCTGGTACTCGGGTGCAACATTCCAGACGCTTTACTAACACTCTCCCGACTTGGAGAGTCAGTGCCTTTAAACTCCTGTTTGTCCCAGTTTGCAATTTCTGCGGAAGATGAACAGGAATAGGGAGAACCAATGAGAGACTAGCTGGAGGTGTCTGGACGGGCAAATTTAACTCTCATTTCCCACCAGGAAGAGGAATTAACCAAAGGCTCAGTGTGCCGTGCCGGAACCAGATTAGGGCCTGAAGCAATCCTGCGGTGTTGCGGCCAGCTCACAAGAAAGCGAGTTGAAGAAAGGAGCTCAGGGACACTGTAATTCACAAACCTGCAGAGTTATAAATGGCAACTATCGTCCAAAAATATACTGAAGTAAGGCTGCCAAGAGGACTTGAAAGCGGGGCAGAATTGCAGGAAACCGATTTCAGGAGGTAGACTGGAATTGCATTTAAAGCATAGGAAAAGAGGCAGAACGTCCACAATGATGCACTTGGCCTAAAAGGGCGTATGCGTTTTTTCCTGAATATATTCAGGAAAAAACGCATACGCCCTTTTTGGCCAACCAAGCAAGCTTGCAAAGGAAATCTGCACTACAATGAAGTCTCACTTCCCCCCGGTCAAAAGGGACATCTGAAAAAAGTGTAAAATCCAGAAAGGCAGGACAGGCCATGGAGAACTGGGAACCTTGTTATGCCGATGGGCGGGATGTAAATTGCCAACAGCCACTCGGGAGAAGTGTATGGTGTTTCTTCAAACATCTAAAAATCAAAGCAACAGAGCCTAGGGCACTTCCCCTTATGGTCCTATAGCTTAGGGAAATGAAAATCAAAAAGACACAGCCACCCCAAAGTTTGGGACGGCTCTGTTTACAAGAACCTCATTTACGGTACAAGTTCAATATCGCAGGAAGTGCAAAATGGATAAAGAAGTTGTGGTACTTACGTACAATGCAATATCACTCAGCAATGACATCTATGTCATCAGGCCCGTAGCAGCATAAAGAGTGGATTCAGGTATGATGATTCTAACTGAAATAAGTCACACAGAAAAAGAAACATCATAAGATATCGCTAATACACGGAATGTAAACTTGGCTACACAGGAACTGGATTACAAAACAGAACAGGGTCTCAAATTTAGAAAACCAACTTATGCTTGCTTAAGGGGAAAGGTGAGTTGGGGTGCTGCATAAAACCAGAGATTGAAATGAGCACAGAGTAAGTTCCTTAAGCCAAATATGGAATAGACAAGAGCTACTCCTTGCTCAACGAAATGGACTCAACACCCCATATTAAACGCCTAAGAATGTACCTGACTAGTAAGTATCTTAAAACCTATGGATTGCTATGTCTCCGAAAGAGAATCAAGCGTGTGTACAGGGGCATAAACGCAGCAGTGATAGGATTGGAGAGGTTCGGTGAGCAAATGAAGACCCTTTGAAGTCATATTGCATGCTAACCATTCCAAGGGTCTCAACTCTCCAGGTTTAAGGGATTCTTCCTTCAGCTAAAACATGCATGTGGAACCCAGAGTATGATCAACCGTGTGATCGGGAGACGTGTTCAAATATGTCGCCGTTCTCGTCCCCTGGTACTCGGGTGCAACATTCCAGACGCTTTACTAACACTCTCCCGACTTGGAGAGTCAGCGCCTTTAACCTCCTGTTTGGTCCAGTTTGCAATTTCTGCGGAAGATGAACAGGAATAGGGAGAACCAATGAGAGACTAGCTGGAGGTGTCTGGACGGGCAAATTTAACTCTCATTTCCCACCAGGAAGAGGAATTAACCAAAGGCTCAGCGTGACGTGCCGGAACCAGATTAGGGCCTGAAGCAATCCTGCGGTGTTGCGGCCAGCTCACAAGAAAGCGAGTTGAAGAAAGGAGCTCAGGGACACTGTAATTCACAAACCTGCAGAGTTATAAATGGCAACTATCGTCCAAAAATATACTGAAGTAAGGCTGCCAAGAGGACTTGAAAGCGGGGCAGAATTGCAGGAAACCGATTTCAGGAGGTAGACTGGAATTGCATTTAAAGCATAGGAAAAGAGGCAGAACGTCCACAATGATGCACTTGGCCTAAAAGGGCGTATGCGTTTTTTCCTGAATATATTCAGGAAAAAACGCATACGCCCTTTTTGGCCAACCAAGCAAGCTTGCAAAGGAAATCTGCACTACAATGAAGTCTCACTTCCCCCTGGTCAAAAGGGCCATCTGAAAAAAGTGTAAAATCCTGAAAGGCAGGACAGGCCATGGAGAACTGGGAGCCTTGTTATGCTGATGGGCGGGATGTAAATTGCCAACAGCCACTCGGGAGAAGTGTATGGTGTTTCCTGAAACATCTAAAAAACAAAGCAACAGAGCCTAGGGCACTTCCACTTATGGTCCTATAGCTTAGGGAAATGAAAATCAAAAAGACACAGCCACCCCAAAGTTTGGGACGGCTCTGTTTACAAGAACCTCGTTTACGGTACAAGATCAATATCGCAGAAAGTGAAAAATGGATGAAGAAGTTGTGGTACTTACATACAATGCAATATCACTCAGCAATGACATCTATGTCATCAGGCCCGTAGCAGCATAATGAGTGGATTCAGGTATGATGATTCTAACTGAAATAAGTCACACAGAAAAAGAAACATCATAAGATATCACTAATACACGGAATATAAACTTGGCTACACAGGAACTGAATTCCAAAGCAGAACAGGGTCTCAAATTTAGAAAACCAACTTATGCTTGCTTAAGGGGAAAGGTGAGTTGGGGTGCTGCATAAAACCAGAGATTGAAATGAGCACAGATAAAGTTCCTTAAGCCAAATATGGAATAGACAAGAGCTACTCCTTGCTCAACGAAATGGACTCAACACCCCATATTAAACGCCTAAGAATGTACCTGACTAGTAACTATCTTAAAACCTATGGATTGCTATGTCTCCGAAAGAGAATCAAGCGTGTGTACAGGGGCATAAACGCAGCAGTGATAGGATTGGAGAGGTTCGGTGAGCAAATGAAGACCCTTTGAAGTCATATTGCATGGTACCCATTCCACGGGTCTCAACTCTCCAGGTTTAAGGGATTCTTCCTTCAGCTAAAACATGCATGTGGAACCCAGAGTATGATCAACCGTGTGATCGGGAGACGTGTTCAAATATGTCTCCGTTCTCGTCCCCTGGTACTCGGGTGCAACATTCCAGACGCTTTACTAACACTCTCCCGACTTGGAGAGTCAGTGCCTTTAACCTCCTGTTTGGCCCAGTTTGCAATTTCTGCGGAAGATGAACAGGAATAGGGAGAACCAATGAGAGACTAGCTGGAGGTGTCTGGACGGGCAAATTTAACTCTCATTTCCCACCAGGAAGAGGAATTAAACAAAGGCTCAGCGTGCCGTGCCGGAACCATATTAGGGCCTGAAGCAATCCTGCGGTGTTGCGGCCAGCTCACAAGAAAGCGAATTGAAGAAAGGAGCTCACGGGCACTGTAATTCACAAACCTGCAGAGTTATAAATGACAGCTATCGTCCAAAAATATACTGAAGTAAGGCTGCCAAGCGGAATTGAAAGCGGGGCAGAATTGCAGGAAACCGATTTCAGGAGGTAGACTGGAATTGCATTTAAAGCATAGGAAAAGAGGCAGAACGTCCACAATGATGCACTTGGCCAAAAAGGGCGTATGCGTTTTTTCCTGAATATATTCAGGAAAAAACGCATACGCACTTTTTGGCCAACCAAGCAAGCTTGCAAAGGAAATCTGCACTACAATGAAGTCTCACTTCCCCCCGGTCAAATGGGCCATCTGAAAAAAGTGTAAAATCCAGAAAGGCAGGACAGGCCATGGAGAACTGGGAGCCTTGCTATGCTGATGGGCGGGATGTAAATTGCCAACAGCCACTTGGGAGAAGTGTATGGTGTTTCCTGAAACATCTAAAAAACAAAGCAACAGAGCCTAGGGCACTTCCACTTATGGTCCTATAGCTTAGGGAAATGAAAATCAAAAAGACACAGCCACCCCAAAGTTTGGGACGGCTCTGTTTACAAGAACCTCGTTTATGGAACAAGTTCAATATCGCAGAAAGTGAAAAATGGATAAAGAAGTTGTGGTACTTACGTACAATGCAATATCACTCAGCAATGACATCTATGTCATCAGGCCCGTAGCAGCATAATGAGTGGATTCAGGTATGATGATTCTAACTGAAATAAGTCACACAGAAAAAGAAACATCATAAGATATCACTAATACACAGAATGTAAACTTGGCTACACAGGAACTGGATTACAAAACAGAACAGGGTCTCAAATTTAGAAAACCAACTTATGCTTGCTTAAGGGGAAAGGTGAGTTGGGGTGCTGCATAAAACCAGAGATTGAAATGAGCACAGAGTAAGTTCCTTAAGCCAAATATGGAATAGACAAGAGCTACTCCTTGCTCAACGAAATGGACTCAACACCCCATATTAAACGCCTAAGAATGTACCTGACTAGTAAGTATCTTAAAACCTATGGATTGCTATGTCCCCGAAAGGGAATCAAGTGTGTGTACAGGGGCATAAACGCAGCAGTGATAGGATTGGAGAGGTTCGGTGAGCAAATGAAGACCCTTTGAAGTCATATTGCATGCTAACCATTCCAAGGGTCTCAACTCTCCAGGGTTAAGGGATTCTTCCTTCAGCTAAAACATGCATGTGGAACCCAGAGTATGATCAACCGTGTGATCGGGAGACGTGTTCAAATATGTCGCCGTTCTCGTCCCCTGGTACTCGGGTGCAACATTCCAGACGCTTTACTAACACTCTCCCGACTTGGAGAGTCAGTGCCTTTAACCTCCTGTTTGGCCCAGTTTGCAATTTCTGCGGAAGATGAACAGGAATAGCGAGAACCAATGAGAGACGAGCTGGAGGTGTCTGGACGGGCAAATTTAACTCTCATTTCCCACCAGGAAGAGGAATTAACCAAAGGCTCAGCGTGCCGTGCCGGAACAAGATTAGGGCCTGAAGCCATCCTGCGGTGTTGCGGCCAGGTCACAAGAAAGCGAGTTGAAGAAAGGAGCTCAGGGGCACTGTAATTCACAAACGTTCAGAGTTATAAATGACAGCTATCGTCCAAAAATATACTGAAGTAAGGCTGCCAAGAGGACTTGAAAGCGGGGCAGAATTGCAGGAAACCGATTTCAGGAGGTAGACTGGAATTGCATTGAAAGCATAGGAAAAGAGGCAGAACGTCCACAATGATGCACTTGGTCATAAAGGGCGTATGCGTGTTTTCCTGAATATATTCAGGAAAAAACGCATATGCTCTTTTTGGCCAACCAAGCAAACTTGCAAAGGAAATCTGCACTACAATGAAGTCTCACTTCACCCCGGTCAAAAGGGCCATCTGAAAAAAGTGTAAAATCCAGAAAGGCAGGACAGGCCATGGAGAACTGTGAGCCTTGTTATTCCCATGGGCGGGATGTAAATTGCCAACAGCCACTCGGGAGAAGTGTATGGTGTTTCCTGAAACATCTAAAAAACAAAGCAACAGAGCCTAGGGCACTTCAACTTATGGTCCTATAGCTTAGGGAAATGAAAATCAAAAAGACACAGCCACCCCAAAGTTTGGGACGGCTCTGTTTACAAGAAGCTCGTTTACGGTACAAGTTCAATATCGCAGAAAGTGAAAAATGGATAAAGAAATTGTGGTACTTACATACAATGCAATATCACTCAGCAATGACATCTATGTCTTCAGGCCCGTAGCAGCATAAAGAGTGGATTCAGGTATGATGATTCTAACTGAAATACGTCACCCAGAAAAAGAAACATCATAAAATATCACTAATACACGGAATGTAAACTTGGCTACACAGGAACTGGATTACAGAACAGAACAGGGTCTCAAATTTAGAAAACCAACTTATGCTTGCTTAAGGGGAAAGGTGAGTTGGGGTGCTGCATAAAACCAGAGATTGAAATGAGCACAGATTAAGTTCCTTAAGCCAAATATGGAATAGACAAGAGCTACTCCTTGCTCAACGAAATGGACTCAACACCGCATATTAAACGCCTAAGAACGTACCTGACTAGTAAGTATCTTAAAACCTATGGATTGCTATGTCTCCGAAAGGGAATCAAGCGTGTGTACAGGGGCATAAACGCAGCAGTGATAGGATTGGAGAGGTTCGGTGAGCAAATGAAGACCCTTTGAAGTCATATTGCATGGTACCCATTCCATGGGTCTCAACTCTCCAGGTTTAAGGGATTCTTCCTTCAGCTAAAACATGCATGTGGAACCCAGAGTATGATCAACCGTGTGATCGGGAGACGTGATCAAATATGTCTCCGTTCTCGTCCCCTGGTACTCGGGTGCAACATTCCAGACGCTTTACTAACACTCTCCCGACTTGGAGAGTCAGTACCTTTAACCTCCTGTTTGTCCCAGTTTGCAATTTCTGCGGAAGATGAACAGGAATAGGGAGAACCAATGAGAGACTAGCTGGAGGTGTCTGGACGGGCAAATTTAACTCTCATTTCCCACCAGTAAGAGGAATTAACCAAAGGCTCAGCGTGCCGTGCCAGAACCAGATTAGGGCCTGAAGCAATCCTGCGGTGTTGCGGCCAGCTCACAAGAAAGCGAGTTGAAGAAAGGAGCTCAGGGGCACTGTAATTCACAAACCTGCAGAGTTATAAATGACAGCTATCGTCCAAAAATATACTGAAGTAAGGCTGCCAAGAGGACTTGAAAGCGGGGCAGAATTGCAGGAAACCGATTTCAGGAGGTAGACTGGAATTGCATTTAAAGCATAGGAAAAGAGGCAGAACGTCCACAATGATGCACTTGGCCAAAAAGGGCGTATGCGTTTTTTCCTGAATATATTCAGGAAAAAACGCATACGCCCTTTTTGGCCAACCAAGCAAGCTTGCAAAGGAAATCTGCACTACAATGAAGTCTCACTTCCCCCCGGTCAAAAGGGCCATCTGAAAAAAGTGTAAAATCCAGAAAGGCAGGACAGGCCATGGAGAACTGGGAGCCTTGTTATGCCGATGGGCAGGATGTAAATTGCCAACAGCCACTCGGGAGAAGTGTATGGTGTTTCCTGAAACATCTAAAAATCAAAGCAACAGAGCCTAGGGCACTTCCCCTTATGGTCCTATAGCTTAGGGAAATGAAAATCAAAAAGACACAGCCACCCCAAAGTTTGGGACGGCTCTGTTTACAAGAACCTCATTTACGGTACAAGTTCAATATCGCAGGAAGTGCAAAATGAATAAAGAAGTTGTGGTACTTACGTACAATGCAATATCACTCAGCAATGACATCTATGTCATCAGGCCCGTAGCAGCATAAAAAGTGGATTCAGGTATGATGATTCTAACTGAAATAAGTCACACAGAAAAAGAAACATCATAAGATATCGCTAATACACGGAATGTAAACTTGGCTACACAGGAACTGGATTACAAAACAGAACAGGGTCTCAAATTTAGAAAACCAACTTATGCTTGCTTAAGGGGAAAGGTGAGTTGGGGTGCTGCATAAAACCAGAGATTGAAATGAGCACAGAGTAAGTTCCTTAAGCCAAATATGGAATAGACAAGAGCTACTCCTTGCTCAACGAAATGGACTCAACACCCCATATTAAACGCCTAAGAATGTACCTGACTAGTAAGTATCTTAAAACCTATGGATTGCTATGTCTCCGAAAGGGAATCAAGCGTGTGTACAGGGGCATAAAGGCAGCAGTGATAGGATTAGAGAGGTTCGGTGAGCAAATGAAGACCCTTTGAAGTCATATTGCATGCTAACCATTCCAAGGGTCTCAACTCTCCAGGTTTAAGGGATTCTTCCTTCAGCTAAAACATGCATGTGGAACCCAGAGTATGATCAACCGTGTGATCGGGAGACGTCTTCAAATATGTCTCCGTTCTCGTCCCCTGGTACTCGGGTGCAACATTCCAGACACTTTAGTAACACTCTCCCGACTTGGAGAGTCAGTGCCTTTAACCTCCTGTTTGGCCCAGTTTGCAATTTCTGCGGAAGATGAACAGGAATAGGGAGAACCAATGAGAGACTAGCTGGAGGTGTCTGGACGGGCAAATTTAACTCTCATTTCCCACCAGGAAGAGGAATTAACCAAAGGCTCAGCGTGCCGTGCCGGAGTCAGATTAGGGCCTGAAGCAATCCTGCGGTGTTGCGGCCAGCTCACAAGAAAGCGAATTGAAGAAAGGAGCTCATGGGCACTGTAATTCACAATCCTGCAGAGTTATAAATGACAGCTATCGTCCAAAAATATACTGAAGTAAGGCTGCCAAGAGGACTTGAAAGCGGGGCAGAATTGCAGGCAACCGATTTCAGGAGGTAGACTGGAATTGCATTTAAAGCATAGGAAAAGAGGCAGAACGTCCACAATGATGCACTTGGCCAAAAAGGGCGTATGCGTTTTTTCCTGAATATATTCAGGAAAAAACGCATACGCCCTTTTTGGCCAACCAAGCAAGCTTGCAAAGGAAATCTGCACTACAATGAAGTCTCACTTCCCCCCGGTCAAAAGGGCCATCTGAAAAAAGTGTAAAATCCTGAAAGGCAGGACAGGCCATGGAGAACTGGGAGCCTTGTTATGCTGATGGGCGGGATGTAAATTGCCAACATCCACTCGGGAGAAGTGTATGGTGTTTCCTGAAACATCTAAAAAATAAAGCAACAGAGCCTAGGGCACTTCCACTTATGGTCCTATAACTTAGGGAAATGAAAATCAAAAAGACACAGCCACCCCAATGTTTGGGACGGCTCTGTTTACAAGAAGCTCGTTTACGGTACAAGTTCAATATCACAGAAAGTGAAAAATGGATAAAGAAGTTGTGGTACTTACGTACAATGCAATATCACTCAGCAATGACATCTATGTCATCAGGCCCGTAGCAGCATAAAGAGTGGATTCAGGTATGATGATTCTAACTGAAATAAGTCACACAGAAAAAGAAACATCATAAGATATCGCTAATACACGGAATGTAAACTTGGCTACACAGGAACTGGATTACAAAACAGAACAGGGTCTCAAATTTAGAAAACCAACTTATGCTTGCTTAAGGGGAAAGGTGAGTTGGGGTGCTGCATAAAACCAGAGATTGAAATGAGCACAGAGTAAGTTCCTTAAGCCAAATATGGAATAGACAAGAGCTACTCCTTGCTCAATGAAATGGACTCAACACCCCATATTAAACGCCTAAGAATGTACCTGACTAGTAAGTATCTTAAAACCTATGGATTGCTATGTCTCCGAAAGGGAAACAAGCATGTGTACAGGGGCATAAACACAGCAGTGATAGGATTGGAGAGGTTCGGTGAGCAAATGAAGACCCTTTGAAGTCATATTGCATGGTACCCATTCCACGGGTCTCAACTCTCCAGGTTTAAGGGATTCTTCCTTCAGCTAAAACATGCATGTGGAACCCAGAGTATGATCAACCGTGTGATCGGGAGACGTGTTCAAATATGTCTCTGTTCTCGTACCCTGGTACTCGGGTGCAACATTCCAGACGCTTTACTAACACTCTCCCGACTTGGAGAGTCAGTGCCTTTAAACTCCTGTTTGTCCCAGTTTGCAATTTCTGCGGAAGATGAACAGGAATAGGGAGAACCAATGAGAGACTAGCTGGAGGTGTCTGGACGGGCAAATTTAACTCTCATTTCCCACCAGGAAGAGGAATTAACCAAAGGCTCAGCGTGCCGTGCCGGAACCAGATTAGGGCCTGAAGCAATCCTGCGGTGTTGCGGCCAGCTCACAAGAAAGCGAGTTGAAGAAAGGAGCTCAGGGACACTGTAATTCACAAACCTGCAGAGTTATAAATGGCAACTATCGTCCAAAAATATACTGAAGTAAGGCTGCCAAGAGGACTTGAAAGCGGGGCAGAATTGCAGGAAACCGATTTCAGGAGGTAGACTGGAATTGCATTTAAAGCATAGGAAAAGAGGCAGAAGGTCCACAATGATGCACTTGGCCTAAAAGGGCGTATGCGTTTTTTCCTGATTATATTCAGGAAAAAACGCATACGCTCTTTTTGGCCAACCAAGCAAGCTTGCAAAGGAAATCTGCACTACAATGAAGTCTCACTTCCCCCCGGTCAAAAGGGACATCTGAAAAAAGTGTAAAATCCAGAAAGGCAGGACAGGCCATGGAGAACTGGGAACCTTGTTATGCCGATGGGCGGGATGTAAATTGCCAACAGCCACTCGGGAGAAGTGTATGGTGTTTCTTCAAACATCTAAAAATCAAAGCAACAGAGCCTAGGGCACTTCCCCTTATGGTCCTATAGCTTAGGGAAATGAAAATCAAAAAGACACAGCCACCCCAAAGTTTGGGACGGCTCTGTTTACAAGAACCTCATTTACGGTACAAGTTCAATATCGCAGGAAGTGCAAAATGGATAAAGAAGTTGTGGTACTTACGTACAATGCAATATCACTCAGCAATGACATCTATGTCATCAGGCCCGTAGCAGCATAAAGAGTGGATTCAGGTATGATGATTCTAACTGAAATAAGTCACACAGAAAAAGAAACATCATAAGATATCGCTAATACACGGAATGTAAACTTGGCTACACAGGAACTGGATTACAAAACAGAACAGGGTCTCAAATTTAGAAAACCAACTTATGCTTGCTTAAGGGGAAAGGTGAGTTGGGGTGCTGCATAAAACCAGAGATTGAAATGAGCACAGAGTAAGTTCCTTAAGCCAAATATGGAATAGACAAGAGCTACTCCTTGCTCAACGAAATGGACTCAACACCCCATATTAAACGCCTAAGAATGTACCTGACTAGTAAGTATCTTAAAACCTATGGATTGCTATGTCTCCGAAAGGGAATCAAGCGTGTGTACAGGGGCATAAAGGCAGCAGTGATAGGATTGGAGAGGTTCGGTGAGCAAATGAAGACCCTTTGAAGTCATATTGCATGCTAACCATTCCAAGGGTCTCAACTCTCCAGGTTTAAGGGATTCTTCCTTCAGCTAAAACATGCATGTGGAACCCAGAGTATGATCAACCGTGTGATCGGGAGACGTGTTCAAATATGTCGCCGTTCTCGTCCCCTGGTACTCGGGTGCAACATTCCAGACGCTTTACTAACACTCTCCCGACTTGGAGAGTCAGTGCCTTTAACCTCCTGTTTGGCCCAGTTTGCAATTTCTGCGGAAGATGAACAGGAATAGCGAGAACCAATGAGAGACGAGCTGGAGGTGTCTGGACGGGCAAATTTAACTCTCATTTCCCACCAGGAAGAGGAATTAACCAAAGGCTCAGCGTGCCGTGCCGGAACAAGATTAGGGCCTGAAGCCATCCTGCGGTGTTGTGGCCAGGTCACAAGAAAGCGAGTTGAAGAAAGGAGCTCAGGGGCACTGTAATTCACAAACGTTCAGAGTTATAAATGACAGCTATCGTCCAAAAATATACTGAAGTAAGGCTGCCAAGAGGACTTGAAAGCGGGGCAGAATTGCAGGAAACCGATTTCAGGAGGTAGACTGGAATTGCATTGAAAGCATAGGAAAAGAGGCAGAACGTCCACAATGATGCACTTGGTCATAAAGGGCGTATGCGTGTTTTCCTGAATATATTCAGGAAAAAACGCATATGCACTTTTTGGCCAACCAAGCAAACTTGCAAAGGAAATCTGCACTACAATGAAGTCTCACTTCACCCCGGTCAAAAGGGCCATCTGAAAAAAGTGTAAAATCCAGAAAGGCAGGACAGGCCATGGAGAACTGTGAGCCTTGTTATGCCGATGGGCGGGATGTAAATTGCCAACAGCCACTCCGGAGAAGTGTATGGTGTTTCCTGAAACATCTAAAAAACAAAGCAACAGAGCCTAGGGCACTTCAACTTATGGTCCTATAGCTTAGGGAAATGAAAATCAAAAAGACACAGCCACCCCAAAATTTGGGACGGCTCTGTTTACAAGAACCTCGTTTACGGTACAAGTTCAATATCGCAGAAAGTGAAAAATGGATAAAGAAGTTGTGGTACTTACGTACAATGCAATATCACTCAGCAATGACATCTATGTCATCAGGCCCGTAGCAGCATAAAGAGTGGATTCAGGTATGATGATTCTAACTGAAATAAGTCACACAGAAAAAGAAACATCATAAGATATCGCTAATACACGGAATGTAAACTTGGCTACACAGGAACTGGATTACAAAACAGAACAGGGTCTCAAATTTAGAAAACCAACTTATGCTTGCTTAAGGGGAAAGGTGAGTTGGGGTGCTGCATAAAACCAGAGATTGAAATGAGCACAGAGTAAGTTCCTTAAGCCAAATATGGAATAGACAAGAGCTACTCCTTGCTCAATGAAATGGACTCAACACCCCATATTAAACGCCTAAGAATGTACCTGACTAGTAAGTATCTTAAAACCTATGGATTGCTTTGTCTCCGAAAGGGAAACAAGCATGTGTACAGGGGCATAAACACAGCAGTGATAGGATTGGAGAGGTTCGGTGAGCAAATGAAGACCCTTTGAAGTCATATTGCATGGTACCCATTCCACGGGTCTCAACTCTCCAGGTTTAAGGGATTCTTCCTTCAGCTAAAACATGCATGTGGAACCCAGAGTATGATCAACCGTGTGATCGGGAGACGTGTTCAAATATGTCTCCGTTCTCGTCCCCTGGTACTCGGGTGCAACATTCCAGACGCTTTACTAACACTCTCCCGACTTGTAGAGTCAGTGCCTTTAAACTCCTGTTTGTCCCAGTTTGCAATTTCTGCGGAAGATGAACAGGAATAGGGAGAACCAATGAGAGACTAGCTGGAGGTGTCTGGACGGGCAAATTTAACTCTCATTTCCCACCAGGAAGAGGAATTAACCAAAGGCTCAGCGTGCCGTGCCCGAACCAGATTAGGGCCTGAAGCAATCCTGCGGTGTTGCGGCCAGCTCACAAGAAAGCGAGTTGAAGAAAGGAGCTCAGGGACACTGTAATTCACAAACCTGCAGAGTTATAAATGACAGCTATCGTCCAAAAATATACTGAAGTAAGGCTGCCAAGAGGACTTGAAAGCGGGGCAGAATTGCAGGAAACCGATTTCAGGAGGTAGACTGGAATTGCATTTAAAGCATAGGAAAAGAGGCAGAACGTCCACAATGATGCACTTGGCCTAAAAGGGCGTATGCGTTTTTTCCTGAATATATTCAGGAAAAAACGCATACGCCCTTTTTGGCCAACCAAGCAAGCTTGCAAAGGAAATCTGCACTACAATGAAGTCTCACTTCCCCCTGGTCAAAAGGGCCATCTGAAAAAAGTGTAAAATCCTGAAAGGCAGGACAGGCCATGGAGAACTGGGAGCCTTGTTATGCTGATGGGCGGGATGTAAATTGCCAACAGCCACTCGGGAGAAGTGTATGGTGTTTCCTGAAACATCTAAAAAACAAAGCAACAGAGCCTAGGGCACTTCCACTTATGGTCCTATAGCTTAGGGAAATGAAAATCAAAAAGACACAGCCACCCCAAAGTTTGGGACGGCTCTGTTTACAAGAACCTCGTTTACGGTACAAGATCAATATCGCAGAAAGTGAAAAATGGATGAAGAAGTTGTGGTACTTACATACAATGCAATATCACTCAGCAATGACATCTATGTCATCAGGCCCGTAGCAGCATAAAGAGTGGATTCAGGTATGATGATTCTAACTGAAATAAGTCACACAGAAAAAGAAACATCATAAGATATCGCTAATACACGGAATGTAAACTTGGCTACACAGGAACTGGATTACAAAACAGAACAGGGTCTCAAATTTAGAAAACCAACTTATGCTTGCTTAAGGGGAAAGGTGAGTTGGGGTGCTGCATAAAACCAGAGATTGAAATGAGCACAGAGTAAGTTCCTTAAGCCAAATATGGAATAGACAAGAGCTACTCCTTGCTCAACGAAATGGACTCAACACCCCATATTAAACGCCTAAGAATGTACCTGACTAGTAAGTATCTTAAAACCTATGGATTGCTATGTCTCCGAAAGGGAATCAAGCGTGTGTACAGGGGCATAAACGCAGCAGTGATAGGATTGGAGAGGTTCGGTGAGCAAATGAAGACCCTTTGAAGTCATATTGCATGCTAACCATTCCAAGGGTCTCAACTCTCCAGGTTTAAGGGATTCTTCCTTCAGCTAAAACATGCATGTGGAACCCAGAGTATGATCAACCGTGTGATCGGGAGACGTGTTCAAATATGTCGCCGTTCTCGTCCCCTGGTACTCGGGTGCAACATTCCAGACGCTTTACTAACACTCTCCCGACTTGGAGAGTCAGTGCCTTTAACCTCCTGTTTGGCCCAGTTTGCAATTTCTGCGGAAGATGAACAGGAATAGCGAGAACCAATGAGAGACGAGCTGGAGGTGTCTGGACGGGCAAATTTAACTCTCATTTCCCACCAGGAAGAGGAATTAACCAAAGGCTCAGCGTGCCGTGCCGGAACAAGATTAGGGCCTGAAGCCATCCTGCGGTGTTGCGGCCAGGTCACAAGAAAGCGAGTTGAAGAAAGGAGCTCAGGGGCACTGTAATTCACAAACGTTCAGAGTTATAAATGACAGCTATCGTCCAAAAATATACTGAAGTAAGGCTGCCAAGAGGACTTGAAAGCGGGGCAGAATTGCAGGAAACCGATTTCAGGAGGTAGACTGGAATTGCATTGAAAGCATAGGAAAAGAGGCAGAACGTCCACAATGATGCACTTGGTCATAAAGGGCGTATGCGTGTTTTCCTGAATATATTCAGGAAAAAACGCATATGCACTTTTTGGCCAACCAAGCAAACTTGCAAAGGAAATCTGCACTACAATGAAGTCTCACTTCACCCCGGTCAAAAGGGCCATCTGAAAAAAGTGTAAAATCCAGAAAGGCAGGACAGGCCATGGAGAACTGTGAGCCTTGTTATGCCGATGGGCGGGATGTAAATTGCCAACAGCCACTCCGGAGAAGTGTATGGTGTTTCCTGAAACATCTAAAAAACAAAGCAACAGAGCCTAGGGCACTTCAACTTATGGTCCTATAGCTTAGGGAAATGAAAATCAAAAAGACACAGCCACCCCAAAGTTTGGGACGGCTCTGTTTACAAGAACCTCGTTTACGGTACAAGTTCAATATCGCAGAAAGTGAAAAATGGATAAAGAAGTTGTGGTACTTACGTACAATGCAATATCACTCAGCAATGACATCTATGTCATCAGGCCCGTAGCAGCATAAAGAGTGGATTCAGGTATGATGATTCTAACTGAAATAAGTCACACAGAAAAAGAAACATCATAAGATATCGCTAATACACGGAATGTAAACTTGGCTACACAGGAACTGGATTACAAAACAGAACAGGGTCTCAAATTTAGAAAACCAACTTATGCTTGCTTAAGGGGAAAGGTGAGTTGGGGTGCTGCATAAAACCAGAGATTGAAATGAGCACAGAGTAAGTTCCTTAAGCCAAATATGGAATAGACAAGAGCTACTCCTTGCTCAATGAAATGGACTCAACACCCCATATTAAACGCCTAAGAATATACCTGACTAGTAAGTATCTTAAAACCTATGGATTGCTATGTCTCCGAAAGGGAAACAAGCATGTGTACAGGGGCATAAACACAGCAGTGATAGGATTGGAGAGGTTCGGTGAGCAAATGAAGACCCTTTGAAGTCATATTGCATGGTACCCATTCCACGGGTCTCAACTCTCCAGGTTTAAGGGATTCTTCCTTCAGCTAAAACATGCATGTGGAACCCAGAGTATGATCAACCGTGTGATCGGGAGACGTGTTCAAATATGTCTCCGTTCTCGTCCCCTGGTACTCGGGTGCAACATTCCAGACGCTTTACTAACACTCTCCCGACTTGTAGAGTCAGTGCCTTTAAACTCCTGTTTGTCCCAGTTTGCAATTTCTGCGGAAGATGAACAGGAATAGGGAGAACCAATGAGAGACTAGCTGGAGGTGTCTGGACGGGCAAATTTAACTCTCATTTCCCACCAGGAAGAGGAATTAACCAAAGGCTCAGCGTGCCGTGCCGGAACCATATTAGGGCCTGAAGCAATCCTGCGGTGTTGCGGCCAGCTCACAAGAAAGCGAATTGAAGAAAGGAGCTCAGGGGCACTGTAATTCACAAACCTGCAGAGTTATAAATGACAGCTATCGTCCAAAAATAGACTGAAGTAAGGCTGCCAAGAGGACTTGAATGCGGGGCAGAATTGCAGGAAACCGATTTCAGGAGGTAGACTGGAATTGCATTGAAAGCATAGGAAAAGAGGCAGAACGTCCACAATGATGCACTTGGCCAAAAAGGGCGTATGCGTTTTATCCTGAATATATTCAGGAAAAAACGCATACGCCCTTTTTGGCCAACCAAGCAAACTTGCAAAGGAAATCTGCACTACAATGAAGTCTCACTTCCCCCCGGTCAAAAGGGCCATCTGAAAAAAGTGTAAAATCCAGAAAGGCAGGACAGGCCATGGAGAACTGGGAGCCTTGTTATTCCCATGGGCGGGATGTAAATTGCCAACAGCCACTCGGGAGAAGTGTATGGTGTTTCCTGAAACATCTAAAAAACAAAGCAACAGAGCCTAGGGCACTTCAACTTATGGTCCTATAGCTTAGGGAAATGAAAATCAAAAAGACACAGCCACCCCAAAGTTTGGGACGGCTCTGTTTACAAGAAGCTCGTTTACGGTACAAGTTCAATATCGCAGAAAGTGAAAAATGGATAAAGAAATTGTGGTACTTACATACAATGCAATATCACTCAGCAATGACATCTATGTCTTCAGGCCCGTAGCAGCATAAAGAGTGGATTCAGGTATGATGATTCTAACTGAAATACGTCACCCAGAAAAAGAAACATCATAAAATATCACTAATACACGGAATGTAAACTTGGCTACACAGGAACTGGATTACAGAACAGAACAGGGTCTCAAATTTAGAAAACCAACTTATGCTTGCTTAAGGGGAAAGGTGAGTTGGGGTGCTGCATAAAACCAGAGATTGAAATGAGCACAGATAAAGTTCCTTAAGCCAAATATGGAATAGACAAGAGCTACTCCTTGCTCAACGAAATGGACTCAACACCGCATATTAAACGCCTAAGAACGTACCTGACTAGTAAGTATCTTAAAACCTATGGATTGCTATGTCTCCGAAAGGGAATCAAGCTTGTGTACAGGGGCATAAACGCAGCAGTGATAGGATTGGAGAGGTTCGGTGAGCAAATGAAGACCCTTTGAAGTCATATTGCATGGTACCCATTCCATGGGTCTCAACTCTCCAGGTTTAAGGGATTCTTCCTTCAGCTAAAACATGCATGTGGAACCCAGAGTATGATCAACCGTGTGATCGGGAGACGTGATCAAATATGTCTCCGTTCTCGTCCCCTGGTACTCGGGTGCAACATTCCAGACGCTTTACTAACACTCTCCCGACTTGGAGAGTCAGTACCTTTAACCTCCTGTTTGGCCCAGTTTGCAATTTCTGCGGAAGATGAACAGGAATAGGGAGAACCAATGAGAGACTAGCTGGAGGTGTCTGGACGGGCAAATTTAACTCTCATTTCCCACCAGGAAGAGGAATTAACCAAAGGCTCAGCGTGCCGTGCCGGAACCAGATTAGGGCCTGAAGCAATCCTGCGGTGTTGCGGCCAGCTCACAAGAAAGCGAGTTGAAGAAAGGAGCTCAGGGGCACTGTAATTCACAAACCTGCAGACTTATAAATGACAGCTATCGTCGAAAAATATACTGAAGTAAGGCTGCCAAGAGGACTTGAAAGCGGGGCAGAATTGCAGGAAACCGATTTCAGGAGGTAGACTGGAATTGCATTTAAAGCATAGGAAAAGAGGCAGAACGTCCACAATGATGCACTTGGCCAAAAAGGGCGTATGCGTTTTTTCCTGAATATATTCAGGAAAAAACGCATACGCCCTTTTTGGCCAACCAAGCAAGCTTGCAAAGGAAATCTGCACTACAATGAAGTCTCACTTCCCCCCGGTCAAATGGGCCATCTGAAAAAGTGTAAAATCCAGAAAGGCAGGACAGGCCATGGAGAACTGGGAGCCTTGCTATGCTGATGGGCGGGATGTAAATTGCCAACAGCCACTCGGGAGAAGTGTATGGTGTTTCCTGAAACATCTAAAAAACAAAGCAACAGAGCCTAGGGCACTTCCACTTATGGTCCTATAGCTTAGGGAAATGAAAATCAAAAAGACACAGCCACCCCAAAGTTTGGGACGGCTCTGTTTACAAGAACCTCGTTTACGGAACTAGTTCAATATCGCAGAAAGTGAAAAATGGAAAAAGAAGTTGTGGTACTTACGTACAATGCAATATCACTCAGCAATGACATCTATGTCATCAGGCCCGTAGCAGCATAATGAGTGGATTCAGGTATGATGATTCTAACTGAAATAAGTCACACAGAAAAAGAAACATCATAAGATATCACTAATACACGGAATGTAAACTTGGCTACACAGGAACTGGATTACAAAACAGAACAGGGTCTCAAATTTAGAAAACCAACTTATGCTTGCTTAAGGGGAAAGGTGAGTTGGGGTGCTGCATAAAACCAGAGATTGAAATGAGCACAGAGTAAGTTCCTTAAGCCAAATATGGAATAGACAAGAGCTACTCCTTGCTCAACGAAATGGACTCAACACCCCATATTAAACGCCTAAGAATGTACCTGACTAGTAAGTATCTTAAAACCTATGGATTGCTATGTCTCCGAAAGGGAATCAAGCGTGTGTACAGGGGCATAAACGCAGCAGTGATAGGATTGGAGAGGTTCGGTGAGCAAATGAAGACCCTTTGAAGTCATATTGCATGCTAACCATTCCAAGGGTCTCAACTCTCCAGGTTTAAGGGATTCTTCCTTCAGCTAAAACATGCATGTGGAACCCAGAGTATGATCAACCGTGTGATCGGGAGACGTGTTCAAATATGTCTCCGTTCTCGTCCCCTGGTACTCGGGTGCAACATTCCAGACGCTTTACTAACACTCTCCCGACTTGGAGAGTCAGTGCCTTTAACCTCCTGTTTGGCCCAGTTTGCAATTTCTGCGGAAGATGAACAGGAATAGCGAGACCCAATGAGAGACGAGCTGGAGGTGTCTGGACGGGCAAATTTAACTCTCATTTCCCACCAGGAAGAGGAATTAACCAAAGGCTCAGCGTGCCGTGCCGGAACAAGATTAGGGCCTGAAGCCATCCTGCGGTGTTGCGGCCAGGTCACAATTAAGCGAGTTGAAGAAAGGAGCTCAGGGGCACTGTAATTCACAAACGTTCAGAGTTATAAATGACAGCTATCGTCCAAAAATATACTGAAGTAAGGCTGCCAAGAGGACTTGAAAGCGGGGCAGAATTGCAGGAAACCGATTTCAGGAGGTAGACTGGAATTGCATTGAAAGCATAGGAAAAGAGGCAGAACGTCCACAATGATGCACTTGGTCATAAAGGGCGTATGCGTGTTTTCCTGAATATATTCAGGAAAAAACGCATATGCTCTTTTTGGCCAACCAAGCAAACTTGCAAAGGAAATCTGCACTACAATGAAGTCTCACTTCACCCCGGTCAAAAGGGCCATCTGAAAAAAGTGTAAAATCCAGAAAGGCAGGACAGGCCATGGAGAACTGTGAGCCTTGTTATGCCGATGGGCGGGATGTAAATTGCCAACAGCCACTCCGGAGAAGTGTATGGTGTTTCCTGAAACATCTAAAAAACAAAGCAACAGAGCCTAGGGCACTTCAACTTATGGTCCTATAGCTTAGGGAAATGAAAATCAAAAAGACACAGCCACCCCAAAGTTTGGGACGGCTCTGTTTACAAGAACCTCGTTTACGGTACAAGTTCAATATCGCAGAAAGTGAAAAATGGATAAAGAAGTTGTGGTACTTACGTACAATGCAATATCACTCAGCAATGACATCTATGTCATCAGGCCCATAGCAGCATAAAGAGTGGATTCAGGTATGATGATTCAAACTGAAATAAGTCACACAGAAAAAGAAACATCATAAGATATCGCTAATACACGGAATGTAAACTTGGCTACACAGGAACTGGATTACAAAACAGAACAGGGTCTCAAATTTAGAAAACCAACTTATGCTTGCTTAAGGGGAAAGGTGAGTTGGGGTGCTGCATAAAACCAGAGATTGAAATGAGCACAGAGTAAGTTCCTTAAGCCAAATATGGAATAGACAAGAGCTACTCCTTGCTCAACGAAATGGACTCAACACCCCATATTAAACACCTAAGAATGTACCTGACTAGTAAGTATCTTAAAACCTATGGATTGCTATGTCTCCGAAAGGGAATCAAGCGTGTGTACAGGGGCATAAACGCAGCAGTGATAGGATTGGAGAGTTTCAGTGAGCAAATGAAGACCCTTTGAAGTCATATTGCATGGTACCCATTCCACGGGTCTCAACTCTCCAGGTTTAAGGGATTCTTCCTTCAGCTAAAACATGCATGTGGAACCCAGAGTATGATCAACCGTGTGATCGGGAGACGTCTTCAAATATGTCTCCATTCTCGTCCCCTGGTACTCCGGTGCAACATTCCAGACACTTTAGTAACACTCTCCCGACTTGGAGAGTCAGTGCCTTTAACCTCCTGTTTGGCCCAGTTTGCAATTTCTGCGGAAGATGAACAGGAATAGGGAGAACCAATGAGAGACTAGCTGGAGGTGTCTGGACGGGCAAATTTAACTCTCATTTCCCACCAGGAAGAGGAATTAACCAAAGGCTCAGCGTGCCGTGCCAGAACCATATTAGGGACTGAAGCAATCCTGCGGTGTTGCGGCCAGCTCACAAGAAAGCGAGTTGAAGAAAGGAGCTCAGGGGCACTGTAATTCACAAACCTGCAGAGTTATAAATGACAGCTATCGTCCAAAAATAGACTGAAGTAAGGCTGCCAAGAGGACTTGAATGCGGGGCAGAATTGCAGGAAACCGATTTCAGGAGGTAGACTGGAATTGCATTGAAAGCATAGGAAAAGAGGCAGAACGTCCACAATGATGCACTTGGCCAAAAAGGGCGTATGCGTTTTATCCTGAATATATTCAGGAAAAAACGCATACGCCCTTTTTGGCCAACCAAGCAAACTTGCAAAGGAAATCTGCACTACAATGAAGTCTCACTTGCCCCCGGTCAAAAGGGCCATCTGAAAAAAGTGTAAAATCCAGAAAGGCAGGACAGGCCATGGAGAACTGGGAGCCTTGTTATTCCCATGGGCGGGATGTAAATTGCCAACAGCCACTCGGGAGAAGTGTATGGTGTTTCCTGAAACATCTAAAAAACAAAGCAACAGAGCCTAGGGCACTTCAACTTATGGTCCTATAGCTTAGGGAAATGAAAATCAAAAAGACACAGCCACCCCAAAGTTTGGGACGGCTCTGTTTACAAGAAGCTCGTTTACGGTACAAGTTCAATATCGCAGAAAGTGAAAAATGGATAAAGAAATTGTGGTACTTACATACAATGCAATATCACTCAGCAATGACATCTATGTCTTCAGGCCCGTAGCAGCATAAAGAGTGGATTCAGGTATGATGATTCTAACTGAAATACGTCACCCAGAAAAAGAAACATCATAAAATATCACTAATACACGGAATGTAAACTTGGCTACACAGGAACTGGATTACAGAACAGAACAGGGTCTCAAATTTAGAAAACCAACTTATGCTTGCTTAAGGGGAAAGGTGAGTTGGGGTGCTGCATAAAACCAGAGATTGAAATGAGCACAGATAAAGTTCCTTAAGCCAAATATGGAATAGACAAGAGCTACTCCTTGCTCAACGAAATGGACTCAACACCGCATATTAAACGCCTAAGAACGTACCTGACTAGTAAGTATCTTAAAACCTATGGATTGCTATGTCTCCGAAAGGGAATCAAGCTTGTGTACAGGGGCATAAACGCAGCAGTGATAGGATTGGAGAGGTTCGGTGAGCAAATGAAGACCCTTTGAAGTCATATTGCATGGTACCCATTCCATGGGTCTCAACTCTCCAGGTTTAAGGGATTCTTCCTTCAGCTAAAACATGCATGTGGAACCCAGAGTATGATCAACCGTGTGATCGGGAGACGTGATCAAATATGTCTCCGTTCTCGTCCCCTGGTACTCGGGTGCAACATTCCAGACGCTTTACTAACACTCTCCCGACTTGGAGAGTCAGTACCTTTAACCTCCTGTTTGGCCCAGTTTGCAATTTCTGCGGAAGATGAACAGGAATAGGGAGAACCAATGAGAGACTAGCTGGAGGTGTCTGGACGGGCAAATTTAACTCTCATTTCCCACCAGGAAGAGGAATTAACCAAAGGCTCAGCGTGCCGTGCCGGAACCAGATTAGGGCCTGAAGCAATCCTGCGGTGTTGCGGCCAGCTCACAAGAAAGCGAGTTGAAGAAAGGAGCTCAGGGGCACTGTAATTCACAAACCTGCAGACTTATAAATGACAGCTATCGTCGAAAAATATACTGAAGTAAGGCTGCCAAGAGGACTTGAAAGCGGGGCAGAATTGCAGGAAACCGATTTCAGGAGGTAGACTGGAATTGCATTTAAAGCATAGGAAAAGAGGCAGAACGTCCACAATGATGCACTTGGCCAAAAAGGGCGTATGCGTTTTTTCCTGAATATATTCAGGAAAAAACGCATACGCCCTTTTTGGCCAACCAAGCAAGCTTGCAAAGGAAATCTGCACTACAATGAAGTCTCACTTCCCCCCGGTCAAATGGGCCATCTGAAAAAGTGTAAAATCCAGAAAGGCAGGACAGGCCATGGAGAACTGGGAGCCTTGCTATGCTGATGGGCGGGATGTAAATTGCCAACAGCCACTCGGGAGAAGTGTATGGTGTTTCCTGAAACATCTAAAAAACAAAGCAACAGAGCCTAGGGCACTTCCACTTATGGTCCTATAGCTTAGGGAAATGAAAATCAAAAAGACACAGCCACCCCAAAGTTTGGGACGGCTCTGTTTACAAGAACCTCGTTTACGGAACTAGTTCAATATCGCAGAAAGTGAAAAATGGAAAAAGAAGTTGTGGTACTTACGTACAATGCAATATCACTCAGCAATGACATCTATGTCATCAGGCCCGTAGCAGCATAATGAGTGGATTCAGGTATGATGATTCTAACTGAAATAAGTCACACAGAAAAAGAAACATCATAAGATATCACTAATACACGGAATGTAAACTTGGCTACACAGGAACTGGATTACAAAACAGAACAGGGTCTCAAATTTAGAAAACCAACTTATGCTTGCTTAAGGGGAAAGGTGAGTTGGGGTGCTGCATAAAACCAGAGATTGAAATGAGCACAGAGTAAGTTCCTTAAGCCAAATATGGAATAGACAAGAGCTACTCCTTGCTCAACGAAATGGACTCAACACCCCATATTAAACGCCTAAGAATGTACCTGACTAGTAAGTATCTTAAAACCTATGGATTGCTATGTCTCCGAAAGGGAATCAAGCGTGTGTACAGGGGCATAAACGCAGCAGTGATAGGATTGGAGAGGTTCGGTGAGCAAATGAAGACCCTTTGAAGTCATATTGCATGCTAACCATTCCAAGGGTCTCAACTCTCCAGGTTTAAGGGATTCTTCCTTCAGCTAAAACATGCATGTGGAACCCAGAGTATGATCAACCGTGTGATCGGGAGACGTGTTCAAATATGTCTCCGTTCTCGTCCCCTGGTACTCGGGTGCAACATTCCAGACGCTTTACTAACACTCTCCCGACTTGGAGAGTCAGTGCCTTTAACCTCCTGTTTGGCCCAGTTTGCAATTTCTGCGGAAGATGAACAGGAATAGCG